>NC_132928.1:80741412-81042755 GCF_047675955.1 Chlorocebus sabaeus
ATCTATAGAACTCTCCACCCCAAATCAACAGAATATACATTCTTCTCAGCACCACATCGTACTTACTCCAAAATTGACCACGTAATTGGAAGTAAAGCACTCCTCAGCAAATGTACAAGAACAGAAATTATAACAAACTGTCTCTCAGACCACAGTGCAATCAAACTAGAACTCAGGACTAAGAAACTCAATCAAAACCGCTCAACTACATGGAAACTGAACAACCTGCTCCTGAATGACTACTGGGTACATAACGAAATGAAGGCAGAAATAAAGATGTTCTTTGAAACCAATGAGAACAAAGATACAACATACCAGAATCTCTGGGACACAATTAAAGCAGTGTGTAGAGGGAAATTTATAGCACTAAATGCCCACAAGAGAAAGCAGGAAAGATCTAAAATTGACACTCTAACATCGCAATTAAAAGAACTACAGAAGCAAGAGCAAACATATTCGAAAGCTAGCAGAAGGCAAGAAATAACTAAGATCAGAGCAGAACTGAAGGAGATAGAGACACAAAAAACCCTCCAAAAAATCAATGAATCCAGGAGTTGGTTTTTTGAAAAGATCAACAAAATTGACAGACCACTAGCAAGACTAATAAAGAAGAAAAGAGAGAAGAATCAAATCGACGCAATTAAAAATGATAAAGGGGATATCACCACTGACCCCACAGAAATACAAACTACCATCAGAGAATACTATAAACACCTCTACGCAAATAAACTGGAAAATCTAGAAGAAATGGATAATTTCCTGGACACTTACACTCTTCCAAGACTAAACCAGGAAGAAGTTGAATCCCTGAATAGACCAATAGCAGGCTCTGAAATTGAGGCAATAATTAATAGCCTACCAACCAAAAAAAGTCCAGGACCAGATGGATTCACAGCTGAATTCTACCAGAGGTACAAGGAGGAGTTGGTACCATTCCTTCTGAAACTATTCCAATCAATAGAAAAAGAGGGAATCCTCCCAAACTCATTTTATGAGGCCAACATCATCCTGATACCAAAGCCTGGCAGAGACACAACAAAAAAAAAGAATTTTAGACCAATATCCCTGATGAACATCGATGCAAAAATCCTCAATAAAATACTGGCAAACCGGATTCAGCAACACATCAAAAAGCTTATCCACCATGATCAAGTGGGCTTCATCCCTGGGATGCAAGGCTGGTTCAACATTCGCAAATCAATAAACATAATCCAGCATATAAACAGAACCAAAGACAAGAACCACATGATTATCTCAATAGATGCAGAAAAGGCTTTTGACAAAATTCAACAGCCTTCATGCTAAAAATGCTCAATAAATTCAGTATTGATGGAACGTACCTCAAAATAATAAGAGCTATTTATGACAAACCCACAGCCAATATCATACTGAATGGGCAAAAACTGGAAAAATTCCCTTTGAAAACTGGCACAAGACAGGGATGCCCTCTCTCACCACTACTATTCAACATAGTGTTGGAAGTTCTGGCTAGGGCAATCAGGCAAGAGAAAGAAATCAAGGGGATTCAGTTAGGAAAAGAAGAAGTCAAATTGTCCCTGTTTGCAGATGACATGATTGTATATTTAGAAAACCCCATTGTCTCAGCCCAAAATCTCCTTAAGCTGATAAGCAACTTCAGCAAAGTCTCAGGATACAAAATTAATGTGCAAAAATCACAAGCATTCTTATACACCAGTAACAGACAAACAGAGAGCCAAATCAGGAATGAACTTCCATTCACAATTGCTTCAAAGAGAATAAAATACCTAGGAATCCAACTTCCAAGGGATGTAAAGGACCTCTTCAAGGAGAACTACAAACCACTGCTCAGTGAAATCAAAGAGGACACAAACAAATGGAAGAACATACCATGCTCATGGATAGGAAGAATCAATATCGTGAAAATGGCCATACTGCCCAAGGTAATTTATAGATTCAATGCCATCCCCATCAAGCTACCAATGAGCTTCTTCACAGAATTGGAAAAAACTGCTTTAAAGTTCATATGGAACCAAAAAAGAGCCCGCATCTCCAAGACAATCCTAAGTCAAAAGAACAAAGCTGGAGGCATCATGCTACCTGACTTCAAACTATACTACAAGGCTACAGTAACCAAAACAGCATGGTACTGGTACCAAAACAGAGATATAGACCAATGGAACAGAACAGAGTCCTCAGAAATAATACCACACATCTACAGCCATCTGATCTTTGACAAACCTGAGAGAAACAAGAAATGGGGAAAGGATTCCCTATTTAATAAATGGTGCTGGGAAAATTGGCTAGCCATAAGTAGAAAGCTGAAACTGGATCCTTTCCTTACTCCTTATACGAAAATTAATTCAAGATGGATTAGAGACTTAAATGTTAGACCTAATACCATAAAAATCCTAGAGGAAAACCTAGGTAGTACCATTCAGGACATAGGCATGGGCAAAGACTTCATGTCTAAAACACCAAAAGCAACGGCAGCAAAAGCCAAAATTGACAAATGGGATCTCATTAAACTAAAGAGCTTCTGCACAGCAAAAGAAACTACCATCAGAGTGAACAGGCAACCTACAGAATGGGAGAAAATTTTTGCTATCTACTCATCTGACAAAGGGCTAATATCCAGAACCTACAAAGAACTCAAACAAATTTACAAGAAAAAAACAAACAACCCCATCAAAAAGTGGGCAAAGGATATGAACAGACATTTCTCAAAAGAAGACATTCATACAGCCAACAGACACATGAAAAAATGCTCATCATCACTGGCCATCAGAGAAATGCAAATCAAAACCACAATGAGATACCATCTCACACCAGTTAGAATGGCGATCATTCAAAAGTCAGGAAACAACAGGTGCTGGAGAGGATGTGGAGAAATAGGAACACTTTTACACTGTTGGTGGGATTGTAAACTAGTTCAACCATTATGAAAAACAGTATGGCGATTCCTCAAGGATCTAGAACTAGATGTACCATATGACCCAGCCATCCCATTACTGGGTATATACCCAAAGGATTATAAATCATGCTGCTATAAAGACACATGCACACGTATGTTTATTGCAGCACTATTCACAATAGCAAAGACTTGGAATCAACCCAAATGTCCATCAGTGACAGATTGGATTAAGAAAATGTGGCACATATACACCATGGAATACTATGCAGCCATAAAAAAGGATGAGTTTGTGTCCTTTGTAGGGACATGGATGCAGCTGGAAACCATCATTCTTAGCAAACTATCACAAGAACAGAAAACCAAACACCGCATGTTCTCACTCATAGGTGGGAACTGAACAATGAGATCACTCGGACTCGGGAAGGGGAACATCACACACCGGGGCCTATCATGGGGAGGAGGGAGGGGGGAGGGATTGCATTGGGAGTTATACCTGATGTAAATGACGAGTTGATGGGTGCAACACACCAACATGGCACAAGTATACATATGTAACAAACCTGCACGTTGTGCACATGTACCCTACAACTTAAAGTATAATAATAATAAATAAATTTAAAAAAAAAAAAATAGTGGGCAGGGCCACTGATTGCCTAATTGACCTAATTAGGCCACTGACCTAATTGCCTCCCAACGTTTCCATCTACACATACTATCCCACTGGGGATTAGAGCTTCACGTCCACCGATAGGCCCAGTAATGGTTGTGGCTAAAGAGTTTAAATGTATTTCTATGTAAATGATACCAAAAGAGTCCAGATTCCTGAAAGTCTTATGTTGAATCACTCATTCTGTGACAACCTAAGGCAGTCACATGGATGGGGTCATAGAAAGACACGAGACTCCAAAGTCAAAGGCCTTTGAGAAGTTCAGACAGGGTGACAACGTCACAAAAGTGTTTGTCTCCTCTAGTCCAGACTCATCATTTCACAGCTGATTCCAGACACATAGCCATAGAAGAGAAGACTCTACTAAACACAGTAAGTTGCTCCAGAGAGAAGGGCTGTACTTCTGTGTGTTCCAGTCATTTTACGTAGATCAGGGAGGAGACAGCTACTCTTCTTAGGTCGTAAGATGAAGCAGACTAGAACAATTCTAGTTCTAAGGCTACAGAGAGAAAGTGAAGAGAACCATAAAACACTGAGCCTTAAGTTGCCTTAAAATCTAAAGCTAACCTGAACAGTTCGGTTTTCAGAGTTACAAGGAAGAGACAGCCATCTATCTAAAAATATTAGAAAGATAGAGATGATTGATTGATAAATAATAGATCAATAGATAGGTAGATCGATTAATTGATTTATTTATCTGCATCTATACACTCATACATACCAAAGATTTTTTCCTTTTGCCCAGTTTTGTTGTTTACTTACTGTTTTAGTCAGCTCAGTCTGCTATAATAGAATACCATAGACTTAAACAGCAGAAATTTATTTCTCACAGGTCTGGAAGCTGGAAGTCTGAGATCAGGGTGCCGGAATGATCAGATTTCTAGCAAGAGCCCTCTTCCTGGTTGACAGAGGCTGTCTTCCCATTGTGTCTTCATGTGGCAGTGAAAGAGATCATCTGTCTCATGTCTCTTCCAATAAGTACACTAATCCCATCCAGGAGGGTTCACCCTCTGACCTAATTGCCTCCCAAAGTTTCCACCTACACATACTATCCCACTGGGGATTAGAGCTTCAACATACAAATTCTGGGGGGACACAAACATTCAGTCCATAGAACTTGCCAAATATCCAAGCCCCAAAAACTGCACCTGCTGCAACCCCCAAAAGAATAGCATGGGATCATCAGAAGGCAGTGACCAGAATCCAGAGTCTGTCAGTTGAGCAGCTAATGCCCGTAAGTTTCATACATCCTTGGTGGGGGTAGCCATCTCTCCTGGGCCATTGGTGATCTCTGACTATTCACTTTACTTCCTGAAGCAACGCTTCTCAAAATTTAACATGCATTAGGGTCTGATGGGGAGCCTGTTAGACCTGCCATTCTCAAAGTTCTGTGGACTCTGAGGCATGAGGTTTGAGAACGCTACCTTGGAAATATTGTCCTAAAACATAACTGGGTCAACCCTTGCCCCTCACTGTCACATGATTAGACTCAGGAGTCTCTCTGGGTTCCTCTCTAAATTAAGTCTCTTGGAAGAGAAACCAAGGTTGCAACCTCCAGTGTAGCTATGAGAGAATATTGCACCAAACCGAAAAGCCATGTGGCAGCAGGTACAAATGCCTGATGCCGTTTTACTCTATGTTACCAGAGTGCCATTAAGTGGTCTTATCACTGGCTGTACATCACATAGGCAGGCCAAAGGCTAAGCTTCTCTACTCAGTAATAATCTGTGTTGCTATGGGATGCTTATGAATCATTGCTGATCCAGAGGAGTCTAAATTCTCTCTTCCAGGAAGAGATATAAGGGTTGCAAGGACTATTTTACTTTTTACCTTGTACACTTTCCCTTCAAACACTTTAAATTGAGGAATGAAAAATAATCCAGTAAAAGGTAAGTCAGGAGGTTATGGCCACACTTTTATATCTCACACATTAAAGAATTGATTGTTTCCTGTCTTATTACACTGTCTGAGGTGATAGAGAATAAGATCATTTTAGGGCAATTATAATAAGAAGAATGCATTACTAATCACGAAACATTATATCTCTTATTCATCAAATTAAGTCATGCATTCACCCACTTTATTTCCTAGACATTTATGTAAACAGTAAAGGAGGAAGGTGCTTTTCAGGCAGCCAAGGCATAGCTCAATTCATAACAATATTTGTGAATTCTTCTTGTATTTTTCTGCCTGAGCTAGGCCAACAGACTCATGACCTCAAGAAGCTATAAGCCTTTGTTTTAAAACTATAAATGTGGCATTTATTTCTCTCCTCTGTCAAAAACAAAGAAGATGCACAAGCTCTAAAAATGGTAATATTGAATAATTTCATTTCTTGCCTAATTGATGAAAACATTTTCTTTAAACTTGGAGAAGAAATTAAGTGGTTGTGGTAGATAAGAGAAACTAGGCAGACACTTACTAAATGTACTAACAAACGCTTTAGATACAGGGAAAAAGGCCCATATTCAGAGTTGGTTAGACGATCATAAAAATGGAAATAAGAATAGAGTGGTTCTTTAATTACCTAATGTTGGCTTTTGCATTTCACTACAAGTTTTCATTCAGCATTTCTTTTCTAAGGTGCAATTCACTAAATAATGTGATATTAATTAGGCACAGTGATAGCCCAGGGAGTGAATTTCCATTTCCTCATTATCAAGCAAGTGCTATCTGCTATGGGCAGTAAGTCATCAACCCCAACATATCATTAGCTTCATCATTTTAGCAAATCAGTTCTGGCTAATAGCTTAAAATTGGTTAAATGGGATGTTCTTTGACATGCAGCCCTGGGAGTGATGAGAAAATAATGGGTCTCTTCCTTAGGCAGAAGAATAATTAGTAATAAGGAGGTGCCCAAGTTCAATTAATTAATGATTTTCCAACACAGTGAATGATACATTAGAATAGAGTCTAGTTCAGGATTGATCTGTAGCAAAATGAATACACAAACCTAAGCAGAAGGATACTCATTAGCTGTTTGTTTTTTCTATTTAGTCCAGCTCCAAGGCATTTGTCAATCAAAAATCTTTCCTACCAGAGAAAGCAAGAATGAAAATTCTCTCTGGCTAAAGAGGTGGGTATTTAGACCTTTATAGAGTTTGCAAATTACACAGATTTATTACTACATATATTTTATCAATAAAATCCACCCTATAAATGTTATATCAAGAGGCATCCTAACCATTTTGAAACACTTGGTTGGGGATTTTTTGTGTGGGTCAGCTGGCAAAGAAGTTGACTTCCATATGTACTTCCCCAGTTAAGGGTATTCCCTCCACCAAAACCATGAGAGCTGACTTAGCGGAAGGCAAGAGTTGACCATAGAAACCTGGTCACTCTTCATCTGAGCATCTCAGCATCACCAGTTTCTTTGTGTGTGTGTAGATATGGCCTCCTTATTTTTTACAAAGGAGAGAAGTAGGCAGAAGAAGCTGTTTTGAAGATTAAGATTAATGGCATGTATGCCAAATATTTGGACTTCCTGGAAGAAAGATGCTATGGGCCAGTTGTCCCGAAGCCTGATTCACTGTTAAGAGCATCTGAGAGCTTCTTACAAATAAATTCCCCAGCCCAGAGCTTCTCAGACTTTAATGTGTATAACAACCCCAGGGGACTTTTGTTAAGCTTCAGATTATGCTTCTTTAGGTTTGGGTTGGAGCTTTTGATTCTGTACTTCTGACAAGCTCCCAAGTGATGTTGATGCTGCTGACCCATGGTTTGGGAATCACTGCTGTTAGCCTTGTTTTGAAATACAATCATTCTTGTGAAAGTGCTTTATAAATGGTAATGCATTACCTTAATTGAAGAATTATAATAAACAGGGATTGTGTTACTAAAATAACCATATTACAGTCCATTTTAGATATGATGTAATATGCATAATATGGCCCTCAAAATATTTTCTTTTTTCTCTTAATTTGTTAGTTCTTTAAAATCCAATCTATTAGCAAATTCTGTCAGTTACTTTCTGTGACCTGCTCCTTTGATTCAACATCAACTTTGTAAGATTCATTCCTGTTGCGCAGAGCTACAGTTCATTCACAGAAAAATTATATTTCAATATAAAAACATTAATTTAAATATCATAATATCACACCCTACACAAACATAAACTCTAGATTGATATTTTTAAACAAAATGTGGGGCCGGGCACAGTGGCTCACGCCTGTAATCCCAACACTTTGGGAGCCTGAGGCAGACAGATCACAAGATCAGGAGTTCGAGACCAGACTGACCAACATAGTGAAACCCTGTCTCTACTAAAAATACAAAAAATTAGCCAGGCGTGGTGGCGTGCGCCTGTAATCCCAGCTACTCAGGAGGCTGAGGCAGGAGAATGGCGTGAACCCGGGAGACAGAGGTTGTGACGAGCCGAGATCGTGCCATTGCACTTCAGCCTGGGCGACAGTGAGAAACTACATCTCAAAAAAAAAGGAAAAGAAACAAAGTGTGGAAAAAACTTGTCACTCAGAAATATAGAAGAATGTTTTTATAGCTCCAAAGTAGGGAAGGGTTTCTTAACAAGACCAGAAAGCATGAATTACAAGGACAGCACTGTTGGAATTGAACATACAGCAATTTAAATTGTCAGCTGTGATTTAAGAAAAATAAAATTGAGACAAGTGACAATAGTTGCAGTATATATGGCAAAGATTAGTATCTAAAATTCACAAAGAACTCTTACAAACTTCTAAGAAAATGAATGATACAATAGAAAAATGGTTTTGAAGAACAGGTAAATCACATAGGAAAAAAAAAAAACTAAATTGCTAGTAAACAGCCAAAGGAGCTTGACCACACTTGGGTAATCAGGAAAAAAAAAAAAGTGAGAACATTAAGCTACCATTTCATACTCATTTGATTGGCAACAATTTTAGTCTAAGAATACAAAATGTTGGTAAGAACATCCCTTTTAATGGTGTGGCTATAAATTGGGAATATCATTTTGGAGATCAATCTTGCAATGTCTAGTAAAGCTATGTTGCTCTCCACTCCACTGTTCTACTTCTAGATAGGAAGACTTGTAAATGATTGTTCATTGCAATATTATTTGTATTTAAAAAACAAGATAAGGACCACTATAGTGACCAAAAAAGAACTTATTTACTTGCAAGATAAGAAAAGACAGGTAAGTCAACAAATTGACTATTTCTCTGGTGGCAGCGGGGAGGCAAAAAGAAGATTCATGGAGGTTAATGACAGATTGAAGCTTGCACTCTGGATAAGGTACAATGACTACATATCCATGCAGAGTTCATTAAAATAAATTAGTAGTAAATGTTGAAAGAGAAAAACATCATTCAGTATCTGAAACCAAGAAGCAGACAGCTAGGGTGGTCAAATAGCTCATCAAACAAACTTCTCATCTCGTAGGGAAAGTTCTTTGGGAAGAGTTCGCGTTGAGTAGTAATGGTTACAGAAGCAGGACTGGGTTGGTGTTAGTCTAAGAAGCATGGATTATGTTGGCTGCAGAAGCATGCCTTTTGTTAGTTACAGATGTGGGAATAGACATCAGCCTTAGAAGCATATTAACTGGAGTGAATCTGATGCCGATTCCTGGACTTTCAAAGCATGAGGCTGTCACTGATTGGCAGCTTTCAGAGGCTGTATTCACTGAAGTGAGTTGTCATTGATTTAATAAAGAGATTTAAAAACAATGCTGCTGTTTATTTAATATCATAGCTACAGACCTATCACCGATTAATAGATTTAAAACCAGTGCCAATGTTCATTTATTACTTCTTTTTCTTTTCCTTTTTTCTTTCTCTCTCTTTTTTTTTTTTTTTTTTTTGAGATGGAGTCTTGCTCAGGCTGGAGTGCAGTGGCGCAATCTTGGCTCACTGTAACTTCTGCCTCCCAGGTTCAAGCGATTCTCCTGCCTCAGCCTCTTGAGTAGTTGGGACTACAGGTTTGCGCCATCATGCCTGGCTAATTTTTGTATTTTTAGTAGAGGTGGGGTTTCACCATGTTGGCCAGGCTGGTCTCAAACTCCTGACCCCAAATGATCCCCCCACCTCGGCCTCCCTAAGTGCTGGGATTACAGGCGTGAGCCACCTTGCTCGACCAGTGAAACAGCATTTGGTTTGATATCACCTAAGAAAGGATTGCTGCAGGTACAAAGTTCTTCTTTTATACTTGCAATAGGAAAAAATTGGAGATCAAATACATGCAGATCAAATACATGTTCATCAACAGAAGAATAAACTGTAGTACATGCATATGAAGTATTCTATAGTTGTTAAACCAAACTGAATCCAAATATGTCACAGAAATAAATATCTAAAACAGAATCTTTAGTAAAGAATGAAAACTGGAGAATATAACATGTGGTCTAATATTTGTGTATTTTTTTAGAAAACTGTAAAGTATTGTGTTTATGTGTGTGTGTTTGTAATTGTCAAATGAGAAAAACATGGACCAGATACACACTAAATTCACAATTACGTCTAACTTGGGCAGGTGGGAAATATATAGAATCAGGAAAAGAAAAAGAACTTGGAGGAAAATATGAGTTTGGGGGGTATGAGTTTGGGGGGTAATTCATTGTTCTGTGTTTCTGTATGTGGCACATTTCTCTCAAACAAAACCTAAGCTTTCAGTGATTGTTCTACCTTTTTCATGAACAACTAATTATCTTTTAAAAACCTTTCTAAAACCGTGAATTGTCCTGCCTGTAACACAAACGTAAAACAGATTAAGTCTGTACTACTGATCTAAAGCCACGGATAAAGGATGTTTTTTGTTTCTTTGTTTGTTTTTGAGACGGAGTCTCGCTCTGCCGCCCCAGCTGGAGTGAGCGACGCCATCTTGGCTCACTGCAAGCTCCGCCCCCCGGGTTCCCGCCATTCTCCTGCCTCAGCCTCCCGAGTAGCTGGGACCACAGGCGCCGCCACCTCGCTCGGCTAGTTTTTTGTATTTTTAGTAGAGACGGGGTTTCACCGTGTTAGCCAGGATGGTCTCGATCTCCTGACCTCGTGATCCGCCCGCCTCCGCCTCCCAAAGTGCTGGGATGACAGGCGTGAGCCACCGCGCTCGGCCGAATAACGGATGTTTTAACAAGAAAGATGACCTCATTCCCTTAGTACTGTATTTCAGCTCCGTCAAATTTTGACGGGTGCCATTCTCCTCAGCTGCCGTGATTTCCAATTTAGTTGTGATAAACAGTCTTCTCTGAAAGTTTCCTTGACAGGATTTCTCTTTGAAAAAACAGAAGTTGCCGAAGGGAAAAGACCAGGAGTATAAATAAGCCCCTGCCTTCTTGACTGAAATTTTTACTGAGATAATTATAGAATAGATCTGCATACAGTTAGAAGAAATAATACATAGAGATCCCATATGCACTTTATTTTATTCATTTTTTATTTTTTATTTTTATTTTAAAAGGGTTTTTTTTGAGATGGAGTCTCGCTGTGTCACCCAGGCTAGAGTGCAGTGGCGGGATCTCTGCTCACTGCAACCTCCACCTCCCGGGTTCAAGCGATTCTTGTGCTTCAGCCTATGGAGTAGCTGGGATTACAGGCACCCGCCACCATGCCCGGCTAATTTTTATATTTTTAGTAGAGACGGGGTTTCGCTATGTTGGCCAGGCTAATGTCAAACTCCTGACCTCAGGTGATCCACCTGCCTCAGCCTCCCAAAGTGCCAGGATTCAGGCATGAGGCACCGCACCCGGCCCCCATATGCTTTAACTAGTTTCCTCCAAGGGTAAAATTTTGCAGAGCTATAGTATAACATCACAACCATATTGGCATTGATACAACCCACTGACCTTCCAGCTGTCCCACTCTTACTTGTACAGTAAGTCCTCACTTAATGTGGCATACAGTTTCTTGAAAACTGCAACTTTAAGTGAAACAAAGTATAATAAAACTAATTTTACCTTAGGCTAATTGATACAAACAAGAGTTAAATTCCTACGGGTACATTTCTCGTCCCAAAAACATGATCAAACTTCTAAATAAAGACCTAAAACACTCCTAATTAGTATTAAGCACTGGAAAAAATGTGATATGTATACACACATTTAAGACAGATTAATAAAAACAAGTAAGATAATTGGTTACCCAATTTTTGGTGAATTTGTGAATGATGGTGGCTGTCTGGTGGTGAGTTCAAAGAACAAATGTTTGTCAAGCAAACATTTTCTGGGGCACCTCCCACCACCTTGCAGGCCAAAAGCAATTACCTATATGGCCACTTTTGTCAGGCATAATTTATTGTCATGCATTTGGATGATTATCACAGACTTTATGAAATTTTATTTTATGATAATTTGTATGCATTCATTCATTTTCCAACCTGCTTATTTCAGTTAAGGGTTATTGGTGGCGGGAGCCCATCCAGGGAGCTCAGGTCACAGGGCAGGAACCAACCCTGGATGGGATGCATCCCAGGGTGCACTCACACACACCCACACTGACTCACACCACCGGAACCATGTAGACATACCAATGAACCTAACAGGCACAGCTTTGGAACGTAGGAGGAAACCCAGCCACACAGAGAAAACCCACACAGGCATGCGGAGAACCTGCAAACTCAACACAGACAGGCCCTCGCCAGCAACCTGTTTTTTTCATCAATGTTATAACAAAATGACATTGAATGAAACAATGTTACTGGAAACCTACTGTACTCATGACTCTGTGTGTGTGTGCGCGTGCACGCACGTGTGTGTGAATCAGGTACTATCTACTTTTATCACACGTATGCTCATACATCCACCGGCACAGTCAAGATACTGAGAAGTTCCAACACGACAAGTATCCCTCGTGTTGCACTTTTATAACCCAACCCAAGCCCCTCCTAACTCCCCTCCCCACCCCTAACCTTTCTAAGGTTATTTCAAGACTGCTTTACATAAATGGAATCACACAGTATGAAACATTTGCAGATTCACTTTTTCATTCAGCATAATTCTCTGAAGATTCATCCATCCTTGTGTGTATCAACAGTTTGTTCCTTTTTATTGCTGAGTTTCATTACTGGGTTATTCCATGGATGTACCACAGGTTGTTTAACCATTTACTCATAGAAGGACCTCTGAGCTATTTCCAGTTTTTAGATATTACGAATAAAGCTGCTGTGAACATTTGTGTACAGGTTTTTGTGTGAACCTAAATTTTTATTTCTCTGAGTTAAATACTTAAGAATACAATTGCTGGGCCATATGGTAATTGCATCTTTAGCTGGGTAAGAGCTGTGAAACTGTTTTCCAAAGTGTCTGTATCATTCTTCCCAGGAATGCAAAAGCTCCATTTTTTTCTGCATCCCTGCTAGGTTTGGTTTTGTCACTATTTTTTAATCTTAGTCATTCCAATAGCTGTGTATTGACAACTCATTGTGGTTTAATTTGCATTATCGTGATGTCTGATGATGTTGAACTTCTTTTTATGTGCTTATTTTCTATCTGCATATTCTCTTTGGTGAAATAGCTGTTTATGTGTCTTGCCCATTTTCTAACTGGGTTTTTCTTAAGGTTGAGTTTTGAGGTTCTTTCTATATTCTAAATACTAGTCCTTTGATGGATATGTGATTTGCAAAGTATTTTCTCTCGGTCTGCAACCTGTCTTTTCATCTTTTTCACATATGTTCCACAGATAACAAGCTTTCAGTTTTAATGAGACCCAATTTATCTACTTTTCCTTTTATGGATCGTGCTTTTGTTGTCAAGTCTAAGATCTCTTTGCCTAGCCCTAGATCCTGAAGATTTTCCTCCTTTTTAAAAAAAGTTTCATAGTTTTACATTTAAGTCTATGATCCATTTTGAGTAAATGTAAAAGTATTTACACTGAGATTCCATTTTTTTTTTAAACAGTATTTCCTCTACATACACACACCCTAAAACCTTAAATTTAAATAGAGGTTATAACTCAATCAAAGAAGCAAAGAGTCAAATAGTTTCTTTTCATTGTAGAGATTAAATTACCAGATAATAAATACCACTTTTTACCTTTCCTCTAGTTCTGACATCTTTTTTTTTGTTTTGTTTGTTTGTTTGTTTGTTTGAGACAGAGTCTCGCCCTGTCGCCCAGGCTGGAGTGCAGTGGCGCGATCTCGGCTCACAGCAAGCTCCGCCTCCCGGGTTCGCTCCATTCTCCTGCCTCAGCCTCCCGAGTAGCTGGGACTACAGGCGCCGCCACCTCGCCTGGCTAATTTTTTGTATTTTTTAGTAGAGACGGGGTTTCACCGTGTTAGCCAGGATGGTCTCGATCTCCTGACCTCGTGATCCGCCCGTCTCGGCCTCCCAAAGTGCTGGGACTGCAGGTGTGAGCCCCCGCGCCCGGCCTAGTTCTGACATCCTAAAAACCCTCCAATGGGTGAAACAGGAAATATAATAGCAGCCCTCTTGCTTTCGATTTCCGCTTTATACTGAATTAGGGCCTGAACGCTCCTTGCGGTAGGCACCATACACCTACACTCTAGAGAAAGCCCAGTGGCTCTTTACTCCTTCCACAGGCACATCCTGGACACTGCCGCTGCCAGGCGCTGGCAGAGATGAAGGTTCAGCTTCTGGCCTCAACGGGGCTTATAGTCTCCGACAGGGAACAGTCAGGGCCCTGAGGATCGGAATACAGGGAGCTGCCTGACAAAAGTGAAGTTGAGAAACCTTCGAGACAGGAGCGCCTCGCTCTTTGGTGGGGAGCAGGAGAAGGTTCCCCGGCGGGGAGGAGGGGGTGAGGTGAAAGATCAAATCAGCCTGAATGTGGAATGCCAAGCAAAGGGAAACAAGACAAAAATTCAAAATCTTTGGAAAAACATGGCATGGCTGGAAGAATGGCTGCAAAATGGAAAGAAATGGCGTCGCAGAGGCTCTGAGTGGGGAGTGACACCCATGGAGGTAGGTTGGAGCAGATGACTCTGAGTCTCTGTCTCTCTCTCTCTCTCTCCCTCTCTCATTAACAAAAAGCTTCAGGTCCACTTTTTTGTTTTGTTTTGTTTTTTTTTAAGGTATTAGGTCAGTGCAAAAGTAATTGTGGTTTTAAAAGTAATGGCCAAAACCGCAATTACTTTTGCACCCACCAAATACCTTAGGCATACTAATTATATTGAGGAAAAACTTATTTGGATTTAATAAAAGAGAGCAAGGCTAATTGAGACTGTGTAATTGTATTCACAGCACATCAGGAGCACTAGACTGGAGTCAGGAAACCAGGGCTAGACTTCCAGGCTGGCTACCAATCTGAAGAAAACACTATTTGGTCACAGGTTCAGGGTTTACAGATGGAGTTAAAATGCCTGTATGGTGTGAGGCTTGATCCATCATTAAACATGGAGTAAGTGGACGGGACTCTTCTAGTCACCCAGTTATCAAAAATAAATACAGTATCATTATCAACAATATGATCATTAAATTGGTGTGATTTTTACCATATAATGGGTATATCAAACACATACAAATATTATTTTACTCTTTTTAATCCAACAAACAAATTTGCTTTCTTGGATTAAAAAATAAGTACAATAATTGGAGTGTAAAATTTTGCTGGTGGTTAGCCGATACTGCTTCACTCAGGTACACATTTACTCTGGTGATTTTTTAAAATTCTGATTAAATATTATGGAAGTTTGTTTATCTTGAACTTATATCGGTGCCTTTTTGAGCGTATTGGTTGATTCTGTATAAAACAAACAAATTGTTTCCACCTCTGAGGAAAAAGTCACACAGAAAGTGTGATTTGAGGCCAGGCACGGTGGCTCACTCCCATAATCTCACCACTTTTGGAAGCTGAGGCGAGTGGATCACCTGAGGTCAGGAGTTCAAGACCAGCCTGGCCAAAATGGTGAAACCCCATCTGTACTAAAAATATAATAACAAAAAAATCAACCAGGCGTGGTGGCATGAGCCTTTAATCCCAGCTACTCAGGAGGCTGAGGTAGGAGAATCGTTTGAATCTGGGAGGTAAAGTTTGCAGTGAGCTGAGATCATGCCGCTACACTCCAGCCTGGGGGACAGAATGAGACTCTGTCTCAAAAAAAAAAAAAAAAAAGGAAAGTGTGATTTGAGGCTTTCTAGAAGGTTTTGTCTCTCCCAAATCTTTTCACAAACCTTGCTTACACCCCAATCCAAGCCGTCTTCAACTTGCCCCAGCATGAAGTATTAGATCCCAGGGCAACGTGCCTCCAGAGACCCTCACTCAGTGTTACATCCGATTTAAGCCAGAAAGCGTGAGCATATAAAAATTCACCAGTTCTCACTAAACCTGAGGTAATTATTCTCATATGAATTGAGGGAGGGGGTTGAGACATTGTAGGAAATTAGAGTTTTGGGAAGAAGGCTAAAGAACCCCAACATGTATTTTTTAAATTCCAAAATATATTTTCTTACTTCAGATTGAGTCTAGTACCAAACCTGAGAATTAATTCAATTCACAAGCCAGAGTTAGCTAAACACTAATACTCATACACAAGACTTGCCCTCCACAGACATCTGGATTCAAATCTCCACTCTGTCACTTACTAGTAGATGCAAATAACTTTATCTCTTGGCACTCTTTCATCTTTAGTAAAATAAGGACAATAGTAGAACCTGTCTTATAGGAGTTTGATGAGCACTAAATAATTTTAAAAAAATTTCTGATACACAATGAGGGATCAGTAATGGTCAGACTCAGATTAGAAGAATCAGGAAAGGCTCCTGAGAAGAAGTGATACCTGAATCAAATCTTGAACTCTGAAGCAGATTATGCATATGAAGGTCAAAGAACAAGGATGTTCAGGCCTGAGCTTTGCTTTGGATCAGAGGGAAGCATGGGAAGCTGTGGGAAGTAAAGGAGAAGGAAAAGGGGAGGCTAGACCAGGGGAAGGCAAAGCTGGAGATATGAATGTTCAACATGCTTGCAGCAGAAAGCTCATCTCTGGTAGGACCAAGAAGTTAGAGCTTTCATCCTAAATCTTTGTGGGGTGTCACTAAAGCATTTTAAGTAAGGAAGAAAAATCATCTAATTTGCTTTTGGAACTGTAGTTGGGCAGCCAGATAGGGAATGAATAAGAAGGACAAGTGGAGTCCAAGGTCTTAATCGGGAGACTGATGGGGTACTTCAGGTGAAGGATCATGTTCCCAGCTGAAGCTCTGAATTAGTAAGACTCAGGGACTGGTTGAAGGTGGGGAGTGAGGCAGATGATGGAATTTGAGAAGATTCTGGATCGCTGGTTTGGATGACTGAGGTGGGTGATGGCATGATCAACTGAAACTGGAAACACAAAATAGGTTTGGGTCAGGGAAAGGGAGAGGTAACAAATCTAGTTTGGTACATGCCTGGTTGTGGAAGCTGTGAAACATACTAATGAAGCTCTTCAACCGGAAGTTGAATATAAGGGTCCAAAGCTTAGGATACTGATGCAAAAATGTAGAAGTTTGACACCATGCAAGGTCACACCAGGAGTGTATATAACATGGCAATACTACACAGGAATAAAAATATAGAGAAAGACAAGCAGAAAAATTGGAGTACAAGGAGAATGAGCATGAATTCATTGAGGTAGAGATGTTAATTTATTTGAGATGTTTGTAATCATAAATCAAAGTACTAGACATTGATATCAATTTATAGATGTTTAGGTATCTCTACACGCATACTGCAGCAAATTTTAACATCACCTCAGGACAGTGAGGAATGAACAACAACTTAAAGTTGGAAACCTCAGATAATCATATGACTAAATGTGGTAAACTAAATATAGCATGAACAACTTACTCTTCTGGGATTCATAGGAAGTGCTGGACAATGGATATGCCATTTAGG
Source organism: Chlorocebus sabaeus (assembly GCF_047675955.1). Lineage (NCBI taxonomy): Eukaryota > Metazoa > Chordata > Mammalia > Primates > Cercopithecidae > Chlorocebus > Chlorocebus sabaeus. Next base: position 80,758,721 of record NC_132928.1, read on the forward strand.
AGGTTATCAGTGATCAATGATTTAGGAGATTACTCTGTGATCTTATACACCAAGTTCACCTAAGGTTTTAGGTTTAAGGTTTTAGGTTTTAGCACCGTGTATAATTCTTGCTTTCTGATACCTAAGACAGCATTGCATGTAAAGAAGCCATTAGTGCCTACTCGTGCCCCATGCTAACAATATCTGCAAGATCATGTCTATTTCAAACTCTACTGCATTTTCCAAGGGGAGACACCATCTCCAAATGCAATGGATGCTTTTACAAAGAGGATCCTCAGAACAGAGAACACTCCATAGAGCTACTAGTAGAAGACACACATTCCCCTTTCTCGTGTAAGTGTGTAGCAGGCTGAGAGACTGTGGGATAACTGAATGAATTGATCCAGGATTTTTTACTCCTTAGCTCAGCTAGATCTGGGTTCTTGTCTCACGACCAGGAAAAATCAGGCACACAGACATCAAAGAGTGAGTAGAGTAGAATTTATTAAGTGAAAAGGAAAGCACTCAGCAAAAAGATGGGTCCTGAAAGCAGGTTGCTGGTTGCCCCCTTCACAGTTGAATACAAAGGCTTCTATATTCCACTGATGGGGCTGGGTTCCCTGCTTGTGTAAGGCATGAATTCCTCTGAGCTCTACTCCATCCTTCCAGTGCACATGCAGGTCCTTAGTCTGAGCCACTCTATATTGATTTATTTCCCTTACAGAGCGTGTATTAATGGATAGAATTTTTCACCACAGGCAGGTTTAGGCAAACCCCCTGTGCAGGTTCCCTTATCTGCACAAAACATCTGGTGCAGACACATGTAGGGCAGGTCAGAGATTCTCTGGGGACCCTCCCCTATCTGCCTAGGAGAGTTCTCTGCCTCCTGCCTGTATCAAAATGACACAGTGATAAATGGCCTTGAGCTCCACTATTCCTTTAAAAAGCCCCCTAAGCCCAAGTGTTTCCATTTTTCAAAAAACATTTGGAGGGGAGGCAAAGAGAAAAATGACTAGGAACATGAGTTTTGAAATCAAACAGACTTGGATTTAACATCCTTGCTCTATCTCATAACATTTGCTACTGTTGATTGAGTGCCTACTAGGCTGGGTACTAGTCAGAATGCTTCATATTCACTAATTAAATTGCTGTTTTTTTGTTTGTTTGGTTTGGTTTTTTTTGAGACAGGATTTTATTCTGTTGCCCAGGTTGGAGTGTGGTAGCAGTCACCACAGCCTCAACTTCACAGTCTCAATTGATCCCCCTGCCTCAGCCTGCTGAGTACCTGGGACTACAGATGCATACCTGGATACTTTTTATTTATTTATTTTTTTGTAGGGACGTAGTCTACCTATATTGCCCAGGCTGATCGTGAACTCCTGGGATCAAGCCATCCTCCTGCCCCAGCCTCCCAAACTGTGGGGATTACAGACATGAGCCACTACGCCTGGTTTCACTTATTAAATCTTTACAATAAACCTGGGGGCAAGAACGGGACATGGATGGTTAAGTTAATTACTCATAGTCACAAACTGAGTGCCTGAGCAGGGATTGAAATCCAGATAGTTCAATTCCAGAACCAGCACTCTTAATCACAACATTTTTCTGCCAGGCTATCCATGAGACTGGTGAAGGCACACACTCTTTGAGATTCCATTTTCTCGTACCTAGCGAGCCTATCTGATACAGTTATATTGAACATAAATGAAATAATCCACATAAAACACATAGTACAGTGCCTAGAATATGATAAGAACTCAATAGATCATAGCTATATTTTATTTTATTATTTCCTTTTTAAAAGGTATATTCAGTATTAAGAGGGAAAGGCTAAAATGAACAATGCAAAAATAGGTCAAATTCAACCCTTTGCCCCAACCCTAGTAAGGACAAGTACACTTGGTTTTTATATCTCGATATCTCAAGGCTTTAGATTTATAGATGTTCATGTTCCTGTCTCGAGAGCACTTGCTTTATCCATCACAAGCTGGTGGTAGATTAACTGAGTGTGAATGGTTTATCTCAAACAGAACTTGAGCTTCAAACTAGAAGCAAAAGCAAGAAATACATTTCTAAATTGTGAAAAGCATTCAGATGATCTAATATGCTATTCAAAGTAGTGCTTGAGAGAAGACGTCTCACTGTTGGCTAATCTCCTCTTGTTTTTGAGACAGAATACCTTGCATTTAGTACCTTGTATTTGCAAATACGCATCTGCGTTGATATACCCATCACCGGTCAATGTATGCAAACCTAAATTTTAGATACAGCGACAACTGTATGCAAGTCTATAAGGAGAGACCCCAAACCATGTTTCCTCCTGACGTGTAAAGTGGTTTTGATGTATTTTCCTGTTTATGAATGTATTAGAGCCAATCATGTCTCACCTCGAAAACTGTGCATTTTTTAACTCTATTTCAGATTACCTTTCCCAAGTGGCAGTGAGAATTTGTATTCATTTACTTCAACACAACAAGTATTATAATTTAAAAGTCTGCTACAGGCCAGCAATGTGCTACACATTCCCCAGGCAGATAAAAGGAAAAACCCTGCAGATGACCGGTAAGTCCCGTTTCTGAACCATGGATGTGAGGGTGAAGAGCCTCGATGCAATTGTTAAAGAAGGGCTGAGGCTACTACATCGGTTTGGATGAGAGTTAACACTGAGGAAGAGAATTCCCACCAGTGTGCACTGCCTCTTCGTCAGATGTGTTGTCATTTGACTCCAAAAGCTCAGCTTCCCCAGGTGACGTGAGGCAGTCATGTGCCTGGAAAGCCTGGATTCTGGGGCTCAATTCTGCCTCCTGTAAAGACACTACTGTAAGCTCTGCGTGCCACTGAGCCTGGCAGAGCAGGCCCTCAGACATCATGAGCCTGGATTCAAATGACCACCTCTAAAGGTTAGTCAGTCGTGGCATTTGTTCCATGAACGGTGATTTGAAATGTTCCATCTGCAGGACAGTAACAAGAAAGTCAGTCAGCGAGAAACAATAATAAAATCAGGTCTGAACTTTCATAGGTGAGTAGGCAACTGGAGGACACCAAAGTGGGAACATTCAGTAAGCAGCGGGGTATATGGTCAGGAGCTAGGTCTTGACTAGAAATCCTAATTCAGGAGTTATCAATTTAGTTGAAGGCTTGGACACAGATAAGAAGAGAAGAGAGCTGAAGTGAAACCCAGGGAACCACCCACATCTGAGGGTCAGGAGAAATGAGAGAAGCTCCTGAAGGAGAGTGAGAAGTAGGAAGTAGGCATTTAAATGTGGAAAAGTCTTGAGATAATCCTGTTCTGAAAATACAGCAAAGTAGATCACTTGAAAGCTTTCTGTTACAAAACATTTGGATAAGTGATATAAAATATATCAAAAAAATTCTAATGCATAGCTGAGCCTCTACTAAATTAAGGAAAATTCAAATACAGAAATAGGAGCCAGATGTGGTGGCTCACATCTTTAATCCCAGCAATTCAGGGGGCTGAGACAGGAAGATCACTTGAGGCCAGGAGTTGGAGATCAGCCTAGCCAACTTAGCAAGACATCATCTCCCAAATATTTTTTAATTAGCCAGGCATGGTAGCATGTGCCTGTAGTTCCAACTATTTGGGAGGCTGAGGTAGGAGGATCACGGGAGCCAAGGAGGTCGAGGCTACCGTGAGCTTTGATCGTGTCGCTGCACTCCAGCCTGGGTGACAGAGTAGGACTCCTCTCTAAATTAAAATAAAAAAGCAACAAATAAAAAAGATAAAAATGAGCAGAGTGAACAAGCAGCAACGGTTCTCTGCTGCGAAGACGTTTCTATTCATCTCAGGAACCGAGCAGTTTGGATATTAACTGCCCCATGGAGATTGGAGAGAAGGCTTTGGACTTTGGCAAGGCACAGAGTTGAAACAGAGACTCTTGTATGAAGCTATAACATTTTATTTTTTTTCTACGTGTTTGAAGTTTTCCACAATGAAACATTATTTTTTAAATAAGAAATGGGCACCAGAAGTGAAACCCTAATGTAAAGTATGAATTTTGAGTGATGACGATGTATTGATGTAGGTTCATCAGTTGTAAGAAATGTAGCATTCTCTGCGGATGGCAGGGTGGATGCTGACAGTGGAGAAGTCTGTGCATGTGTAGGGGAAAGGGTGATGAGGAAACTCTGTACTTTTTGCTCAATTTTGCTGTGGACCTAAAGTTGATCTAAAACTATGAAGTCTAGAGAACAATAAGAGAAAAAAAGAAATGAAGTCCTGGGGTTCCTGGCAGAAGCAGATACAAACCTCTCCAGAAGACAGATACAGATAGTACAGAATTCCCCGCATACGGAGTACTCGCAGTCGTGAAATCATGGATATGAACAAGCAAGCGGCATGAAAATCAACACACACAACAACCAGTGAAATGAGAGCCTCAGAACTCACAAAAACTAAGTACTTACGACAGTGTAGAAGCGTTTCATGTTATAAAAAATAAATCAAATCATAAGAAAGGAACTATTGGCTTTTTAAGGGGGGGGGAAGCATATTTTAAAGGAAATGACCAAAACTTCCAGAAATAAAAAACTCAGTGAGGGAAAAAATAAATAAATAAATAAATAAATAAACCAAAAACCAATCACAATGAGGCTGGGCATGGTGGCTCACACTTATAATTCCAGCACTTTGGGAGGCCAGGGTAAGAGGATCACTAGAGCCCAGGAGTTTGAGACCAGCCTGGGCAACGTAAGTGAGGCCCATCTCTCTACAAAATAATGATAATAATAATAATAATAATAATAATAATAATAATAATTAGCTAGCATGGTGGCATGTGCCTGTAGTCCCAGCTACTCAGGAGGCTGCGGTGGGAGGATTTCTGGAGCCCAGGAGGTTGAGGCTGCAGTAAGCCAAGGTCATGCCACTGTACTCCAGCCTGGGTGTCAGAGCAAGACCTTGTCTCTAAATAAATATATATAAAATAAAATAAACTATAGTGAGTGAAAAAGCAGATTAGACACAACCAAACAGATAGTTTTTATACCTCAAAAATGAAAGATCTATAGTTTATCCAGAAAATAGCACAGGGAAAAAAAGATATAGAATGCAGAAAGGAAGAATAGCAGTAAGAATTTTTATATATTGCAGAGGGGAGCAGAACTTGGTACAACCAATTTGTTTTTTGTTGTCGGTGTTTGGTGGTTGTTTTTGTTTTTGTTTTTGAGACAGAGTCTCACTCTGTTGCCCAGGCTGGAGTGCAATGGCGTGATCTCGGCTCACTGCAACCTCCATCTCCTGGGTTCAAGCAATTCTCCTGTCTCAGCCTACCAAGTAGCTGGGGTTACAGGCCCCCGCTACCATGCCCGGCTAGTTTTTGTTTTAGTAGAGATGGGGTTTACACCATGTTGGCCAGGCTGGTCTTGAACTCCTAATCTCAGGTGAACTGCCCATCTTGGCCTCCCAAAGTGCTGGGATTATAGGCATGAGCCACTGCGTCTGGACGACAATTTCTTATACAATCTGCTTAAAATACCCACCACTCACTTCAAATCTCCTCTTCTACCCTCTCCCTCTGACTTGCATCAGACATTTCCTCCATCATAGAGAAAATAGACTCTAGGTTCCGGATCCTCTCTTTAAAGAAATGCACCTGATCCAGCATTTATAATTTATTCTTTCCTTCTCTCATCTAAAGCAAATATCACCTGAACCTATCCCCTCTCACATCAACAACAAGTAACTACATCAATTATTCCCTCTCCTCTGGCAATAGCCTCTTCCTCGCTCTTTGTTCATTTGCATCAGCATATATAGACATGATCTTCGTCCTATCTAGCCATGATCTGACTTTTCTCTTTACAGTCACAGCCAAGATTCTCCCAGTTTTAGTTTACTCTTAGGAGTTCTCATTTGTTTAATTGGAACTATTTCTTGCTGAGATTATTAATAAACTTCCATTTATCTGATTCAAGGAAACATTTCTCAGTTCTTATTTTGAACTCTGTGACATTTGGCAACATTACTCATTTCTTATTTTGATCTGGTTCTTTTATCCCATGGAGTAATATTTTTTCAACATATTTTGGTTCTAAGTAGTTCTAATATGTGAATAAAATTTTATTAAATCGTAACACTTCAAATAAACCTAGAATTACCATCAATGTACACTGAAGTGTGTATCAGTGTATACTGCAGTGGTTTGCAAACCTAAAGAAGTGATTAAAGTATTTTCTTCAAATAAAATTTATGCAGAAGTTTGATAGTCATTCATTCATTTCATTTACTAATTTTTTAAGTACCTACTCAGTATGCACTCAATGTTCTAGTCAATGAAAGTACAATTATGAAAAAGTCACTTATTGACACACACACGTACAAACCCATATATATTTGTCTCAAGGGCTCAGTTCTTGCATTCCTTTCCTTTTTTTTTTTTTTTTTTTTTTTTTTTTTGAGATGGAGCCTTGCTCTGTCACCCAGGCTGGAGTGTAATGGCGTGATCTCGGCTCACTGCAACCTCCGCCTCCCAGTTCAAGCGATTCTCCTGCCTCAGCCTCCTGAGTAGCTGGGATTACAGGTATGCACCACCACATCCAGCTGATTTTTGTATTTTTAGTAGAGAGGGGGTGTCACCATGTTGATCAGGCTGGTCTCGTTCTCCTGACCTCATGAGCCACCCGCCTTGGCATCCCAAAGCGCTGGGATTACAGGCCTGAGCCACTGCACCTGGCCCCTGTTCTTCTTTATCTAAACTAATGAACCTGATGAGCTCATCTAGTCTCATGACTTTAAAATAAATGCCTTCCAAATACTGATGAAACTTCAATTTTTATCTTTAACCCAGACTTCTCCCTGAACTTTAAACTCCTATATCCAATTGCATCTTAGATGCATTTCCTTAAATGTGTAATAGGCAACTCAAATTTACCATGTTCAAAGTCAAACTTTTGGGCCGGGTGTGGTGGCTCATGCCTGTAAACCCAACACTTTGGGAGGCCAAGCGGGTGTGGATCACCTGAGGTCAGGAGTTCGAGACCAGCCTGGCTAACATGGTGAAACCCCCTCTCTACTAAAAATACAAAAATTAGCCAGGCATGATGGTAGGCACCTGTAATCCAAGCTATTGGGGAGGCTGAGGCAGGAGAATCACTTGAACCTGGGAGGCAGAGGTTGCAGTGAGCCGAGATTGTACCACTGCACTCCAGCCTGAGCAACAGAGTGAGACTTGGTCAAAAAAAAAAAAAAAAAAAAAAAAAAAAAAAAAAAAAAAAAAGGCCTGGCATGGTGGCTCACACCTGCAATCCCAGCACTTTGGGAGGCTGAGGTGGACAGATCACGAGGTCAAGAGATCAAAGCCATCCTGGCCAACACGGTGAAAACCCATCTCACTAAAAATAAAAAAATTTGCTGGGCATGGTGGCAGGTGCCTGTAGTCCCAGCTACTCAGGGGACTGAGGCAGGAGAACTGCTTGAACCTGGGAGGCAGAGGTTGCAGTGAGCAGAGATCATGCCACTGCACTCCAGCCTGTGTGACAGAGTGAGACTCCATATCAAAAAAAAAAAAAAAAAGATTGTCCAGGACTCTCCTGCCTGAGAGGTTGTGAGGCATTGTTGAGGACTTACCTGAGATCAGAGACAATGGCATGAATTTGAACAATGTTGGGGTTTTCCTCAGAAATCCTTAGCAACATGGATATAGGAGCAGAGATGACAAACTGGTGGGATTGGTCCTCAGGATTGGGGGTTGATCCAAGGATGGTGGAAGATCAAAGAGATGAGAGTGGTTGAACTGATAAACCATCAGATCTAGAAAAACAAATGAAGATTTAAAAATTTTTACTAACTGGGAGGAAAAAAAGAGGTACTATGGAATTAAAATTTGCATGAGGTTGAAGAACAGACGGTAGGAAATGAAACTGAAAGAGTTGGATATTTGTGAGATTGTCATCAGAAAACATGATGTTGCAGTTCAGATTTTCAGTGATGAGAAAACTCTGGACAGTGATGGAATACAGGGAGTCTTCAGTGAACCCCTTCATCCTCAAGATCCTTCATCTCCAATACTCACCAGAGATGGGGGATCTTGAGGCTGAAGGGGTTCACTGTCTGTAAAGATATTTGATGAGTCATTTAGTTCCAATACACACATTCACATGGGTATTGGCAGGGCCAGAAGAATGGAGACAATTGCTGCTAGGCAAGACAAGCATGAAAGGATGAGTCAGGGATCAGGAATGGCCAAGCTATTTGGGAGTGCCTGTACAGAAAGAGAAGGTTGCAATATTTACGTGCAATCAAGAGTGTTAAGCATATTGGGTTATCTGGCCTCAAAGATTGGAATGAAATCTTGTGTACAATCATTCATTGCTAGCACGTGCTGAAGTCCATGTTTCTGTCGGAGGCCCACTGAGACCTTCCGAATGGGATTTTTGTCAAAAGATGTCTTGCGGTCTTGGCACAGGTTCAGGGACTGGTCCGGACAAATAGGAGAAAGGAAATTGGAGAACCTACTGTGTACCAAACAGTATACTGAGTACTTTACATAAATTTTCTCATTTAATCCTGCCAACAGTCCTGCTATGAGATAACTATTATTATCGCCTCCGACTGAGAAACAAAAGGAAGCTGAAGCTACTACAATTAAGGGTCCAGGTTTTGAACCAATACCTTTTTATGGGAAAGCATAATACTTTTTCCACTGTACAATATAAGATTCAGGCAATTTACAGGAACTGATGCCTCCCTCCCCCACATCCATGAATGGGCCCTGACTGGCTTAAGGTAACCCTCATCACCCCTTCACCTCAACCAGTGACTGGTTCCAGGATTGACATGAGTGTGGCTCCAGAAGCTGCTGGCAGGCAGCAGGGGAGCCTGTTTGATCCCAGAGATAACAGCAGCAAGTGGAATTGAGATGGATCGAGAAAAAGGAGGTCTTGGCCTTTCTTGAGTCTACATCTCTTCCATTATGTGAGCTAATAAACTCTCTTTTGTGATTAATCCAGGTTTGATCGGGATTCCAAACTGATTGAATACCAAAGTATGAAATGTAAGCATTTGCAAACAAACCAGGGCCTTCAGGAAATATGTAAAGAGCAAAACCTGCTTGGAGTACACACCCACCTCCCTTTCAGCGTCTCATTCTTGGTTTCCCATCTGCCTCCTCTGATAATGTCTAAAGATTCTCTAGGTGGTCCTATTCGTGTCTCAGGAATAGGGACATAGGCATAAAAAACCTAGCAGTCCTCTTGTTTTCACCTTTGCCAAGCTTCTTCTCCCTAGACACTCACTCTTAGAAGTCTCAGAGTCAAACCAAGAAGAAGTCAGGAGTTTCTCTTTGGCCCTGAGCTGACTGCTCGGCAATAGACTCACATCTCTCTGAAAATGTAAGCTGATCACACTGACATAGAGGTTGCTTATTTAGAAGAAGAAGAATAAAGGCAATAATAAAGCTGAAATATGGCCTGGAATAGGGTACATAAGTTAGCTTCATTTGGTGCAATGTGTGCTTAAATGCACTGTGTTAATCTTAGATTTAAAGGGAAGGAAGAAAATGCAGGGAAAAGAATTGGGAATTTCTCTAGAAGAAGAATGTCTTTAATCTTGCATGGTATTTCTTTTTAAAATCGATACGCTAAAGGAGGCTTTTAAATATTCTAAATACTTTATCACATTTTTGAAAATGTCTATAAATACAGAAATACTCCTACCCCAAATTTTTATTTTCAGAAAGAAAAAGATCACAAAACTGGGTCAGTATTTGTTACTGATTCTTATATCACCTGCCAGATCATCAGAATGTGGGAGCTGTGTTCTGTTTAGTTCCTGGGTTAAGACACAGAGTCCCTCCCCTAAACTTCCTTGTAGTACGATAGAGTGAGTCATTGGGCCTAAACTACATATAACCTTTAGCAACGAAAGAATTATGATAACAAAGAGAGAATTATCTAGTAGGTCAGGAGTTGCCTGGAGATGGAGATCATTTAATTTTAAGGAGATAAACTTGAGCTAATACTTGAAAGAGGGGAATATGACTGGACAAACAGAGGGAAGGCATGTGAAAAGCTGTCACCTTGAGAGGTCATTCCAGAAGTCCTGGAGGTAGAGGCAGAAACAGGTATTATTTTCCAGTCTCTGCATTGTCCCTCATACCTAGTGCTCTTTTTGCCTTCCTATGTCCACCACTCTTGCACACAGCATCTTTTTCTAATGTGCAGACAACCAGCTGACCATCCCGAACTCTACACTGGCTCTTGGTCATATAATCCATTCAAGCAACATCACAGAGAGTGCAGGAGAAGCATCATAAAGGTGACAAAGTGACAAGAGCCCCAAGGCTCTAACACTTAGTAATATAAATATTTATGAAGCTAATAAGGACAGAGATGTACTGATTTGGATAACAAGGTGTCCTGAAAGGAATGTCAAAACCAGTTTTCAAAAATGGGGTTCCCCAGAGCCTCCCAAAGCTGCAGAGATGTGCGCAGGCAGCAGACCCTGCTGACGACAGCCTGCATGAAGTGCAGGGGCTAGGGAGCTGGCTATTTTTATCATCCTATATTGTTTATAGTTGGCAAACGCTTGATATTGTGTGAGAGTCTCCTTACAGAATTTATGAATCATTTTCCCCAGTCACAATTCTGAAACGAACATGCTCCTACGCGTTTGTGCCAGACAGAAATTTCATTAGAAGTTTATCCTCGGGGTGTGTGCTTTAGACCAATTTTTTTTTTTACAGGCTCAGATTTGATGTCAGAACCCTGAGTTCTGGTCTCTGCCTCACCTCTTGCTAGCTTATAACAGAGCTGTATCCGATTCTTTCTCTCCCTAGACAGCAAGAGCATCTGTCCCACTCAAAAGAGCAGCAACAGTCCTAGAGAAAGGAACTGTATTTCTCTCTCATTGTATATACTCTCCATGTGTTTAAATATTTACAAAACACACACACACACACACACACACACACACACACACATCAATGGAAACACAAAAAGCAGACCTAAGTTCATTATCAAAATCCTGGCTATGAACTTCCATTTTCTTTCCTGGAAAACATTTTTTGGGGATCTTTTGAACTCTAATGAAAATGTGGTGAAATTCACAATTGCAGTATGTTTTAAGCTGCCTAAGTTTTCTTTGCCTGAAGGCTGATTATATACTTATTAAGACGTCTCTGACCCCAGATGATGAGAAAAAAAGTACATTAAGTCATTTCTTGTTTTATTTAAATATTTATTGAACAGTTACCATTTTCATCAAATGCCTTTACAGCATTTTATGAGCATTTCAAATATGCAAGTTTTATCTTCTTTGTACAGATGGGATGACTCTACACAGAGTAGTTGAGATAGGCTGACTCACTCCTGTGCCAATCCCTTGACTAAAGTCCTCAAAAAAAAAAGAAAAAACACACCCAGATGGAGTTCCAGATTTTGTCTACAGAAAATAGTTCTGTTGCTACAGACAAAGCCTCAGCATTAAAAATGCCAAAATCTCCCATTCTCTAAAACTCTATATCATTTTTTGTTTTCTGGGTTTAGGTATGACTAACACCTAACATTCACAAAGAGACCAAATAGATGTAGACAGGAATATAGATTAGTTTTAGATACAGATATGTATGCACAGAAAAGTAAAAGAAAGAATGTACAGCAAAATTGTAATCACTGGATTATCGCTGGGGAATCTCTGCGTGTTGTCATCGGCTTGTTTCCTACCTTTTGCTTTTTCTGTTTTTATATCATTTCAGTAAATATGTAATTCAGGACATATAACAACATTTTTACAGTGCTTCCACTTTTCCCTTCCTTCCTGTGCCTTCCTGAACAATGCATCCTCAAGCTATTTATGGAGGTAGAGCAAGACAGGCTCGTAGAGATGGGACGGGCCATCGTGCCTCAAAGCAGGTATCAAAGCTCATGTGGGGTGAAGAGGACATGCATGCAGGGATGTCTGGCATGGCGTGTGGGAACCCAAGTGGTAAAGAGGCTGTCCAAGAGGTGGGGTGGCATGGGATGAGGCATCAGTGTGCCAGCAAGATGAGAAGGGCATGTCTACAGGGGCAGCCTAGTACTGGGAATCAGAGATCAAGCAAGGTAAGGAGTGTGTCTACATCAGGGGGCATGATCAGTGTGAGTTGGAGGGTGTTAGGAGGGCATCCACACACAAGGGAAGCCTGTCATGAGTTGGGGTCCAGGCAGAATGAAAAGGGTGATCATGTCTAGGTGAAGCCTGACAGTGCATGAAAGCCCAAGGGGCTAAGAAAATGCCCATGAGGATAGACGGGGGGCAGGTGGCAGCATAGAACTGGGTGTCAGAAACTAAGTGGGGAGAGAAGGCCTCTATGTAGGTTGTTCTGTTTGTCCCTGTCAACCACATAATATCTTGATAATGCTAATATTTCAGCCTCTTGATTATTTCTCCCAAAAAAAGAGAAAAGATATTTGGGCCCATGTCAACATGACATTGATGACACTGAAAAGAAAGAAAATCTGCCCCTAAAGTCGTTTTGTGTTATAAAAAAATTGTTTAAGTCATTTGGAAAAAAAAGTCAGTCTGTCACTGTTCATCCAATTTTGCCAGTCACAGACTCTCCCTTGTCTTCCTGGGCTTGAAGCAAAGCCTCCCCAGCTGTGTCTATGTGATGAGGCCAGAGAGCATGGCTGTATTACTCTTGGCATTCATGCTCAGGCAGAACAAAGGCAATTTGAATGCCTGATGCACCCCCACAGGGCTCTAACAAAGGGGTTAGGCTTTGGAAAAGGGTAAAAATTCAGCAGACACAAGACAAGCATGCTATCCCACCTTGATTCTCACGCCCACTGTAGATACTAATGATTGGGCATTAAATAATCCTTCCCACCAGGAACCCATGCCTCAGAATCTTTTTCAACACAGGACTCCAAATCCCCATTACCAATCAGTAGAAGTTGCTACAAAAGATGAAATGTATTTGCCAATCTTGATATAAAAATAATTGAAATTTTTGCTTGATATGAGCTAAATCATATACTGGGGAAAAGAAAATGCAGCAAGATATCAAAATTTGCTCAAGATCTATGGGAAAGAGCAAGATGGAGACTGGAAAATGTGGAAACATTTTCAAATCCTAGAATTTGTAGGGGGTAACTCTTGTCAAATTCAACATTAGCCCTCCGCAGCCCCAAGAAACTCTGTTAAGTGACCATTTAGCTTACTTTGCAGGACTATAATAATCAAGGTAATCAGAATCACCTGAAAGCTTCACAGCACGTCAAGAGCAAGACCCACACCACTCTCCCAGAAGCACATGGACCTTTTCTAAAACCAATTATTGGATAGCCACGCAACACCCAGTGAGTGAGCTGCTTCTAGTACAACCGTTTCTTTCAAAGCCTTGGGGAGGCACAGAAGCATCCAGGAGGTTTGAAGGAAGGAAAAGTATAAATCACACAATTTCTCCTTGCAAAATGCAAGAGAATGCATGTTAATAACATTCAAGCTTTGAGTAATCATGGTAATATCTACCATTTATGGAGAACTTCTAATGGCCTGGGTACTTTAGGAGCATTGGGTCATTTAATACACAATAAACCTTGACATAGGTAGTTTTAGCTCCATTTTATAAATAAAGCACTACAGCTTATAGCCATAGGAAATTGCTCAAGGTCACACAGAACTGGGATTCAAATTCATTTGGGCTTGTCTGGTTCAGAAGCCTGGGTCCTTAACTTTATGTAAAATTGTTCCTCTACCCCACGCAAAAATGCAATAAAGAGAAAGGATATTTCGAAGAAAGCAAATGCAGATGACATTTGGAAGATTAAAACTCCACTGCTCACAAAATTGGGCATTTCCCCGGCAGGTCTTTCTTCTCCATTGGAAATCAAATATTCATTCACGAGAGCCTGTCAGTTGGACAAAGAGAATGACAAACACTGTCTTTAAGAAGGAAAATGCTCTCCTGGGGAATGGAAAGAATCTGTAGCCCACCATAGCATCTGAGAGGTAGGAAAAGTGAAGAAAACTTCAGGATACACTCTCACCTTCTGTTGACTCTCAGAGGCACCATTGTAACCAGAGCTCCCAAGAGCTATAGGAGAAGTAGTCAGATGGGCTCTTCAACTGACTTAAAATTAATCACAGGAATCTAACAGAGGGAGCAATAGGAGAATAAAACTGCATGTTGACAAGAACAAAGGAATAAACATCACTGTAAGTCTAATTCAAGTTCTGATAGATGCAAACCAAAGGCACGGTAAGTCATGCTGTGTTACCCCGTGATTCCAAAATGAGAGAAATTTAAATGGCATTATGTTATTGGGTAGACTTAAGTAAAGACAAGAGCCGAAAATACAACTATAAGAAAGAGGAATGAGCAAAGTAACAAGAAGGGAACTGAGTCATTAGGGACAAAGATGGCCAAGAGTCCAAGAAGAGAGAGTCAAGGGAGGGCCATTAGAAGTAGCACAGGATAGCTAATAATGAGGATATAGAAGATAGCATAGAATAATTAGGAAGGAAAAGGCAGATTGGAGAAAAAAGTAAAGAAGGGGTGGGGGCTGCTATGGCTTTAATGCAGCCACACATCAAAGAGGAGCTGGTCAGAGTGAAGACTGCAGAGACCCTGTGTAGCAGCAGGGCTTTAAATATTTCAAGATACTATAAATTTAGTGTTTCTTTCAAGAAACATTTTAAGTGCTTTACAAATAATAACTCATTTGATCCTCATAATAATTCAATGTTATAAGATAGGAAGTATTATTAATCCAATTTTACAGATGAGAAAATTGAAAGAGAGTTGAACTGACTTGCCAAGATCACACAGGTAGAACATGGTGAAGGTAAGAGTTATGCGCTGGCAGTTGGGGGCTGGAATACACTGGTCATAACCACTCTCCCTTGTTGCCTTTCTGGCTTATTACACATAAGAAACAAACTGATTACAAATATTTGATACCAAGGAGTTCCATTTCTAGGTACCATATTATGGAAAAATTTTTTGCTATTATTTAAAACCACCCATCAAGAGCAGAGAATATCTGTTGTGAGCTGAATTATGTTGGCCTCCCAAAATTCATACATTGAATTCCTAACCACCAGTACCTGACAAAGTGACTATATTTTGGAGATAAGGTCTTTAGAAACATGATTAAATTTAAAACGTGATCAATAGGGTGGGCCCTAATCCAATATGACTAGTGTCCTTATAAGAAGTGAAGACTGGTCAGCTGTGGTGGATCACACCTGTAATCCCAGTATGTTGGGATGCCAAGGAGAGAGGATCACTTGAGGCCAGGAATTAAAGGATGCAGTCAGCTATGACTGTACCACTGCACTCTAGTCTGGGCAACAGAGTAAGACCCCATTTCTGAAAGAAAAAAGTAAAGAAAAGGAAGAGAGAAAATAAAGAGAGAGAAAGAGAGAAAGAAAGAGAAAGAAAAAGAAAGAAAAGAAAAGAAAAGAAAAGAAAAGAAAAGAAAGGAAAAGAAAAGAAAAGAGGGAGGGAGGGGAGATTAGGAAACAATCACATACAGAAGGAGGACTATGTGAAGACACAAGGAGAAAATGCCCATCTATAATACAAGCCAAGAAGACAAGAAAACAGCCCTCAAAAAAACCATCCCTGCCAAAACCTGGATATCAGACTTCCAAATACATGTCTTTTAAGCCACACAGTCTGTAGTACTTTGTTGTGGTAGCCCTAGCAAACTAATACAGTGTATAGTAATGTAAACTACTAATTGCTGTGATTTGAGCTGACTACAAAAGGGTTTCTGAGAAACATAAATCCAGTAACACACAAATTGGATTTAGAGGTATCCAGGTCAATAATTGGAAGAATAATTATTTATCCTCTTTAACTTATGTGAACTAGGACAGTAATAGCACAGAGGCAAGAGGATAAATGAAATTTAACTGTTGTAAGAATGCTACATTGTTTAGGAAGGGGTAGTTAATAAAATTAAGTCAAAATGCATGTTGTAATCTGCAGTAGCTGCTGGAAGGAAAATACAAACAAGGGTATAATTTAAAAACTGATAAATGAGACAAAGATAAATAATTTAAAAGAAAAGACTTGTTTATTACAAAAGAAGACAAAAGGAAGCAATAAAGGAATAAAGAACAAATGGGGCAAATAAAAACCAAATTGCAATGTGGTTGACCTAAATATAATTATGTTAAGAATTACAATTACATTGAAATGCATTAAACATTCCAATTAAAAAATAAAAAATATTCAGACTGGACAAAACCACCAAAGCCCAATAATATTCTACTTACAAGATACCTTTTAATTAATTTTAAATAAGGATACCCTTCAATTAAAAGAATGGAAAAATATACAGCGTTAAGACTTTACTCAAAAGACAGTTGGTGTGACTATACTGATAACAAAGTACACATTAAGTCAAGAAGTACTACAGTAGAGAAAGAGGGGTACAACAGAGTGATAAAAGGATCATGACATGAAGCTACAGTCCTAAAACTGTACGCACCCAATAACACAAATTCTAAATATAAAGAGTAAAAATTCACAAATGGAAAGAGGCAAATTCAAAATGGTAGTGGGAAATGTAAACACACTTCTTTCAAAAGCATAGAAAACATAGACAGAATATCAGTAAGGATAGAGGAGATTTCAAACATAAAAATAATCAAACTGGCCTACCTGAAATTAATAAAACACTATATCTAACAGCAGAATATGTACCTTTTTGAAGTACATAAGGAATATACAACAAAATAGATTATAAAATGCCATAAAGGAAGTCACAACACATCTTAAAGGATAAAAATAACAGAGTATGTTTAGTGACCAGGGGAGAATTAAGTTAAAAATAAATAACAGAAAGATAACTATAAAAATCTCCAAATATTTAAAAATAAAATAACACTCTTAAAAATAATTAATGGATCAAGAAAAAAATACAATGGAAATTGGAAAATGTTCTGAAGTAATAATGAAAATTCAACATAGCAAAATAGTGTCAAACCATTAAGACAGTATTTAGAGGAAAAGTTTATAGGTTTAGATCATATATTTAAAAAGAGTAAGGTTTAAAATCAAAAACTAAGATTTTATCATTAGAAGCAAGAATGAAAGATCAGCAAATGAAGCCCAAATAAAATATGATAAAGAACATAATAAAGAATAATAAAGATAAAAACAAAAATTTATGAAATAGGAAGCAGAAGCAGAATGATTTTTAAACTGATTTTTTGATAAGAATAATATAATTGATAAACACTGAGCAACACTGATCAAGAAAAAAAGAAGGTAAATTTAGCAATATCAAGAATTAAAGAATTATCTATAAATCTTATAGACATTTAGAAAATAAATATTATGAGCAATTTTATATCAATAAATTTGACTTCTTAGATAAAATGGTTAAATGTCTTGAAAAACAAAACTTGCTAAAATTAACACAAGAAAAAGTAGAACATTTGAATTGTCTAACATCTGTTAATAAAATTGAACTTATGATTTAAAACCTTCCCACAAAGAAAACTACAGCTTGAGATGGCTTCACTAGTGAGTTCCACCAAGCTGTTAATGAAGAAATGATACCAAATTTATACTAACTCTTTTAGAGAATAGAGAGAAAATTCCCCAATTCATTTTACTATTAGCAAAGATAAACAATATACTAATTTTAAAACCTCTAAACAGTTAAAAAATTCAAATCCAGAAACTATGAAATGGATGAGAAATTGTTAGCAAGTGGGGTAGCTCCAGGTGTGTGCTGCCAGTTTAACACATGAAAGTCATTTGATGTGATTAATTTCATTAGTCTAATAAATATGAAAAATCCTATAACCATCTCAGTATGCAAAACAAGTATTTAATAAAATTTAACAACCATGTAAGATAAAAACTTCCAGAAAACTAGAAATATAAGGAAAACGTATTCACTTAATAAAGTGGTAAAATATTATATGTATTCTTCCTATAGTCAGGAACAAGATAATCATCACATCTATTCAACTTTCATTATTATTATTCCAAGACAGTAGAATAAAACAAAAATAAATAATAAATAAAGGGAAGAAAGTGTAGTAGGTTGAATAATAACAACCCACAGATATTGAGTCCTAATCCCTGGGACTTGAAGGGCCATACCTATGGGCAAGGTGGTTCTCTTCAGCCAAGGGCAATTCCCTGAGAGGGACTCAGCTGAGAGCTATCAGCTACTGACCAACCTATCAGCTGGGGAAGTAAGAACTTCAGTTCTTAAAGGGGGATCTGGAGAGTGGATGACCAGCTTCCACCCTTCCCTACCAGGTCAGACTGACAACAGGCTGTTTCCAGAAGTCCCCTTGAAATCTATTAAATTGTTTGCAGGTGGTTTAATAGTTTAGAAGAAAACAAATCTTATTCCATATATATTTTACATTAGAAATGTACAAATAAATTAGGACTTTAACAAAAATCTTTTGTATTTTTAATAATGGTTACATCCTTAAATGATCTGTGTATGCTAAAATGGCTGGGTGAATCTCATTGTCTTGGTTAGCATTCAATTACTAGATCCAGGGCATCTGGCTAATATATTTTCAGGTCACTGGCATATAGTGTTTTATGTTGTTTCATTTATATTTTTCTCATTATTATTTTGGTGCGTTGCATCACCAAATGACAAAAAGGAATTATTGGCTCAAACATGGTGCACTGATGCATGAAAGAAGTGATGAAAATAGAACCTAATTACGACTAAGAATAACAATAAATATTAAGAAGGAAAAGAATTCCAGTACAATGTGTATTCTGAGACAAATCAGGATTTTGCAGCAGCTGATAAACGTATGAGCAGGAAATATAATTATGAATAGACAAAAATTGCATTTCTTTGGGTATTTGCTTCTAGTGCTTCTAGTGTGTTGCTGTTATACTTTGTCAAATATTGGCAGAAAACCACTGAATAAGTGTGTATCAATTTGCAAAGACAGTCCCCTAACTTGTAAACCAACACAGTTGTCCTGGAAGAACGGTAAATAATGCTTTTCAGTACAAAAATAATGAGGTTAGTCACTAAAAGTAAGGAAGAGACCAAATCCACAACGTCATCATTTCTAAGTTGCATTTCTTACAGCAAAAATAGGACAAGTTACATGACTGCCAAAAGTCTTATAAAATAGGAGCAGAGTTTATGAAATGATGCTCAAAGAAAATGCAAAACATGCTATTGGCACAAATCCTTTCTGAAATGGAACATCAAGCAAAGAAATGGCCTCCAATGGGGAGGAACAGTCGCGCGTGTGTGTGCAAGAAAATAATTTGCTCTGGCCAGGTGCGGTGGCTCACGCCTGTAATCCCAGCACTTTGGGAAGCTAAGGCAGGGGGACTGCTTGAGGTCAGGAGTTCAAGACCAGCCTGACCAACATGGTGAAACCTGTCTCTACTGAAAATACCAAAAAAACGTTAGCCAAGCCTGGTGGCACATGCCTGTAATTCCAGCTACTTGGGAGGCTGAGGCAGGAGAACTGCTTGAACCTGGGAGGCAGAGGTTGCAGTCAGCCGAGATCATGCCACTGCACTCCAGCCTGGGTAACAGAGTGAGACTCCATCTCAAGGAAAAGAAAATAGTTTGCTTTGTGAATGATGCACAAAGCATGAATCACACTTGGCAAATGTACAATACACATAAGAGGGATACTTCTATCTATTTATTAGTGAAAATCAATACTATCTAAAAATAGCAGCAATTATTCATTGGCCTGATTTTTAGTTTGGAAAGATGCATGTTGGCATCATTACTAACAGAGTACCAATCTCCAGCATGGAAAAGTGAGCTTCCTGAATGGGAACCCCTAAATACCAATCTTTACACTGCTTTATTCACAGGTGATAGTTGGGGGTCAATGATGTGCCTCTGGACCTTGATTCAGTGTTGAAGAAAATAGTGAAAACTGTTGAAGCACTTGTTTTTCCTTAGTGTACATGTTTGAACATGCTGGGCAAAGAAATGGACAGCAAGGATAAGACCCTGACATCCACAGAGGGAAAAAACTCACATGAACAATATGAGTTTCTGCAGTTAGCAGAGAAATAAGAAAACATTTTGTTATGACACAGCAATTGTAGTAAAGACTATTTCTCTGATTTCAAGTGACTTAATTGAAGAGGTTAACTCAGCAATACATGCAGGGTCATAAATAACCTGCATGTATCCCATGAGGACTCAAGTGTCATGATTTTAATCAAGATTTATGGCTGGGAGCAGTGGCTCATGCCTGTAATCCCAGCACTTTGGGAGGCTGAGTCTTGCATGTCACTTGAGGTCAGGAGTTGGAGACCAGCCTGGCCAACATGGTTTAACCCCGTCTGTACTAAAAATACAAAAATTAGCTGGGCATGGTGGCAGGCACCTGTAACCCCAGCTACTCCAGAGGCTGAGGCAGGAAAATTGCTTGAACCCGGGAGG
The DNA here is from genome assembly GCF_047675955.1 of Chlorocebus sabaeus. NCBI lineage: Eukaryota > Metazoa > Chordata > Mammalia > Primates > Cercopithecidae > Chlorocebus > Chlorocebus sabaeus. Next base: position 80,779,070 of record NC_132928.1, read on the forward strand.
TGGAGGTTGCAGTGAGCCAAGATTACGCCACTGTACTTCAGCCTGGGAAACAGAGTGAGACTCCATCTTAAGAAAGAAAAAAGAGATTTATAAGAAGTCCATCTAATGAATTAAGTAGCTGAATTGCTAAGAATTCAACTCCGTCTCAATAATTGATATTTTCTTTCACTCATTAGAGGAGAAAATTAACCATGGATCATGAAAAGCTGTAAAATCACATCCAACTATTTGAACAAAATATTTTTTAATGTCCAGGACAATTGTAAGTTAGCAATGAGTTCATTAGTAATCTATGTTCCACTGTCTCCCAAGTTATACTTTAGAATCTTCCAGCATTTCATTGTGTCCGCTTCTGAGCACCAACCAAGCCACCAAACACCTACCACCATTCCAGGTAATTTATCATGGTGAATTAAGCATTTCTAATTTGTAGAAATAAAAAGTAGGAAAGAAGTTGGCTTGGAATCCACTCTATGGCTCAAGTTATCCACCCTCTAGCTGGATACGATTACTTTGTTCAAAGTTGAAAATGTCATCCCACTCAAAGATGTGAGATTATATTTATTTTATTTCTCTATTTTTAAAGTATTTTAAATATCATTATTTAGATTTTAATATTTTATTTTAAAATTATTTTAAATAAATATTTTAAAATATTATAATTTACATATATTCCAAATTTGTGATTTTTTAAAAAAATATATTTCCCTGAAGTCGTGGTCTATATTTGCTTTAAATTGGCTTGTGTTTGCCAAACAAGAGGTTCCCCACTGTTGGAAGTGATGCTGGAATTATGACGTAAAGGCAGCCATCTTGAAAAAGACCAACCCCGGCCAAGAACAAAAGCCAGAACAAGCTCCTTCCCTCCCATGTGAGTTCAGCTGTATAAATGACCAAGGATACTGCTGGGCACATCATAGGTGCTGAAAAGAAAATCTGTAACTGCCACCTCCTCTCATTCTTAGCACTAATTATCTATCTGGTTTTATTAGAGTTATAAGTGAGATGGAGAACATTTCATTCCTTATTCTAAGGAGATACTTTGCATGGAGCCAATAGGACGTGGATTCATAAAAGGCAGAAAACACATCACCTCAATAAGAAGATTCTTTAGTTGATCAAATATCCCATTTTCTTTTCCTTCCTGGGTATATGGGAGACTATACTTTCCAACTCCTAAGAAGTGAAACAGGGCCGGGCATTGAGATGTGGGTGGAAGTGCTGTGTAACAAAGCCTTTGCAACAATCTCTAGTCTTGTTAGTTGTCTTTTATTTTCTCTTCTCCTGGTTTTAAGGGGCATTTGTTGAGGTTTCTATGTATCTGTTATCCCAAGTCACATAGAGAGCACTAGGCATGAAGTACAAACAATAAATTACCTTTGACTCTGTTTAAAACTCAGATTTGTCTTGTTACTCATAGTGACAAGAGGCAGACAAACGCCGAGTCTGATAGGGGCATGTACCCTGTGGAGCCCCACCTCCAAGCCAAAGACAGTTTAAAGCCTGAACGCCAAGCCACAAGTTAAATCCTCCGACCAGACTGACAACTTGTCTTCCTGTTTGGCATGCTTTCCTACAGTTGATCCCCACCCTTCGCCTATTTTACATATACCTACCCTCTGCTGATTGGTTTGCTACACTGTCATGCCCACCTTTAAGTGGTGCCTTCACTGTAACCTTTTTTGCATACTTATAAACAAATCAGCATGCACTCCCCAACCTGTGCCTATAAAGACCCCCAACTCAATTGGTAGAGGGGGAGGCGGCCTGACTTCAGGGAACAGACAACCGGACTTTGGGGAAGATGGCCTGCCCTTCCTGTCCCCTCTCCAACTCCCCTCTCTGCTGAGAACCGTCTTCATTGCTCAGTGAAATTCTCTGTCTTTGGCCAGGTCCGGTGGCTCACGCCTGTAATCCTAGCAATTTGGGAGGCCAAGGCAGGCAGATCACCAGAGGTTAGGAGTTCAAGACCAGCCTGACCAACATGGAGAAACCCTCTCTCTACCAAAAATACAAAATTAGCCAGGCATGATGGCACATGCCTGTAATCCTAGCTACTCGGGAGGCTGAGGCAGGAGAATCGCTTGAACCCAGTAGGTGGAGGTTGTGGTGAGCCGAGATTGTGCCACTGCCCTCCAGCCTGGGCGACCAGAGAACAAGAGTGAAACTGCGTCCCCCCTAAAAAAAATTATCTGACTTCATCATCCTTCAGTCATCCACGTGATTGCATTCTTCTTGGACACCAGACAAGAGCTCAGGACTCCCAAAAGTGCGGGTACCCAGAAAGGCTGTCACACCAGCCCTTTGCCCTCGCTGGTGGATGGCAGCTGTCATTGGGCCAGCTGAGCTGCTCACACACCGCGGTCTGCAGACGGTGGAACTAAAGGAGCACTGTAGCACTCTGGGGCTTCAGGATCACGGGCACCCTCGCCTGGGTGACACAGCATTCCCCTTCAGGCAATATGTCTGGTCTGGCCCAAGCCCTGCACGGAGCTCACTCCTGTGTCAGCGTCCAGAGCAGCCAGCCAGATCCTGCACTTGCCTGCTCATGTGCTCCTTCCCGCAAGGGGTTGAGCACGGTGGGCCGAGTAGACAGGGTGCCTCTTCTGTGAGTCCAGAGAAGGGGCTGAGAAAAATCCTGCATCATGTGGATGGTGGAAATCTACCTTTCCCTAATTATCTTCTTTTGAATCTGCCAGCAAGTTACTTTTTTCTCCAGCTAGGTTCGAGATTCCTTGAATTTCAATTTCCTTATCTATCATATGAAAATGGAAATATTATATAAATATCACTTCAAGCAGCATGGCAGCAAGGAAGGAGCTTGGTCTTGGGCATCAGACGAACTGGCTTCAAACTCCAGTTCATAAGTTCACTCACATTTATTCAACTACAATTTACTCTTTAGAATGTGCTAGGCACTATGCTAGATGCCAGCTGGGAGGATACAGAGCTACAGGCCGTGGTTCTACTGCTCTCAAAGACTGGTATCTGAGCCTTGTTACCTTCTGCCTTCTTAGCCTACTCCTACCTCCTTTTGAAAGGGCCATCCCTACTTATGTCTCAGGTCTCCACATCAATTCACTTCCAAGGGAAACTTTGACATGGTCTTAGGAGACAGAATAGAGGCCCGTCCTATATGCTCTCTCATAAGAGCAATGGGAAGTCCTGTTCATTTTACCCACCAAAGCTGCCCATTTTCCTCTGTCTCTAGCACCAGCCCTCTGGCCCACATGACTTTCTTTCATCTCTTACCTGGACTTCTATAGTGGTCTCCTAACTATTCTCCCCCCATTCTCTTTTGCTCCTCAAATCTATGGGCTACCCTAGAGTCAGATAGATCTTTTCAAAAATCAAACATATCTAATTCCTGTTATTCAATATGCCACAGTAAGTCTTCACCCATAAAACCTTTCACTGTATTCCCAGCGCTCCTAGGAGACAGATCAGAAGCCTTCATGTGACAAAATGCCTGGCTTTAAACATTGCCTCTCCTATTTGCACCAGTCACACTGACTTCCTTTCTTTTCTCCAAGAAAAGAAAGCCTTCTGCAAGGGGCTTTTTAAATGCAGTATTCAGTCTGCCTAATAGGCTCTCACCATCTACCTCTTCAACTGGCTTTAATCCTCTTTCAATCATCACTTCCTGGAGGAAGGTTTCCCTGAGATCAATTCCTCCAGTATAGGTTCACACAGCCCTCTCCTTAGCATTGATCTCTGTTGTAATTTTACCTTTTATTTTAAAAAATTGTGTAATTCTTTAATGCATGTCTTTCCTCCCCACACTCCCATTCTACTTCCGTGTTAAGCTCTGTGGGGTCAAGGACTGTGTCTTTGCTTTTGTTCACTTCAGCTCCTGACAGTGTAGGAGCTCAATATTTGACTAATCAAATAGAAGCAGCTGAAACATTTTTAAGCGGAGTTGAGGTCTGAGGCAGGTAGGATGCCATCAGATTTATTTGGGCTACAGTAGATTGGAGGGTTGAGACTAGAGCAAGAAGGAATGGAGACTGATCCGGATGTTATTACTACAATGAGAGATGATGATAGCTTGTTTGGGAGATGGTAGTGACAGTTAAGAGAAGTGTATGGATTTGATAGCTATTTAGGATCAAAAAATGACAGCACTTGGTCATGACTTAGGCTATGAGAGAGTGTCAGAGAGGGAGGAATCAAGGATGATGTTTTCTAGGACCCTGAGCAATTCGATGGAAGGAGTGTCAAACTTTAAGTCAGAAGACCTTGAAATAGGTCCAGCCTAAAGATAGGTTTCTTTGGGAAGGGGACCTAGAGAAGGTTCTGGGGTTTGTCCGTGGACTTATTGGAGTATTTCTAGAGTCAGGTTTAGTATTTTTGCAAGAGATCATTTTGGAGTCCCAGCATAAGGGCACTCAAAATTTATGGCAAGGTCACTATCTCAGTTTTTTAAACACCTGATGATTTGCAAAACTGCTCAGAGTCTTAGCAAACAATGCAAATGAGCCTTCAACTCAGGGTGCCAGCATTTCTTGCCTTAACTACTTTTACATGGAAATTGTATTAATCTTGCACCAACTTATTTGAACAGCTTGCTGTTGTTGAGGGCTGTATTCCCAACTCATTCTCCAACTTAAGACTGGGATATTAGATGATTAAGAAGTTTCTGATCCTTCTGTTCCCTTGATGTTTTGATAATAATAATATCTGCTTCTAAAAAGAATAAGCTAAGGTGACCTTGTTTGTAGTATGAGCCCATTGAGATCTGACTCATTTCCTTTCTAATAAACCCAAAGAGCTTCCCACTTATCCACTTAGTTTTTCACTGGTTCTCTCAGCTCATCATTTTAGAGACCAAAAAAATAAAAGGTACATAATGTTTTGTTGGTGCAAGGAAAATTTTTGAGACATGTACCCTGTACTCCCACAAGAATTTGGAAATAAAGATGGCTGATTTAGAGTAAAGCTAATTAAAATGAGATTATCTGCTGGTAAAAATAATCGCAGAGATGAGCTGTCAGCATGCAATTGATGAGGCCTGGAATTAATCTCAAGGATGAAATGAGGGACTGTATTAGTTTCCCAGAGTTGTCATAAGTGGCATAAGCTGGGTGACTTAAACAATGGAAATTTATTCTCTCAGCGTTGTGTGTAGTCTGACATCAAGGTGTCAGCAGGATGGGTTCCTTCTGAGGTCTGCCAAGTTTGTTCCATGCCCCCTCCTAGCTTGTGGAGTTCACTGGCAATCCTTGGCATTCCTTGATTTGGAGATCAGCTCACCCTAATAATGTGTTGTCCTGCGTGCATATTTGTCTCTGTGTCCAACTTCCCCCTTTTTTATAAGGGCATGGTTGGACTGCATTAAGATTATTATCTTAACTTGATCATCAGCAAAGACCCTCTTCCCAAATAAGGTCGCATTCACAGGCACTAGGGCTCAGGCTTTAACATGTTTTGGGAGGACACCACTCAGCCCCTAACAGGGTAGTAAAGTTTAGTAGGCCACATGGTAATTCGTTGTATCCACAGTGCCTTACCTGAAGAAAACCTTTGTGAACACAGCAAAATTCAGCCTAGAGAATCAAGGAAAGGTCAACCAGGCAGAAAACATTTGGCCGCAGTGAGGGAGGGGCTTGGGTCAGTGGACTACGTGGAGGATTTTCTAACTTTGTAAGTAGTGGAAGCATTTTTTTTTTCCTAATGAAATCTTGAGCAAAACCCCCAATAAATAAAACAAATATAGGTAGAGCTGTTCTAGTGGCACCTTAGGTAGAAGGCCCAGAATTCCATCCACTGAACCTCCTCTCACCCATCAAGGGTAGGTACTCGGTCCCTTTGACAATTGTATTTAATTAACAGTGGACTCACAGACAAAACTCTCAGAATATGTCACTGGCCCAGTCAACTCCTCTTTTTCTGAATATATGTTCACTAAGAAATCTTTTGATTATAACATGTTTAACACAGTCAATGTCTTTGCAGGAAGAGATTGTCCTGAGAAGACAATTCATGTGTCTAGTCTCTTTAACAATTACATTTCTGCTTACAGAGTAGTATATTGTTTTGGTTTATATGTCAATTTCACATGTATTTATCTATCTTAGTGTCAGTGCCCCAAAGCCCTTTCACCTCTTGTTGCTGTGGTCAGGGCTGCAAAGCAGAGAAACAGACTCTGAAGACCTCATGAGGCCATAGCAGCCCAGGAGACCTGGCTTTAGTTGCCAGTCAGGCCCCGAACATGACCTCACTGCTCCCCTCCAATTTCCTCCAATTATTAAACTGTATACAATTGAGGCATCCCAATATCTACTCCAGCATCTTTCCATTTAAAACGCTTTTTGTTGTTTTAAACCAATATTTCTCAACCTCAACACCGACATTTTGAGTCAGATACTTCTTTGTTGGGGAAGGAAATAGCCTATACATTGTAGGATGTTCAGCAACATCCTTGACCCCTACACGCTAGCTACCAGGAGCACCACCCAAGTTGTGACAACCAAAAATACCTCCAGACATTTCCAAATGTCTTCTGAGTGGGTCCCACCCCTGACTGAAAACCGCTATTCTGAATGCGGACTCTAGAACCAGGGAAATTATTCCTAACATTGTCTCCAGGGGAGATGGTAGGCTCGAAGGAGAGTTGACCAATATCTGCCACAGATTGCTGGACTTTTTCGCCATGTAACTTCAGCCCTGTGAGGTGTTTCATCTCATTTACCAAAGGGGAAATGTTACTGAAATACCGAGGGTTCAGTCTAGGTCCTGCCACTCACCGCACAGAAAGCTAATCACTGAGATGAGTATTGCCAAGGAAGACAGTTTTAATCAGGTGGTGCAGCAGCCAAGGAGATGGGAGCTCAGTCTCAAATCTATCTCCCTGACCAACTACAAGTAGGGGTTTATATACCAGGGAAGAAATGTAACAGTGTGTAAGAAAACACTGAGGAAGTAGAGGCATCTGGTGCCCTGATCTGGTGAGTTTGTGTTTCAGTTCTTTGATTTTTTTTTTTTTGATGGAGTCTCTGTCTCCCAGGCTGGAGTACAATGGCGTGATCTTGGCTCACTGCAACCTCTACCTGTTGAGTTCAAGCAATTCTCCCTGCCTCAACCTCCTGAGTAGCTGAGACTATCGGCACCTGCCACCATGTCTGACTAATTTTGGTATTTTAGTAGAGATGGTGTTTCACCTTGTTGGCCAGGTTGGTCTCGAACTCCTGACCTCAGGTGATCTGCCTGTCTCAGCCTCCCAAAATGCTGAGATTACAGGTGTGAACCACTGCACCTGGCCCTGTGACACTTTTTTTTGAGAGACCTGATGATCCTTTCCTGAGGAAGGCACTCAGATAAAGCAAAAACAAGTTTCAAGCTTTAACACCAGAAGGATCAATTTCTATGTTTATCAAAAAGAAAAGTCTATGGAACTATTGGGTCAGTTTCATAAATACCCCTCTGGAAAGTGTTACAATATGTGTAAGGGCTGTTTGTTGCCAGAATAAGAAACAGAATATTCACCATTTTTCTACCTATGATGGTCAGAGTAGGTTTCCCTACTCTAGAGGTTTCACATCTAAACTGGATATTGAAATAAAAAGAGAAGTTTCTAGGCAGTCAAAATACAAACTTTAACTACTTCCAAAGATAGTTTGATTACTCCTGCCAATATAAAACAAATCATTCAATTGATCTTTTTTAATGGAATTTTTAAAAAGTCATTCCTAAACAGTATGCCATCTAGCCCTGTGTATTTTCTATATAAAATGGGAGACAGACAAAGTATTATGAATGAGAAGGCATCACTGATACAGTTACTATAAACACAGACTCATCTTCATAGATGAAAGTTGCCCCAGGGGTTCCCTAGGCCTTGGAATTTTTTTTAATGTTGGAATGTCCTAACACCATAAAATGTATGTTTTTAAAAATCACAGTTTAGCAATTTTTCTTTTTTCTTTTATATGCCCAAAGCTATACATATTTTACGTTTACAGCTCAATGAGTTTGGAGATAAGTATACACCATTGAAACAATCACCACCATCAAGGCCATGGATGTATCCATCCCCTTACAAAGTTTCCTCCCACTCCATTTCTTTATTTATTGTGAGAACACTTAACATAAGATCTAGCCTCCTAGCAAATTTTAAGGATACAGTTCAGCACTATTAACTACAGGCACTCTACTGTCTATTTGATTTTCAGAATTTGTCTTTCATAACTGAAACGTACCTTTTGACCATTATCTCCCCATTTCTCCCAACTCCAAGCCCCTGACAACTATGGTACGACTCTGTTTCTATAAGTCTATTTTAGATTCCGTACATAAGTGAGATCCTACAGTATTTGTTTTTCTGTTCCCAGCTTTTTCCACTTAGCATTATGTCCTCCAGGTCCATCTACATTGTTGCAAATGGCAAAATTTTCTCTATTGGTTCCATTGTATGTATATATCACATTTTGTTTAGTCATTTGTCCACTGATTGACATTTAGGTTGTTTCCATATCTTGGCTACTGTGAACGGTGCTGCAATAAACATGGAAATGCAGGTATCTCTATAAGATTCTGATGCCAGTTTTTTAGATAGATATTCAGGAGTGGGATTGCTGGATCATACGGTAGTTCTATTTTTAATTTTTTGAGGAACTCCCATACTGTCCGTAAAGACTGACAACTTACATTTCTAGAAAGAGTGTACCAGGGTTTCCTTTTCTCCACATCCTCAACAATACTTCTCTTCTTTTAAAAAAAAGATAATAACCATTATTACAGATGTAAAGTGATATCTCTTTATGGTTTTGGTTTGCATTTCTCTGATAATTAGTGATGTTGAGCACCTTTTTATATACCTGTTGGCCATTGTGTCTGTTCAAGTCCTTTGCCCATTTTTAATAGGGATTTTCTTTTTATGATATTGAATTGCAGGAGTTTCTTATATATTTTGGACATTAACACCTTATCAGGAAACATCTTAACAGTTTTATGAATACTGACTTTAAGGTTTCTTCCTTAATCTAACTGGACTTACTGTTTATTAAAAACATCTGAAAGAATGTATTGTGATCTTCACATGGTATAAGGGAATCTCATTACCTTTTTGCAGTGAAAATCTTAGTCAGGGACAAATGAGCTTTCCACTGCAGTTTTAATAAGATAGAAAAGAATATCTAGTTTCTGCCCTAGTATGTCTATGGAGCTGGCAATCAAAATGGGACTTCAAGATATTGATTACAATCAAGACTGTGTGCCAGTAATACTGCATATAAGCCATCCTGTCATAAATTTTCTATTCAGGGATGCAAACAACTGCTGCTATTTTTTCTAGAGTACAGCTCCAGAGTGCACAGTGGAAGCACTAACATAAGAATTTCAGAGTCTGGTAGAGTGACCCAGTGCTCTCTTACACTTCCATGCTGCCAAGCATCCACAAAGCAGGACCTAACTCTGTAGACTCAGTTCCAGTTCAAAGAGCTGGGCTGAAATACCACGTTTTAGCTAATTTTCTGTGAGAGTCTACATGACAGGACCCCTTTTTGACATTCAAGATAGAGAAGACATAGGCAAGAAGAATGGGCACCAAACAGTTATTTTGAAATTTATCTTTTATTGCCCTATTACATATCAGTAGGAAAGATGAGAGATTGAAAGGAAAGGTTATTCAGGCAACTAGGGCTTTTGAGTACATCGTGAGTTGTAAACTTTATAGATATACTTCTGATTTTTCTAGTTCAGCACTTTTCTAGGAGTGGAAAGAACCTAAATATCATAGTTCTATGCCCAAAAGGAATGAGATTTCTTAACTTCATGTGCAATGTTGGATATAAACTTTGTAAGCTCCATATCTTTCATAAATAAATAATATTTAATTTAGTTGAAATTGAAAAGAAACCATAAAACCCAAGTTTTGCTTTATTTGCTGAAAACCTTAGAAATAAAAATGATGTTGATCTTTTGGTAATTAAGCCATGAGGCAGTCATAATTTTTTGTTGTACAGGTTAAGAGAGAATTTTGGAGAGTGCTTCCAAGAGTGAACTTAGACTGCAAAAGCTCAGCATCATCCTCAGAAAGAAAGCCTGGGCCAATCACAACCCTGAGGTATGAAACTCTGTACATGTTGAGGCATAAAGCCACATTATATCAAACCAGCACCAATGTAACAATTAATTCAGACAAAACATTAAAAATAAAAGGTAAGCAGATTGTTTCACTCTTTGAAGACAAAATAAGTAGCTCAGTGAATTATTCATATTAGCTAGTGGCAGGTACATTGTTCTACGCTTGAATTCTCAATAGCTTTGCTGATGATCATAATATCACCTAGTATACCCTCCTTTATCCCCTTTAGGGTCTTCCCCAAAGACAAAGACTTTTATGATGTTCAGCACCTGACACATTGTTTTCCAGTTCCCAATTCAGGACACAAAAGATCTTGCTTTAAATAGCACCGTTCAAATGGTCCATTCAGCCTATGTGCATCTCTCTTCTATTAAAAATTTAATTAATCCAGGTGCTTAGGTAATTTAACATTTCTAAACTGCGTTACTTCATATTCCTGTTTACATACCAGGACTTACAAAGGCTCTGCCCTAGAAACAACTTTTCTCTTTGGTATCCTGGAAAGAGAAAGTTCCAATTCAGTCTTCAGCAGCATAACTCCCTTACTGAAGTTCTATTTTTTAGTGAAGGAGCTGTCCAGTGCTGAAATCTTGAAAGCCTTCACCCAACAATATTGAGTTTTCAATATAAATCTAAAGTTTATTAATTTGATTCCCCCACCCCCATCTCAGTATTACACTCTGGTCCCATTTTTAATTCTTCTCCATCAATCTCTACTTATTCAATGACCTGGCCTGAAATAATTTCTACATGAAAAAGTCAAGTCAGACAAATTTTGGCCTTTTGATTTTTTTTTTTTTTTTTTTTCTTTTTGGCCTTTGCATCCTGTCCATAAACCTCATCTTAGGTTTATAAAACTATGTGTAAGTGAGAGAGCAGCGTTTACTGAAGTTCATGTAGTGACAGAGTATCCTAACTATTTTATGTTTTAAATTCTTCACTGTTTTAAGTGAAGAATAAATAACTGGGAAAGACTATTATTGTGATGGTAGGAGACTTAGTTTCTTGTCCCATCTACTTGTTAGGTTTGGGAGACTGCACAAGTTATTTAACTTTATTATCTAAGTTTCCTGATTAATACATAAAAAAGAAGGGACTGATAGTTATTTTTAAGGATCTTTCTTGCTTTTTACTATTTTACGAACCCATGAACTTCTTCAGCAGCATCCTATCAAATATTGGTTGATGATTAAAACAAATTTCTGGGAATATTTTCAATCTTTTTAACCAGTGACTTATCTGACATACAAAACACATTATTATTTTTATTCCTGTCTTATAATTTTATTTCAACCAATGGCATCTTGTCAACTAAACTTTATGGGGTACAACTCCACAAATCCTATTGATCGGAGAGAGAATTTTTCTATAAAGCAAAATTTGGATCTTTTCATCCCTCATGTATGAAACATCCTATAAATTTGACAAAGCATAATTGCAATTGAAAGGAGCCTATTTGGCAGATTTTACTGGATGCTGAGAATCTGAAATCATTATACCCCAATCAATAGACAAATGGAAGCTTCATTTTTAAGCTACTGATGAGAAAAAAATCATTAGAAACTATTCTGGTTTAAAAAAATGAAGTTACTATTTTTCAGTCTTACCCACATGTTTCAGAAAATCATAAATCAGAAGAAAATAAGAAATAACACGTTATGCATTTGGAGTATATATAAAAATTCAGTGTCATTTTTATATTCCTTAGAAAAGAATTTTTACTCTCAGGTTTAAATCTATGTTGCTGATTTGTTATTAGTTAGCTACAATAATAAAGACACCAAGAGAATATCTACCATATAGAATATAGTGCACAAATGCTAGAAAGTCCAAGTTTTGCAATCATCATGATTTTTCTGATTACTACTTAGGGTCTTTGGGGCTTAAATCCACAAATTTAATAGTGGTTTTTAAAGATTTCAACTGCACCCAATAAATACTTCTAATAGGATTTTCCCCATAACCTGACAAAGCTAATTCATTTGACAGTGAAAGCAAGTCTCATTTTAAGAATGTTTTTACACATGAACAATCAAACAGAAAGGTTGTAAGAATCAATAAAACATTTTTGGAAGAAAAAGAGAAATAGTGAGTCTACTATGGTATATACTAAATTTATTTTTCTTTTTCTTTTTTATTTTTCTGTAGGCTACTGGAGTACAGATAGTGTTTGGTTACATAAGTAAGTTATGTGGTGGTGATTTGTGATTTGTGAGATTTGGTGCACCCATCAACCGAGCAGTATATACTGCATCCTGTTTGTAGTCTTTTATCCTTTACCTCCCTCCCACCCTCCTAGGTCCCCAAAATCCATTGTATCATTCTTATGCCTTTGTGTCCTCATAACTTAGCTCCCACAGACCAGTGAGAACATATGATGTTTGATTTTCCATTCCTGAGTTACTTTACTTAGAATAATAATCTCCAGTCTCATCCAGGTCACTGCAAATGCTGTTAATTCATTCCTTTTTATGGCTGTGTAGTGTTCCATTGTATATATATGCCACAGTTTCTTTACCTACTCGTTGATTGATGGGCATTTGGGTTGGTTCCACGATTTCACAATTGTGAATTGTGCTGCTATAAACATGCGTGTGCAAGTATCTTTTTCCTATAACGACATCTTTTCCTCTGGGTAGATACTCAGTAGTGGGATTGCTGGATCCAATTGTAGTTCTACTTTTAGTTCTTTAAGGAATCTCCACACTGTTTTCCATAGTGGCTATACTAGTTTACATTCCCACCAGCAGAGTAGAAGTGTACCCTGTTCACCACATCCACACCAACATCTACTGTTTTTTGATTTTTTGATTTTGCCCATTCTTGCAGGAGTAAGGTGGTATCGCATTGTGGTTTTGATTTACATTTTCCTAATCATTAGTAATGTTGAGTATTTTTTCATATGTTTGTTGGCCATTTGTATACCTTCTTTTGAGAATTGTCTATTCATGTACTTAGCCCACTTTCTGATGGGATTGTTTCTTTCTTGCTGATTTATTTGAGTTCATTGTAGATTCTGGATATTTGTCTGATGTATAGATTGTGAAGATTTTCTCCCACTCTGTAGGTTGTCTGTTTATTCTTCTGACTGTTCCTTTTGCTGTGAAAAAGCTTTTTAGCTTAAATATATCCCAGCTATTTATCTTTGTTTTTATTGCATTTGCTTTTGGGTTCTTGGTCATGAAATCCTTCCCTAAGCCAATGTCTAGAGGGTTTTTCCAATGTTATCTTCTAGAATTTTTATAGTTTCAGGTCTTATATTTAAGTCCTTAATCCATCTTGAGTTAATTTTTGTATAAGGTGAGAGATGAGGTTACAGTTTCATTCTCCTACGTGTGGCTAGCCAATTATCCCAGCACCATTTGTTGAAGAGTGTCCTTTCCTCACTTTACGTTTTTGTTTGCTTTGTTGAAGATCATTTGGCTGTAAGTATTTGGGTTTATTTCTGGGTTCTCTATTCTGTTCCATTGGTCTATGTACCTCTTTTTATACTGGTACCATACTGTTTGGGTGACTATAGCCTTACAGTATAGTTTGATATCAGGTAATGTGATGTCCCAGATTTGTTCTTTTGCTTAGGTTTGCTTTGGGTGTGCAGGCTATTTTTTTGGTTCCATATGAATTTTAGGATTTTTTTTATAATTCTGTGAAGAATAATGATGGTATTTCAATGGGGATTGCATTGAATTTGTAGATTGCTTTTGACAGTGTGGTCATTTTCACGATACTGATTTTACCCATCCATGAGCATGGGATGTGTTTCCATTTGTTTGTGTCATCTATGATTTCTTTCAGCAGTGTTTTGTAGTTTTCCTTGTAGAGGTCTTTCATCTCCTTGGTTAGGTATATTCCCAAGCATTTTATGTTTTTTGCAGCTATTGTAGAAGGAGTTAAATTCTTGATTTGATTCTCCACTTGGTTGTTGTTGATGTATAGAAGAGTTACTTATTTGTGTACATTAATTTTGCATCCAGGAATTTTGCTGTATTCTTTTATCAGTTGTAGGAGCTTTCTGGGGGAGTCTTTAGGGTTTTCGAGGTAAACTATCATATCATCAGCAAACAGTGACAGTTTGACTTCCTCTTTATCTATTTATATGCTCTTTATTCCTTTCTCTTGTCTGATTGCTCTGGCTAGGATTTCCAGTACTATGTTGAAGAGGAGTGGTGAGAGTAGGAGTCCTTGTCTTGTTCCACTTTTCAGAGGGAATGCTTTTGACTTTTCCCCATTCAGTATTCTGTTGGCCGTGGGTTTGTCATAGATGGTTTTTATTACATTGAGGTATGTCCCTTGTATTCTGATTTTGCTGAACGTTTTAATCATAAAGGGATGCTGGATTTTGTCAAATGATTTTTCCATATCTATTGACATGATCATGTGACTTTTGTTTTTAATTCTGTTTATGTGGTATATCACATTTATTGACATGTGTATGTTGAACCATACCTGCATCCATGGTATGAAATCCACTTGATCATGGTAAATTATCCTTTTGACATGTTGTTGGATTCAGTAAACTAGTATTTTGTTAAAGATTTTAGCATCTATGTTCATCGGGGATATCAGTCTGTACTTTTCTTTTTTGGTTATGTTCTTTCCTAGTTTTAGCATTAGGGTGATTCTGGCTTCATAGAATGAATTAAGGAGAGTTCCCTCTTTCTCTGTCTTGTGGAATAGTGTCAATAGGATTGGTACAAATTCTCTTTGAATGTCTGGTAGAATTCTGCTGCAAATCCATCTGGTCCTAGACTTTTTTTGTTGGTAATTTTTAAATTATCATTTCAATCTCACTGCTTGTTATTGGTCTGTTCAGGGTATCTAATTCTTCCCGATTTAAGCTAGGAAGGTTGTATTTTTCCAGGAATGTATCCATCTCATCTATGTTTTCTAGTTTATGCATGTAAATGTGTTCATACTGGCCTCAAATTATCTTCTGTATTTCTGTGGTGTCAGCTGTAAAATCTCTCATTTCATTTCTCATTGTGGTTATTTGGACTTTCTCTCTTCTTTTCTTCGTTAATCTTGCTAATGGTCTATCAATTTTATTTATCTTTTTGAAGAATCAGCTTTTTGTTTCACTTATCTTTTGTAATTTTTTTGTTCCAATTCATTTAATTCTGCTCTGGTCTTGGTTAGTTCTTTTCTTCTGCTGGGTTTTGGTTTGGTTTGTTCTTGTTTCTCTAGGTCCTTAAAGTGTGACTTAGATTGTCAGTTGTGCTCTTTTAGTCTTTTTGATATAGGCATTTAGGGCTATAAACTTTCCTCTTAGCTTTGCTGTATCACCTTTGCTGTATCTCAGAGGTTTTGATAGGTTGTCACTATTGTCATTATGTTTGAATAATTTTTTATTTCCATCTTGATTTCGTTTCGACCCAAGGATCATTCAGGAGCAGATTATTTAAGCTCCATGTATTTGCATGGTTTTGAAGGTTCCATTTGGAGTTGATTTACAATTTTATTCCACTGTGGTCTAAGAGAGCGCTTGGCATAATTTCAATTTTCTTTAATTTATTGAGGCTCTTTTGTGGCCTATCATATGGTCTATCTTGGAGAACGTTCCACGTGCTGTTGAATAGAATGTATATTCTGCTGTTGTTGGATGGAATGTTTTGCATATATCCATTAAGTCCATTTGTTGCAAAGTATAGTTTAAATTCATTGTTTCTTTGTTGACTTTCTGTCTTGATGACCTCTCTAGTGCTATCAGTGGAGAACTGAAGTCCCCCACTATTATTGTGTTGCTGTCTATCTCATTTCTCAGGTCTACTAGTAATAGTTTTATAAATTTGGGAGCTCCAGTGTTAGGTGCATATATGTTTAGGATTGTGATATTTTCCTGTTGGACAAGGCCTTTTACCGTTATATAATGTCCCTCTTTGTCTCTTTTAACTGCTGTTGCTTTAAAGTTTGTTTTGTCTGATGTAAGAATAGCAACCCTTTCTTGCTTATGGTGTCCATTTACATGAAATGCCTTTTTCCACCCCTTTAAGTTTATGTGAGTCCTTATGTGTTAGGTGACTCTCTTGAAGGGAGTAGATAGTTGATTGGTGAGTTCTTATCCATTCTGCTGTTCTGTGTCTTTTAAGTGGAGCATTTAGGTCATTTACTTTCAATGTTAGTATTGAGGTTTGAGGTACCATTGCATACATCATGCTATTTGTTGCTTGGGTACTTTGGGGTTTTATTGTTTTCTGTCTTTGTTTTTTAACTTCTATTTTTGTTTTATAGTTCCTGTGAGATTTATGCTTTAAAGAGGTCCTGTTTTGATGTGTTTCCAGGATTTGTTTCAAGATTTAGAGCTCCTTCTAGCAGTTCTTGTAGTGGTGGCTTGGTAGTGACTAATTGTCTCAGCATTTGTTTGTCTGAAAAAGACTGTATCTGTCCTTCATAAATGATGCTTAGTTTCATTGGATACAAAATTCTTCACTGATAATTGTTTTGTTTGAAAAGGCTGAAGCTATGACCCCAATCCTTTCTAGCTTGTGGAGTTTCTGCTGAGAAATCTGCCGTTAATCTGATAGGCTTTCCTTTATAGGTACCTGGTGCTTTTGTCTCACAGCTCTTCAGGTTCTTTCCTTCATCTTAACTTTAGGTAACCTGATGACAATGTGCCTAGGCAATGATCTTTTTGCAATGGATTTTCCAGGTGTTCTTTGTGCTTCTTGTATTTGCATGTCTAGGTCTCTAGCAAGGCTGGGGAAGGTTTCCTCAGTCATTCCTGCAAATATGTTTTCCAAACTTTTAGATTTCTCTTCTTCCTCAAGAACACCAATTATTCTTAGGTTTGGTCATTTAACATAATCCAAGACTTCTTGGAAGCTTTGTTCATATTTTCTTATTATTTTTTCTTTGTCTTTCTTGGATTGGGTTAATTCTAAGACCTTGTCTTCAAGTTCTGAATTTCTTTCTTCTACTTGTTCAATTCTATTGTTGAGACTTTCCAGAGCATTTTCCATTTCTATAAGTGTGTCCAGTGTTTCCTAAACTTTTGGATTTTTACTTATGCTATCTATTTCATCGAATATTTTTCCCTTCACTTCTTGTATCATTTTTTGGATTTCCTTGCACTGGGCTTTGCCTTTCTCTGGTCCCTCCCTGATTAGCTTAATAACTAACCTCCTGAATTCTTTTTCAGGTAAATCAGGGATTTCTTCTTGGTTTGAATCCATTGCCAGTGAGGTAGTGTGACTTTTTCAGGGTGTTAAAGAGCCTTGCTTTGTCATATTACCAGAGTTGGTATTCTGGTTCTTTCTCATTTGGGTAGGCTCTGTCAGAGGGAAGGTCTAAGTCTGAAGGCTGTTGTTCAGATTATTTTGTCCCACCAGGTGTTCTCTTGATGTAGTACTCTCCTCCTTTTCCTATGGATGTGGTTTCCTGAGGGCCAAGCTGTAGTTATTGTTTTCTCTCTTCTAGGTCTAACCACCTAGCAAGTCTACCAGGCTCTGGGCTGGCACTGGGGGTTCTCTGCACAGAGTCCTGTGATATGAACTGTCTATGGATCTCTCAGCCATGGATACCAGCACCTGTTCCAGTGGAGGTAGCAGGGGGGTGAAACGGACTCTGTGAGGGTTCTTAGCTTAGGTGGTTTAATGCTCTATTTTTGTGCTGGTTGGCTTCCTGCAGGGAGGTGCCACTTTCCAGACAGCATCAGCTGTGGTAGTACAGAGAGGAACCGGTGTTAAGCAGGGACCCAGAACTCCCAAGAGTATATGACCTTGGTGTTCAGATAACAGGGTGGGTAGGGAAGGTCCATCAGGTGGGGGCAGGGCTAGGTGTGTCTGAGCTCAGACTCTCCTTAGGTGGGTCTTACTTTGGCTGCTGTGAAGGATGGGGGTGAGGTTCCCAGGTTAATGGAGTTATGTTCTTAAGAGGATTATGGCTGCCTCTGCTGAGTCATGCAGGTCGTCAGGGAAGTAGGGGGAAGCTGGCAGTCACAGCCCTCACCCAGCTCCCACACAATCTAAAGGCCTGGTCTTACTCCCACCGTGCCCCCTCTAACAGCACTGAGTCTGTTTCCAGGCAGTGGGTGAGCAGGGCTGAGAACTTGCCCCAGGCTACCCACCTCCCACCTGTGAGTCTGCATGTAGAGTCTGCATCCCTGTAGAGTCTGCATGCCCGACTCATGCCCTCCTATGAGTTCCTGGCCAAGAGGCTTCTTGACCAGTTCAAACTGTTACAAAGTTCAGCTGGAGAGTTCCTTCTCCCTATGGCACTTCCCCCATGTCTCTGGCTGCCCTCTCAAAGGATCCCTGTGGAGTCAGGCAGGAATGGCCTGCTTGGGGACCCAGTGAGCTCACGGGGCCATTCCTGCTGCTTCCTCTACCCCTGTATTTTGCTCAACTCTCTAAACTGATTCAGCTCCAGGTAAGGTCAGAATCTTCTCCTGTAAACTTCACCTTCAGTTTCCCCAGTGCGGGTATGTGTTCAGGGGCAGAGGATCTCCTTTCCCACTTCCACGTTTTGGGCATTCATAGTATTTGGGGTGTTTCCCAGGTCCTGCAGGAGCAATCCACTTCCTTCAGAGGGTCTGTGGGTTCCTTTGGGTTTCCTGTTTTATTCCTGCAGTCGTTCTGGAGCTAAAATTCACGATGTGAGCCTCCACACACTGCTCTGAGTTGGAGTTGCAATCTAGTCCTGCTTCCCATCTACCATCTTGTCCCTGTTTCTCCAGTATATACCAAAAATCTATAATGCTCTAACTAATGTTAAGAATGTGGTATGAGTACTGTGTTTTTTTTAATGTTATTATGATTTCAGTACTTTTGGGGGAACAGGTGGTGTTTGATTACATGGATAAGTTCTTTAGGTGTGATTTCTGAGATTTTTGGTGCACCCCTCACCCAAGCAGTGTACACTGCACCCAATATGTAGTCTCTTATTCCTCACCCCCCTCCCACCCTTCTCCCCAAGTCCCCAGAGTACATTATGTCATTCTTATGCCTTTGTGTTTTCATAGCTTTGCTCCCACTTATAAATGAGAACATACGACGTGTGGTTTTCCATTCCTGAGTTACTTCACTTAGAATAATGGTCTTCAGCTCCATCCAGGTTTCTGCAAATGCCATGGTGTGCTGCTATAAACGTACCTGTGCGAGGTCTTCTTCATATAATGAATTATTTTCCTCTAGGCAGATACCCAGTAGTAGGGTGTGGTTATCTTTACGATGTTACACAATGATTTGTTGACCAGAATTCAGCATTATACTCTTCCTAAGGGTATTAACATTTGTTTTCAAAGAACACACCTGAAAATAAAATTTCACTTTAATCCTTAATCACACGCATGTACACACACGCGCACACACACGCACACACATGCGCACACACACACGATTAGTCACTCTTGTATTCCCTCTTCCACATATGAGAAAAATGAGGAAAATATTATGAAACTATGATTCCAAGTCCCTTCGTCAAGCAGAAAAGCATGAAATGTCTTTCAGGTGACTTTAATTTATATTCAGCTTTCTTCTTTACAATACTACACACTCTCTCATTTTGTTTTACAATTCTTTTAATATATTTTCTAATAAAGAAGCTCAGATATCTTTTTTTGCATTAATAGACATTTCTTCATTTAAATATCTGCCTGTTCTTTTCTTCCCTCTCAAACATGATCTTTTATATAAAAGTGGGTCACAGAAAACTGTTAATGTCAAGTCATGCAAGATCCATTAAACCACCTTCCAGGGTTTAGGAAGCAATAGATAACATTACCAGGAATTCATTTCAGGTAGAAAACACTCCTATTTCTAGTGTACTTCCCTAAGAAAATGATTCTATTAGAAAAAAATAGGTAATGTTAAATATTGCACTTGTTTTCAATGGCTTAAAAATCCCAAAATTGTAGGCTCCCTAAAGATCAAACAAAAGTAAAACTGTATTATATTGTATGTTATCTGATTAACAGTTTTGCAAACTGCCTTCTTAAAACTCTTTAGACCCAGAACAGTATGAGAAAACACAGCATGCATTAAACTTGGAGTTGGAAAATCTAATTTTGATCTCTGATCTGCCGCCAACACACTGTGGTGGGATACACACTATCTATTGGCTGCACTTTCCTCTCTGCAAAGTGTGGGGTATAAACCAGACGATCATTTAGGCCCATATAACTCTGTGACATTTCTACGGTTCTCACCAGTTCATTCAATCTATACACATTTACTGAGTTCTCATCTTGTGCCAGGGGCTGGGGAAATAACAGATGACAGGGTGTATATAGCCATGACCACTCAAGAGCCCAGGGGGATAGACCAGCAGGTGAATCAGTATGAACACATTCTGAGATGTGGCTGTATCTGCCAAGTATTATCACCTGGCTTCTATCACTCTCCTCACTTTCTTGCCACATAAATATGCACCTCCATCCACACCCACGTATACACACTCCAGCAGTCTCCCTACCAAAAGAAAAAATAGCTATTAATCCAAGTCAGTGAATAAACATCCACCATATCCTAATTTCATGTGGATAAAGGGTGTCTGAGTGGCTCAATTCTTTGGTATGACCTAGTTGTTAGAAATGTGAACCGATGGCTGAAAACTTTGCATTACGATTATGGAAAGAAAAGCAGTTTTAAAATTAAGGGGAGTTGTATATGAAAAGATAAAAACATTTCAGTTGTAACCAAGTCTGGAAGGACATAACCATGTCACACTAACATGTACCCTCCATTAGTTGCTTATGCAGTCTGAAATTATTGCTTTGGTTTAAAGTATTAGCCACTGTTACAAGGTAAATCTTCATGGTGTAGATTATACTCTGTGCCTTTTCCAGTCATTAAATGCTTAATGTGAATTAGCCTCTCTGATTCTGTTTTACAGCAAAATGAGAGTAAAATGCTGCTGAAACTGTTCAAACCCCTCTGCTATATGTGAGAGCTGTGGGAGTTGATCCTGGCAGAGGTTCTGGAAAGGGGCTGGACTTAGGACTAAGCTAGGCTAAGGGCTGTGGAAAGTGGAGCCAAGAGAGAACCAAAGATGGTATTTGAGGCAAAGTCAAAGCTGAGACTCAAGAATGGGGCCCTAATGAAATATTAATCCAGAAGGTCAGAAACCATGAAACAAGGCAAGGTGCCAAATCCAGAAAGAAATGCAGCACAGGATTAATAAATTAAAATCAGGGAGGGAGGAGAAATTGGCCCAAAACTTACAGAAATGTCTCAAATATGAGTTAGAGAATCTTTTAATGGAAGTTGAGCTCTTCTGTATGAGATAAAAGGATGAAATATATCAGCAAAGTCTTGCATACAAAGTCATCTGCTCTAGTGCCAAATCCTATCACCCACTATTGAGATGGTACAGGAACATCTGTTGTCTCCTTTTGCCTTTGGTTTCTTTTCTTTCTTTTCTTTTCTTTTCTTTTTTTTTTTTTTTTTTTTTTTTTTTAGATAGAGTTTCACTCTTGTCACCCAGGCTGGAGTGCAGTGGCACGATCTCGCCTCACTGCAACCTCTGCCTTCTGAGTTCAAGTGATGCTCCTGCCTCGGTCTCCTGAGTAGCTGGGATTACAGGAGCATGCCACCATGCCCAGCTAATTGTTTTGTATTTTTAGTATAGACGGGGTTTCACCATGTCGGCCAGGCTGGTCTCAAACTCCTGACCTTGTAATCCACTCACATAGGCCTCCCAAAGTGCTGGGATAACAGGCATGAGCCACTATGCCCATCCTGGTCTCATTTCCTACCAGTGCTAGATCTCCACCTTCCACACAAGTCCTCAGAGGAAACAGTCAGGTGGGGACATAGATTTTAGAGACTGATGGAGCAACTGGCTTAGTAAAATGGCATTTGTTTACCACTCGTTGATCCCCCAAACATCAGAGACGCTGCTGAGTCAAACCCGCCCGAGTGCTGGACTCGTGCTTTCTTTTCCCAAATCGTACCACACTCATGAGATGTCATTAGTAGTGGTGTTTTATCTGTCTTCATCTCTACAAAAAAAAATGTTCCAGGAGGACAGGGATCTCTGTCTGATCTAATGAGTCCCTCACGTCTATCAGAATCTGGTCCTTGATACATGTTTGTGGAAGGAGTTAATGAAAAGAACACCCTTGCTCATTTTACAGATCAACCACCTAGATTTGATCTACAGTGAATAACCACCCAAATCTCTCCAAACATAGGTTTCATCCTGAAGCCACTTTGCCAAGATTAGATACAAGTCCAGGATAAATGTATTAGGTTGCTGCAAAAGTAACTGCAGTTTTGACTGGGCGCAGTGGCTCACATCTGTAATCCCAGCACTTTTGGAAGCCAAGGCAGGTTGATCACCAGAGGTCAGGAGTTCGAGACTAGCCTGACCAACATAGTGAAACCCTGTCTCTACTAAAAATACAAAAAATTAGCCGGGCATGGTGGCGCACACCTGTAATCCCAGCTATTCAGGAGGCTGAGGCAGGAGAATCACTTGAAACCAACAGGAAGGCAGAGGCTGCAGTGAGCCGGGATGGCACCATTGCACTCCAGCCTGGGCGACAAAAGTGAAACTCCACCTCAAAAAACAAACAAACAAAAAAAAGTAATTGCGGTTTTGCCATTACTTTCAATGGCAAAGCTGCAATTACTTTTGCACCAACATAATGTTTACTTAATAAAATCTCTTTGGCACAGTCATTAAAAAGAACAAAATCATATCCTTTGCAGCAACGTGGATGCAGCTAGAGGCCATTATCTTAAGCAAATTAATGCAGGAACAAAACACCAGGTACCTCATGTTCTGACTTATAAGTGGGAGTTAAACATTGGGTACTCATGGACATAAAGATGGAAGCAAGAAAAACTGAGGACTGCAAGAGGGAGAGCAGGGAGTGGGGTAAGGGATGAAAGACTACCTACTGGACACTATGCTCACTACCTGGATAACAGGATCAATTGTAACCCAAACCTCAGAGTCATTCAATATACCTATGTAACAACCTGCATGTGTACCCCCTGAATCTAAAATAAAAGTTGAAATTATTCATTTAAAAAAAGAAAAAGAAAAGTGAGTCAACTTGGCCGGGCACAGTGGCTCATGCCTGTAATCCCAGCACTTTGGGAGGCCAAGGTGGGTAGATCACGAGGTCAGGAGACTGAGACCATCCTGGTGAACATGGTGAAACCCCGTCTCTACTAAAAATACAAAAAAAATTAGCCAGGCGTGGTGGCTGGTGCCTGTTATCCCAGCTACTCGAGAGGCTGAGGCAGGAGAATGGTGTGAACCCAGGAGGCAGAGCTTGCAGTGAGCCGAGATGGGACCACTGCACTCCAGCCTGGGCCACAGAGCAAGACTCAGTCTCAAAATAAATAAATAAATAAATAAATAAATAAATAAATAAATAAATAAATAAGTGAAAAATAAAAATGAGTCAGCTTGACACATCTGGATGAGAGCAGTCAGTCAAGTGATTATGATTAAACCAGATCAAACTTTGTTAGGAGGAGGGGGCATTTAGGGGTTTACCCTGAGGTGATAGTTTATGATTTAGCTGTGGAGGGATTTCCCTCCCAAGCTGAGCATGACTGACATTGAATTGCATGGGAACAGGACCCTTCTAAGAGACCCTGAGGATGTTTGCCTGATGTACCCCAATAGGACTGAACTGGAAGGTATTTATGGTAAACAGAATAGAGCTCCCCAAAGATGTCCATGTCCTAATCCCTGGAACCTGTGAATATGTCCCCTTACATGTCAGAAGGGACTCTAAAAATGTGATTAAGATAAGGACTTTGGGATGAGGAGATTATCCTGTATTATCTGGATAGTTCCAATCTAATCACCTGAGTCCTTAGAGGGGAGAATCTTTTTTAGCTGAGTCAGAGAGAGATGTGCTGATGGAAACAGGCTCAGGGAGAGGCAATGTAAAAAGGACTTGACCCATTATTCCTGGCTTTGAAGATGGAGGAAGGGGCCAGGAGCCAAGAACTGTGGGCGGCTTCTGGAAGGTGAAAAAGCCAAGGTGGAAAAGCCAAGGAAACAGATTCTCCCCTAGAGCCTCCGGAAGGAACTCAGCCCTACTGACACCTTGATTTTAGTCCAGTGGGCCCATATTTGAACTTCTGACCTCTTTGCATTGTTTTAAGATACTAATTTTTGGTAACTTGTTATAGCAGGAAAAGAAAACGAATACGGCATTGTCTACGCCAACATCATCTCTTCGTTGTCTATTGCTACTTTGTTTGACACATTTTGTGTAAATAATAAAGCCATAATGTTGGGTTAGCTCCCTAAAAATTTTTTAAGTAAATAAATAAAAGCTCTTTGGGTTTAAGACACATATCCATTTGAGGAGCCTTGCAGCATGAACCAGAAGTTTTCTTACTAGAGGATAATTTATTTTTGTTTTTCTGCCCTGCTAGAATCACT
This sequence comes from Chlorocebus sabaeus, assembly GCF_047675955.1. NCBI lineage: Eukaryota > Metazoa > Chordata > Mammalia > Primates > Cercopithecidae > Chlorocebus > Chlorocebus sabaeus. The sequence continues at coordinate 80,803,503 of NC_132928.1, forward strand.
TTCCATTTACATTCTTTTCTATCTTAGCACACAGCTTTATAATGGTAGAAAAGATAAGCAAACAAGGGTCTGAAAAGATTATGAGAAAGCAGTTTTGCTTTGGGTTTTACCTGCTCAGATGGCAATAGACACTTCAGATTAAACTCTGCCTGGAAATTTAAGCTCATTAGTGCTCCATAAGGCAAAAGAGACCTCAACAGAAGTGATTAAAAAAAAAAAAAAAAAACAGAATTGGTAAAAATGAGCTATAGAGGAAAAAGAACACAAGCACTTTTTTCCTCTGAAGGATGTCCCTTGGCGACAGACATGGGTGTTTTCCAATGTCATTTAGAAAGATTTCAATAAATCTTTTAAAAATTGTTTTAAAGTTTTGGGGTATACAGTGTTAAATTCTCGGCCACTTTGAAAAACTCACCATTCAGAATAATATAATCCCCAGGGTTGCAGATGGCAAGTTGTCCACCTAATTCCAAGGCTCTCCCGCTCCTTTCTCATAAACACTGACACTGGCCACAACAAAGGGACAAGTACAGAAGGTAAGTAGAGAGTCCTCCTATGGAAGCGGCGTAGCTCTGGTGAGTTGGAAGCAGAATTCCTGTGTTTTAGTCCTGTACTCACTAAGGTACAACAGCTTCTGTACTCAGTCAGCACTTTCCGTACTCACTAAGGTAACAGCAGTTTCACCTGCAATGCCTATCTATACAAAAGTGATTCCTCTAATGTTCTATTTTCCCCCAACAGGCCTATCCTGTTGGTTACAGCATCTTCTCTGACCTCTGCCCCAGGATCCAAAGAGTCATCAAGTTCCCTACATCAGCTTGAATGTCTATAGAGGGCAGGTGATGAGCAGAGTCCTGGCTCTGGCCCATTCATGGTGGTAATCTCCCCAGTTTCCAAATGCATAGGGATGTAAAGGATGGACTTGGCAAATGGCAGAGTTCCTTAAGTATGAAATAAGAGCTGTCATTAGGAAAAGCCAAGAAGCCACCCAAACTGTCCCTTCCTCTCTCCCACCAAGACTGTGGTGATACCATGTTCTGAGCAGAATGGCAGATTGGTGCCACCCTCAAAGTCATAAAGCTTGCAATGGTGGTGGACCTCATCATTTCCCCCACTTAATTCCATAGTCTGGCCCCTTAAATAAACAGATGAGTCATGGTGGAACATGGTAGGCATCCACAAACTTAATCAAGAAGTAGCCCAGGCTGGGCGCAGTGGCTCACGCCTGTAATCCCAGCACTTTGCAAGGCCGAGGCGGGTGGATCACAGGGTCAGGAGTTCAAGACCAGCCTGGCCAAAATGGTGAAACCCCGTCTCTACTAAAAATACAAAAAATTAGCTATGCATGGTGGCAGGCGCCTGTAATCCCAAAGCTGAGGCAGAGAATTGCTTGAACCCGGGAGGCGGAGGTTGCAGTGAGCCAAGATCGTGCCACTGCAGTCCAGCCTTGGCAACAGAGCAAGACTCCATCTCAAAAAACAGAAGTAGCCCAAGTGTGGCTTCTGTGCTGGAAATGTTATCCTTTCTAGAACAAATCAGCACAGCATCTCACATGGGATGTGTTTGTTGATCTGGTAATTCCATTCTGTTCAATACCCCATCAGGAAAGAGGATCAGGAGCAGTTTACATTCCTAGTCTTGTCCCAGGGCTATTAACACCCCTGTTTTCTTAATAATATTGTCTGAAGAGAGATTTTTTTTTGTCCACACATTCCACAGAGCAGCACACTGGCTCACTATGTTGATAACATCATGTTCATTGGATGGGATAGGCAGAAAGTGGCAGGTTCCCCGGATGTACTAAGACAAATACAATCCAGAGAGTGGAAGATAAACCCTACAAAGATTCAGAGCCCTCCCACATTCATGAGTTTTTGGGGATCCAGTGGTCTGGGGCATGCCAGGATATTTTCTCCTCCAAGATAAAGAATGAGTACTACATCTTGCACCTCCTACCACTAAGAAAGAAGTACAATTCTTGGGAGGCTTTTTCGGATCTTCAGGTAGCATATACGAAACTTGAGAATAGTACTCTAGCTCATTGATTAGTAGATTCAGAAATCTGACCATTTTAAATGGAGCCCAGAGCAAGACAGAGTCCTACAACAGGGCCAGAAGATCCCATGGTGTTTGTGGTATCTGTGGTAGATAAAGACACTGAATTGAGGATCTGGCAGCTCCCATGGGAGAATTTCAGGGTGTACTCCTAGGATGTTGGACCACTTGAAAATCATCTTCTGGAAAACTAAGGGGTCCTTTCCTAGAGACTGAGCTCTGACCTTAGATCATCAAGTGGCCATGCAGCCAGAATTTCCCATCATGAGCTGAGCTATCAGACCAATCAAGTCATAAAATCAAGGGGCACAGCACCAATCCTTTGTACAATGGAGGAGGAACACCTAGGATTTGGCACAAGCAGGACCATCAGGCACAAGTAAACTGCATAAACCAGTGACCAGGTTCCAACATTTCCTACCTGGTTGTACCAGTGCCTCTCTGTCAACACTCACCTATGTCCTAACGCTGTCATGAGAGACACGAAGTGAACTTAGTGTTGGGAGACGGAGGCTGGTTGGCCCTCAGAGGCTGACCCACAGGGTGCCAGACTTTGGGTTATAGCAGAGAGAGCTTGGCATGGCTTATTACTCCAGACTGTAGAATCCTGGAAAAGAGCTACCATGCAGCCCACGCCTGGTCGACTGGAGGACCACCTTAGTGGAAGGGGGACAATCAGGGCCTCTGGCCTGCCATGTGCACAAGCATAACAATTGCTTTTGTTTAACGTGTGGATGGACTATTTGATCCATTTCAACCAGGCATTTGCATCTTGGTATGCTGTCTTAATTGCCAAAGTTTAAGTTTTTAACTTTTATGATCTTCTAGTAAAATGAATGTTTCCTTTAGCACCTATTTGTATTAGTTTTTAAGCCAGAGAAAGCCAAATACCATTTTACATTTAACAATGCTTTTTGTATGATTTTTATAGTAGATATGCTAAATTTTACCTTTATATTAGTGTGTTATTAATGTTAAACTTAATTTTAATAAAACCTTGTAGACATATTTATCTAATTTTTAATGTTTGACCAGAAGGTAAGATTTTATAGACTCTTTTTAACCTTTTATAATTTTTGTTAAAGAGCAGGTTAGTGCTTTAAGAAAAACCCGTTGTGTTTTTACTTTAATGTCCAGTTCACAGGAAAACTGGATGATACCTTTTTAACTTTAGCTAATATGTTTACACATAGAATTTTCTTTACAATTAACATTTTAAAACTTGCTTAAACTTTCAAAACAATAATTTTTTCAACCGTTTAATGTAGGTAAAAATCCACATTCTTATGCCTCCTTATAATCTTCTTACCAAAGGTATATATTACTTTCCTTATACACTTTGCAGAGAAACTGTTTCTTCAATAGTACTCAGGAGGCCTTATTACTTTTAAATTATACAACATTTTTTGCATAAAATTTTTTATAACATTGTTTCTTTCACGACTTTCACAGACAATTCTTCCACATGTCTCAACTTTCTGACTTATTACAAACATTTCTTTCTTTAAACAACCAGTTAATTTATTTCAGGACAAGAATTTACCATATAACACTCTTTTTACATAAATTCTGCCTCTCCCCGTTTTTCTTTTTTTTTTTTTGAAGGTAACCATTCTTTTTTTTTTTTTTTTAAAGCTAACTTTCTTTATGTCTGTGGACTAGACTGTCTAAGGCCACAAGATTAGAAGTTACTATAATACATGTTACACTGTGAACTTTTAGCAAACTTTACTTTTGTTGAAAACCTTGTAAGTTTGGCATTTCAATTATCCTTTGCTATTAATAAGACCTTGTTTAGTCTAAAGTAACTTAGAATTGGTATAGATGGGTGTTTTTTTTTTGGTTTTTTTGTTTGTTTGTTTGTTTTGTTTTGCTTTTGTCTGTTAGCAAAGCAGCTGCTGCTACAGATTGAATGCATCTGGGCCATCCGCGGGTTACTGGGTTAAGGATTTGTGATAGGAAAGCCTCAATGCTTTCAGGGTACGCCCTTGTTTACACTGACAACAAAGCAGTATTAGAGTATTACAGGGTTACAGAGAACACCTTTAATTATCAATTACAGGTTTTAAATTTACCTTGGCTTTTAAAGGAATAGGGTATACTGTTTTTTTCTTAACTACTTGTATATTTCTCTCTTTCTCTTTTCTTGACTCCTTCTTTGTCTCTCTATCTCTTCCTCTCTGTCTTTTCCTCTCTCTCTTTGCCTCTTTTTCTTTCTGTCTCTTTCCTCTCTTTCTCTCTGCTGGTCTTTCCTTGCCTCTGCCAGCCGCTTATGCTGCCATTCTCTTAACTACTGTGGAGTGCAGGGGAGGGGGTCTAAAACCAGCTGTAATTGTCTATGTACGGAAACTGGTCTGGGTGCCCTGGCTTACAGGTTACCTTGTGTCATACCTTTGAAACAAGGGACCTGTCCAGGCTTCCTTCTGATGGCCAACCCATCTCTAATGCTGGCCAGTCTATTTCACATAAAGTTCTAAGTTTTCCTGGTGCCATAGTAACACCATAATCTCCCTTAAATCCTTTCTTGAAATTTTTCAACATAGTTCCTGGTGGGGTGGGCTTACTTTGTGCCTCACCCATGTCTCCTCGAGACAAAACACCATGCTCACACCACATACACACTACAAAACAAAGAACGGGTAAAAGGGCACACACACACTTTTACAGTTTATGTCAAACCAGAATCAAAACCAAAATCAGAGTATCAAGAAATCCAAGCCAGGTCAAAACCAAAACCAAAGTATCAAGCAATCCAAGTCAAGTCAAAAACAAAAACCAAAGTGCCGGTACAGACATGCCATGGGTGATCAGGCCACGCTTCCACTCAAATGGAGTAGGCAAGTTCCCAAGACCAGTCCTGTCAAGTATTCAAACCAAGTCAAAACCAAAAACCAAAACCAAAGTGCTGGTAAAGGCACGCCATGGGTGATCAGGCCATGCTTCCACTCAAATGGAGTGGGCAAGTTCCAAAGACTAGTCTCACAAAGTTTTAGATGTCCAGACTCCAAGTGCCAGTTCCTTCCCGGTGTTCAGCCACTGCACTGATCCTCCACGGGGGCCTGCCACGCACTGCTCTGGTGAGGCATCCCAGTGGGGCAAATGCCTACCTGGGAGCTCTCTCAGGATCCGTGTCACTCGGGCTGGCTGGAGTCTCCCACAAGGATGTTCCACAGGGCAGGCTAAAGTCACCTAAGGAGCTGCCTGGACCATCCGCCAATCACCTCACTTCCCGGTCAGGAAAACAAGAAATGTAGCAGGACGAGCCACAGACAAAACTCCTCGGACACCGAGATAGTGAAGGGAGTGGCTTTAATCAGCTGGGAGCATCGGCAGGGTAGCGTCTTAAAATCCGAGCTCATCAGGTGCTCAACTTCTGTCCCTTTTAAGGGCTCACAACTCTAAGGGTGTCCACATGAGAGGGTCGTGATCGATTGAGCAAGCCAGGGGGTAGGTGACAGGAGCTGCAAGCACCGGTGGTCAGAGTGAAACAGAACAGAACGGGAGGTTTCACAACGTCCTTCCATACAGTGTCTGGAATCTACAGATAACATCAGTTGCTAGGTCAGGGGTCAAATTTTAACTACCAGGCTTAGGTCAGGCAGGCCCAGGCCTGGTTTCTGGTCTGGTTCCTAGGCACTGGGCTACCTGCCTTTAGTTTCGCTTCTCTTTCCTTTTCTGAGTATAAAACAATATGAGAGGGTCTCTCTCTTCCCTCAGCAGGACTGCCCTCAGATTCCTGGAATCACTCTGAGCACAAATTCAGACAACTGGGTATTTTCCTCCCCCAGCCCCACACCTGGTTGTGAACAAGAGGGTTACCTAGGCCTATGGCAAACTCTGTGACCGTGGAACAGAACAGGGAGACTCTGGGATGGAGGCCCCTGTCCACACATGGAAACAGCCTGAACTCATGGCTCCCAAACACCAGTTGTCCATGCAAATATGTTAACAGTCTCAGGAAGGGAAAAACAAGTTATCATTTCTTTTGAAAATTATATACCTAAAAAAGAAACTCTTTCACCAGAGGAAATTGATATATCAATATAACTGTGATTGCTGCCAAGGAGGAAAATTAGCCAAAAAATACTTCTTTTTCAGAGACTTCGCTGTCAAAGACAATGAGGTAAATACAGAGTATATACTGACATGTCTTTTGCTGAACTGATCCAAAAAATTAAAAATGAAACAGAAAAGCAGACAAGGGGACCTTTTATGTCAGATGGAAACAGTTCCTCTTTGTCCCAGAAGCAACACTGGCAATGGGTTGGGTGCTTTGAATCCCTCTTTTTTAGGGTCAAGCGCCTATGGACACTGTAAACAATGAGATCGTTCTGCCGAAGGTCTAGCAGTTATCTCTAATTTGCTCACTTCTCTTTTCTCAAAATCTTTCAGTTTCCTTATCTCTAAAATAAACCACTCTGGCTATTTTCTATTTAGGAAGTAGGAGGGGGAAAGATGGCTTATCTTTATTTATTTGATGATTTATATACCATGTGCTTCCAGAAGAACCTCAGGCCAGCTCACAGTTTTAACACACAACACAAAGGCACAACAGGTCATTTAAAACAGAGAGAAAAAGGAGTGCATGGAAAAGGAGAGGAAATAATTGGCGCTAGTAGATGCCACAGCAGAACAAATTCCTGCTGTATTAGTCCATTTTCACACTGCTATAAAGACATACCCAAATGCTCATGGATAGGAAGAATCAATATCGTGAAAATGGCCATACTGCGCAAAGTAATGTATAGATTCAATGCTATCCCCATCGAGCTACCATTGACTTTCTTCAAGAATTAGAAAAAACTACTTTAAATTTCATATGGAACCAGAAAAGAGCCCGCATTGCCAAGACAATCCTAAGCAAAAAGAACAAAGCGAGAGGCATCACACTACCTCACTTTATACTACAAGGCTACAGTAATAAAAACAACGTGGTACTGGTACTAAAGCAAGTATATAGACCAATGGAACAGAACAGAGGCCTCAGAAATAATGCCACACATCTACAACCATCTGATCTTTGACAAACGTGACAAAAGCAATGGGGAAAGGATTCCCTATTTAATAAATGGTGTTGGGAAAACTGGCTAGCCATATGCAGAAAACTGAAACTGAATCCCTTCCTTACACCTTAAACAAAAATTAACTCAAGATGGATTAAAGACTTAAACATAAAACATAAAAACCCTAGAAGAAAACCTAAGCAATACCATTCAGGACATAGGCATGGGCAAACTTCATAACTAAAACACTAAAAGCAATGGCAAAAAAAGTCAAAATTGACAAATGGGATCCAATTAAACTAAAGAGCTTCTGCACAGCAAAAGATACTGTCATCAGAGTGAACAGGAAACCTACAGAATGGGAGAAAAATTTTACAATCTATCCATCTGACAAAGAGCTAATATCTAGAATCTACAAGGAACTTAAACAATTGTACAAGAAAAAAAACCCATCAAAAAGTGTGTGAAGGATATAAACAGACGCTTCTCAAAAGAAGACATTTATGTGGCCAACAAACATATGAAAAAAAGCTCATCATCACTGGTCACTAGAGAAATGCAAATCAAAACCACAATGAGATACCATCTCACACCAGTTAGAATGGCAATCATTAAAAAGTGAGGAAACAATAGATGCTAGAGAGGATGCTGAGAAATAGGAAAGCTATTACACTGTTGGTGGGAGTGTAAATTAGTTTAACCATTGTGGAAGATAGTGTGGTGATTCCTCAAGGATCTAGAACCAGAAATACCATTTAACCCAGCCATCCCATTACTGGGTATATACCCAAAGGATTATAAATCATTCTACTATAAAGTGACATGCACACATATGTTTATTGTAGCATTATTCACAATAGCAAAGACTTGGAAGCAACCCAAATGCCCATCAATTATGCAGCCATAAAAAAGGATGAGTTCATGTCCTTTGCAGGGACACGGATGAAACTGGAAACCATCATCTTCAGCAAACACAGGGACAGAAAACCAAACACCGCATGTTCTCACTCATAAGTGGGAGTTGAACACTGAGAACACATGAGCATAGGGAGGGGAGCATCACACACCAGGGCCTGTCACGGGGTGAGGAAAGGGGAGAGGGATAGCATTAGGCGAAATACCTAATGTAGATGATGGGTTAATGGGTGCAGCAAACCACCATGGCACGTGTATACCAATGTAACAAACCTGCACGTTCTGCACATGAATCCCAGAACTTAAAGTATAATTTTAAAAAAAGAAAAAAAGGAAAAGAAAAATAAAAAGAAACACTGACCACAGGCTAATTCTGGCCAGTTTATAGAGGCTACACACTTCAGTCTTCACATACTTGCTTCACCTTTTGATGTCAAAGGCTTCATTATAATACATTTAAATGTTAAGTCTCCACCCCAAAGTAACCATAGGACACACAGCATATAACATACATGTTTGTTCAACACACAAGCATAAGGACTCCACTCATGAATACTCATGGGTCCTCCTGTGACCTGTTAAATGTGTGTGTTTATCCTACCTGTTCAACATAAACCCCCACGCCACCCTCTAATCCCTCAAAGTGCCTATTCCTGGCTTCAGCTGGAGATATCCTTCCCAGCCTGTAGAAATGGCCATGTTGTAGGCTGTAACCCTTTATAAGAAATAGTCTCCTAGACTGGGCACGGTGGTTCATGCCTGTAATCCCAGCACTTTGGGAGGCTGAGGTAGGTGGATCCCTTGAGGTCAGGAGTTCAAGACCAGCCTGGCCGACATGGTGAAACCCCGTCTTTACTAAAAATACAAATATAGCCAGGCATGGTGGTAGGCACCTGTAATCTCAGCTACTCGGGAGGCTGAGGCAGGGGAATTACTTGAACCCAGGAGATGGAGGTTAAAGTGAGCCGAGATCGTGCCACTATACTCCAGCCTGGGTGACAGAGCAAGACTCTGTCTCAAAAACAAAAAAGAAAGAAAGAAAGAGAAATAGTCTCCTTCCAAATTTATAGATCTCGTGATTTTTCAGTTAACAGTAGGATTAATACCCCAACAATCACAGGTATGAGCTAAGGGAGAGGGCTAGAACCACAGCAATGGCTGTTGTGGGAGTCCAGGGTACCTGCTCATGCAGCTTGCCCATGCCCTGTGGTCCTACTCATGCTCAATACCCAATGGACCACCCATCTTATAATATATTGTTGCTGGACCCACTCCCCCTTGTGACTTCATGGGCCTGGTAGGATTTAGTTCCTGACAAGCAATTCTGGCCACATGGTCATTTGGTGTCCACAGTCAGGGTCAGTTCTCCATCTCTAGGGCCCAGCAGCAGGCCGGGAGTTGTTCTTCAGAAGGGTGTGTAATTCTCTTTGGGAGATGGTATAGCCACGTTCCAGAACTCTGAGAGCCTACACTGTGATGCTGTCTCTGAGGCTTGTCACAGACTCTACAGTGTCTTTTTCCATCTCTGATACATGGATGGCCCTGTCATCAGAACTGCTCGATCACAGCCTGGACCTGTGACACAGCCCATTCCTGCCCTGGGCTCTATACTCAAAGCTGCCACTTTTGTATCACCCAGCGTGGTGTGGATTGTACTACCTTTAAAACGCAAAGAGGCCCACCAGGTGTTCTACTCACTGCTTCTTGATAAGAAATGCAAGATTTAATTATTTATCTTCTAGTTTAGAGGGGATATTCCAACGTACCTGTGAACCCCAGGTACCTAAAAATGGAACCGATATGGCCACCCCCTCAATCTTAGAAGATTTCTCTCCCACTGTCTGGAGTGCATGTATCTTACAAGGACCTCCCGCATGTTAGCCACCTCTTGCTCATCCAGACTGGTTGACATCATCTTTTTCATATAGTGGATGTCCAGATGAACAAGGTCTGTATTGCAGAGGGCAGGAGAGCGAGCACACTCATGGTACGAACTGTAAATATACACACATATACTGTATAATATACCTATATATAGTGGTCATTCCATTTGATCTGAAATTATTTCAGATTGTCTTTTATAAGTGGGACAAAAATAAATGCACTGGACACATAATAGCCACAAAGTACCAGAGGCTGCATTAACCTGATCCAGTGGAGGTGCCACATTCAGAATGGCGGCTTGGATTGGGGCTACAGCTTGGTTGGGCTTGAGGGTCCATCTAGCTTCCGCAGGGCCAGACTGATGAATTCAACAGAGATATGGTGGGGATCACCCTTGCATCCTTTACATCCCGAAGGTTGATACTAACCTCTTCCATCCCTCCCCCACCCAACACCAGAAGGAGATACTGGTTTAATTTACTTTCTTAACCAGGGACAGTAGTTTCAAAGGCCTCCACTTGCCTTTTGTCACTAAGAAAGCACTTAGTGAAGATCCCATAAGTCCTTAACAAACCCATGGGGAGCGCCAAAGCCCACTGGTGCCCATCAGAATAGTCCCATGTTGGGCCAAAATAGCCCCTGTGTCATTCAGTCGCCTGATACAGGCAGCCCTCGGAAGGGGGAGTTTCAGGCAAGGCAGGTCCAGGTAGCTGAGCAGACCCTGAGAGAGCTGACAGCTGAAGGGTGAGTGCTAACCACGCTCCCCACAGCTGGGACAACAAGCCTTGTTTTAGGGGGAATCGGGCAAAGTCGTTCCCTGTCTGGCCCGTGTCCTAGGAGCCAAGCTGCTCTGGAATCCCGTATTGCGGGGGATCTTCCTGGCCATGGGGCAGCTTGGTGGAAGGGCCACTTGTAAATTTCATCCACAACAACCGCTAAAAGTGTGGTAATCAGCTGCAGAATCCATGGCATCCCTTCACCTAACACTGTTCAGTGAATCACGAGCCGGGCACTGTTTGCGGCTCTGTGCATGAGTTATTTCTTTGATTTTCATGGCACCCAATAGAGGGACTACCCTCACTCTGTCCCTGTTACACAGCAGGAAAGTGAGGCTTAGAAAGTGGAAGTAACTTGCCTAAGGTCATGCAACTAATAAAGGCGGGGCTGGGATGCCTTTCCTCTTACTGCTTTTGTAGCATCATATTAATTAAATTTTTCTGCAAAGCCCAAAAGTGAAGGAGCAAACGCACGGTGAAGCAGGAAATAACTTTATATTGCCTTGTATTTGCTTGCTGGTTGATAATGGAAATAACTAGTTCTGCTTTATCATTTTCATTATTTTCATTATCAGTTATTCTTCATATTTTCTAATGTTTAAGAAGGGCCCTGAATCTTTTCTTATTATCATTATTCAATTAGAAACCATGTCCCAGTTTCTATCCCTCAATAAATCCTGGAGTGGTGTCTGTTGAGAACGTGTATGGGTGAGAGAATAAGACAGACTCTCATTCTAAAAATACACTGAAGCAGGAGAAATAGGCTGTGCGTTAACATTGAAGCAGGAGAAATAGGCTTTCCGTTAACATTGAAGCAGGAGAAATAGGCTGTGCGTTAATTTTTTTTTTTTTCTCTAAAGCAGCTCAAGATGGCACCTCTCAGCTCATTAATTCTCGAAACAGCCCTATGAAGATGGGTACCAAGGAGATTTCCCATGTTTCAGAATAAAAAGGAGGTAAGTGGATGGAGGAAAAGAAATTGAAACACCAGGAAGAGCTTATCTTATTAGAAACGAAGTGTCTGCCAGTGCAGGAGCTAAAATCAGATCTTAATTCAAACCTGTAGTCAGGAAACGATTCCTCTATTCGATGGGACAAGCAGAAAGGGCATGGCAGAAGCATTCTCAGAGCTAACTTGTTTTTAATCTAGAGAGGAGAATTTGTGGCTACACAGGTATTCATTATATCATTATCTGTACTTTTCTGTGTTTTGAAACTTTTAATACAAAAAAAAACTTAAAGAAATCTGAAAAAAAAGAGATATGAAGGGAAGGAGGAAGGGAAGAAAAAGGAAGGAAGGAAGGAATTATTTTTTCCACACACACGTTTCTTTTTCCCGAAAGGAGAAAACAATTTTCTGAATCAATTTATAAAAATAAGCAACCCCAGCTTTTCTCCTCTACCACCTTCCAAATTTAAAAACAAATATGAAAAGCAGCATCCCCAAAAGCAGAGTAATAAACTTTAAGAAAGGCCGGGCGCGGTGGCTCATGCCTGTAATCCCAGCACTTTGGGAGGCCGAGGTGGGTGGATCACGAGGTCAGGACTTCGAGACCAGCCTGGCCAACATGGCGAAAACCCATCTCTACTAAAAGTAAATAAATAAATAAATACAAAAATTAGCTGGGCATTGTGGTAGGCACCTGTAATCCCAGCTACTTGGGAGTCTAAGGCAGGAAAATCGCTTAAACCCAGGAGGCAGAGGTTGCAGTGAGCCGAGATCGTGCCATTGCACTCCAGCCTGGGCGACAAGAGCATGACTCGGTCTTAAAACATAAAAATAAAAATATAAACTTTAAGCATAACCTTGACCCGATCTTCTTATTAAGTAGTTTCTTCTTAATAAGGACACTAAACTTATGAACAACAAAGCAGTGGTGGATATTGTACATTTGGGCGGCATGATGACACCGTAAAGCAAAGGCAGTATGGCACGACGGGAAGGAGGGCCTTTGGCTGCAAAGAGACCTGTCAGATGTGCAGCTCTATCATTTACTAGTGGTGTGGCTTGGACAAGTCATTTAATCTCTCAGCACTTTCCTTTTCTCATCTGCAATATGAGGATAAGAAAATCTAGCTCCCAGATTGTGCTTAGGACTACATGAGATGATTTGCTCTAGTGCCTGGCATAAGCATTAGCAAACCCTACTGCCTGCCCACTCCTTTACTACTAAACAGGCTTAATAACAGAGTTTTTTCTGCATAAGAAGCAGAGCTCTTCAGGTCATTTTCAGGTGCAGCGCTTGTTACATGAGCTCTTCTCTGAAAATGAGCCAGGATGGCTTATTCCCGTAAGTCTCATTGGCCGTGTCCAGGAATAGCCAGGCATCTCTCTTCAAGGGTGACAACGGAAGAAGCAAGGCACACACTATGCCCTGACTCTCTAACAAGCCTCTAATTTAATTTGCTTGTCTCTGGGCCTATTTATTGTCTCTGATCTGGTGGTCCCTGAAGCAGCTCTAATGAAGCTTTCACAAGCTCCAGACTCCTGAAATTTGGGAGGCAATTGTAGGTAAAGAAAAGTTGGGTAGGGAAAGAGCATATTCACAGAGTTGGAATGAAAAGGACAAAGAAATACTGTGGGAGTGTGATCAGAGGCTGCCTTCCTCAGAGTGGAACTCAGCACACAGTGGACTTTCCCTCTGACAGTATTTTGCATGCCCTGCAGAGGCAAGGTTTGCTGTGGACAGAATTGGAGAGAACAAGCCCCAGTATCTGAAGGCAGGGTAGAAAGATAGATTTTGTGTAGAGCCAAAAGGCTCAGAAATGCCCCTGGAGAAAGACAAAAGCTTTGTTAAACATGCTGCTTGTTTGACTGTCTCTGTTATGAATGGCCTCTACTCTCCATGGAAAGGAGAAAAGCCACTTTACCTAAAACAGATTCCACTCACATGGCTCTCACCAATCCTCACTGCCTAGCAAATTGAGCATGAACAGCTCAGACTTGTTCAATATCACCTCAATTCTGTCTTTTCAACCTTGTCTCCAATCAAGATCCTCTTCCCCAAGACAGAAGAGGATCTTGAGTGGAGACGAGTTTCAAAAGACAGAATTAATAAAAGATGGACTAATTGGGTTTGGTGCCAATACTGCTTACCTCTAAAACATCCTATTGTTTTCCTGAATAGGAATTAGGAAAGGGTCAAAACCATTTTCATAAAAATAGTAAGATAACATCTGACTTTTTAACTTTCTTTCTCTCACAAGTATAACAGTGATGTTTTCCAGAGGTTATATGATATATTCAGAATTATCTGAAAAGACCATTCAAATACTCCTCTCTTTTCTAACAACGTATCTCTGTGAGGGTGAACTTTCTTCCTGTTCTTCAACCAAAGCAACATACTATAACAGACTGAAGGCAGAAGCGGAATCCAGCAGTCTTCTGCTGAGCCAGACAATAAAGAGATTTGCAAAAATGTAAAGCAACACCATGCTTCTCTAGGAATATTTTTTTTTTTTTGGTTTGGGAAGATTAGCTATTTTTCATTTATAAATGTTATTTATGCTAGCATTTAATGAATTTATTGCTGCTATTTTAAATAAATAAATAAACATTTAATGTTTTTAATTTTAACATAGTAAGAATTAATAGGGCCAGGCACAATGGCTCACACCTGTAATCCCAGCACTTTGGGAGGCTGAGGTGGGTGGATCACCTGAGGTTGGGAGTTCAAGACCAGCCTGACCAACATGGAGAGACCCCATCTCTACTAAAAATACAGAAAATTAGCCGGGCATGGTGGCACATGCCTATAATACCAGCTACTCGGGAGGCTGAGGCAGGAGAATTGCTTGAACCTGACAGGTGGAGGTTGCAGTGAGCTGAGATCGTGCCACTACACCCCAGCCTGGGCAACAAGAGTGAAATTCCATCTCAAAAAAAAAAAAAAAAAAATTAATAGCTATGACTCAAATAATAGCTATGACTTTAGAGTCTGTGGTTATTTTTAAATGTGTAGATGTCCTAAGACCAAAAACAACTGAGAACAACTTCTTCTGCCCCTTTATGCTTCTCAGGGTGAACCAGACACTTCACTATTCCCTCAAACTGCAGGGGACACCTCAGGCTCACAGTTTGAAGGAGAAAGCACCACTCCCAACCTTCCCATAGCTAGGGAAATGAGACCGGGGGCTGTGGCTCACACCTGTAATCCCAGTACTTTGGGAAGCCAAAGCAGGTGGATTGCTTGAGCCAAGGAGTTCAAGACTAGCCTGGGCAACATTGGTGAAACCCCATCTCTACCAAAAACAATTTTTAATTAGCTGGGCATGGTGGCACATGCCTGTAGTTCCAGCTCCTTGAGAGGCTGAGGTTGGAGGATTGCTTGGGCCTGGGAGGTCAAGGCTGTAGTGAACTATGATGGCACCACTACATCACTACACTCCAGTCTGGGTATCAGAGTGAGACCCTGTCTTTAAAAAAAAAACAAAACAAACAAACAAAAAGCCTTCCACAGCTAAGGAATAGTGACTTTGACTTTGTCCAACAGCTGTCTCCAAAATTATCTTCCCTCTTCCAACAACTCTCAATTATTTCACATCCACAAACTGGTGACAAGTTTAAGAACACTGTGACTTCTCAACCCTAAAATCTCCTTCTTCTGAACCACTATAATATATAGCTTACATTTCTCTTATGGTTTTAAAATCTGATTTGTTTACAGTTGTTTATGGTCAGATATACACCTTACCCAAATAGAATGTAAGCTACTTGAGGGTCTGATTTTTGCATCTTCTAATCTCTAGAACTTAAAAAAAGTAATACTGATTACACATTGCTAGAATTGCTAGAGACTAATTCTAATTCCCAAAAGGAGATGATCACAAGAGACAATTACTCTCACATGGAGTTCTTCCAAGTTTTTCTGACACTTACTATTTTAGAGTTCTTCCATGTTATTGGTTAAAAAAAAAAAAGTGGAACAATGCCACATCAGAGACTGCCAAGGATGAGTGCTCCATCCTCATCGCTTAAATAAGGATCTCCAATGAGGCTGTGGTGTGATTGAGGAATATCATGAGCCTGTTCCAGGGGATGTGGCTGCAAGTTCAAGACAAATTGACTGCACCCACTTATACCACCCTTCAAAGCATCCCAGAGACAGTGTCACCACCCTTTTCACACACAGACGTGGGCATTCACAGAATCATACAGCATTTGTGTAAATAGGGCCTCTAGACATCTTCTGGCCTCATTTGCAAATGAGTTCTATGTGTGCTGCTCAAATCCCTGGGTTAGCTAAGGTAGGAACACTCTGTGACTCCTCTGTGCCTCCCAGGCCAGGGCCCTTTCAACTGCACTGATTACACAGGTGTCTGGCTATGATACAGTCATACATCCTGACAGACACGTGGATCAAGTCTGAATAGGAAGATGTCAACTTAAATGACAAACAGAGAGAGGCTTTCCAAAAGAAATGTATTTGGAAATAGAGTGTTGCAATGGAAATATCTGTGCCACAGTAAATTAGGTGTGTATTCAGTATTCAAGGAGATAAAAGCAGACAAACATTTTTAAAGAACAAAATGAGAAGAACTACATAATTATGTTTAAATCATTATCCTTGGCTACAAAGATCAAAGGATCAATAGTGGCCAGGTGCAGTGGCTCACACTTGTAATCCCAGCACTTTGGGAGGCCAAGGTGGGCGGATCACAAGGTCAGGAGTTGGAGACCAGCTTGGCCAATATGGTGAAACTTCATCTCTACTAAAAATATAAAAATTAGCTAGGAGTGGTGGCGGGCACCTGTAGTCCCAGCTACTTGGGAGGCTGAGGCAGAAGAGTCACTTGAACCCAGGAGGCGGAGGTTGCAGTGAGCTGAGATCATGCCACTGCACTCCAGCCTGGGCAAGAAAGTGAGACTCTATCTCAAAAAAAAAAAAAAAAAAAAAAAAAAAATCAGTAGCATAGGTGATACCAGTCTGAGGTTAGACAGGCAGTTGCTGGAAATATGACCCTGCAGAGTAATTTTCGTGTAAGCTTATGATGGCCTTTGTGCAAGGCTGTGGTTTTTGTAGAGTCTTTTTTGCTGTCAGGCATGCAGGCATGAGAGCCCTCTCTTCATGACCTTCCTCGACTCTGTTTGTCAGGGTTTTCTTAACATTAGTGGCTTCATTTTGGTTCTGATAACTTTTGCAAAGCGAAACTTCAAAGGAAAATTTGTAGAGGGAAGGATGGTAGGGAGAAGGGAAAAGGAAACTAGAAATAAAATATAACTATAGGCACAAAAAAAACTAAAAATACATTTACTTTTTAAAAAGAAACAAAACAAAAACAAAATTCTGCCATTTCTCATTCTTTTTCCATTCATTTTCTGTTGCTGCACAGCAAACTTCCACCAATAGCGGCTTAAAATAACTCTCACTGATTATCTCCATCCTGTAGGTTGGAAGGCCAGGCAGGGTTCAGCCAGCTTCTCAGCTCGGGTCTTGAAAGGCTGTCATTGAGGTATCCATTGGGCTGTGCCCATACTTGGAATTCAGGGTCCTTCCTGCAGCTCATTCAGATTCTTGACAGAACTCAGTTCTTTGTGGTTGTAGGACTCATACCAACTTTATTTCTTAAGGCCAACAAGAGACTCTCTCTACTGCTTTGACTCTCTCTCTGACTTCAGAAAGTGCCCAGTGCCACCTCTCTTAAGGACTCATCTGATTAGGGAGGGTCCACCTAGAATAATCTCATTTTTTATTAATCCAAAATCAAGTGATGGGTAACCTAATCACAGAGTCACATCTCATATCTTCATTAGCTCCAAGCACACTTAAGGAGGGGGGACTATACAAAGTGTGTACACTGGGGGTAGGATTTTGGAGGGCCATAGTACAATTCTGCTCACCATCATCTGCCCTCTGGCCCAGCGATTTAGGTTTCTCCCAAATACAACAGACATTCACTTCCTACCAAGGTTCCCAAGAGTCTTATTCTATTTATAGCAACAGTTCAAAGTCCAAAACCTGGGTTTGCTTTTCCATGTCTATGGTCCAAATGTTGGTGTCCTCCCAAAATTCATATATTGAAAACCTAATCGCCTATGAGATGATATTAGGAGGTGAGCCCTTTGGTAAGTGATGAAGTCTTGAATCCTCATGAATGGGATTAGTGCTCTTATAAAACAGTTCCCAGAGACCTCACTTGCCATGCCAGGTAACAGCAAGAAGGTGTCATCTTGTCATCTTGCTGAACCGGAAAGAGGACCCTTACCAGACACCCAGTCTGCCAGAAATTTGATTTTGGACTTCCCCGCCTCCAGAAGGGTGAGAAATAAATATCTGTTCTTTATAAATTTTCCAGTTGATGATATTTTGTGATAGCAGCCAAATGGACTAAGACAGCCACTTATGGATTTTCTAAAAACGAAAGTAACAATTCTAGGCCACCTGTCAGTTAAACAAAAGTAGATTTATTATTTTTAAACAAGAAATCACTTGTTAGGAATCCCATGCCTGTCCTCAAAGACTGCTCCTAGTTTGCAGACCAGCAGTGGTTTCCCCACCTCTGCACCATCATTAGAGGCGTCGAATTGGTCAGAGCACTAGGAAGGGGACTTCAGAAGCTAAGCAACAGAAGTCTCTGGCCCTGTGGTTCCACCACCTGCTTTGGTTTCATAACGTGAGAAACTAAAAGGATGTCATTTCAAACGGTCTCTGGCCCCTTATTCATTGATTAATCTAAGCTTGTGACACAATAGTTCCTCCAATTCTTAGTATGCAAGAAGAGGGTGGCAGGTAAGTGAGCCAGACAACTGGTTACACTTAAGGCGGCAGAGACAGCCTGGGATTGTCTGCTGCCGTTTGCGACCAGTTCAGATTCACGGCAGGCATGGGAGAGAACAGGGAGTTAATGGGAAAAATACTTTCCTGTGGTTTATCTTCTGCAGACAATGTCTCATAACTCTCTGGACTTCATCAGTACTTCTTCCTTAAGTATTATAGCATATGGAAGTTTGGAAGATCCACCTAATTTCTTTTCAAGCAATAACTTTCTGATTATTTTTTGTTTTAATTTTCATGGCTGCTATTAAATACATATATATATATATATATATATATTTTCGGATGGAGTCCCACTCTGTTGCCCAGGCTGGAGTGCAGCGGCACAATCTCAGCTCACTGCAACTTCTACCTCCCAGGTTCAAGCAATTCTCCTGCCTCAGACTCCCGAGCAGCTGGGATTGCAGGCCCCTGCTACCACGCCCAGCTAATTTTTGTATTTTTAGCAGAGACGAGGTTTCACCATGTTGGCCAGGCTGATCTCAAATTCCCAACCTTAAGCGATCCACCTGCCTCGGCCTCCCAACGTGCTGGGACAACAGGTGTGAGCCACGATGCCTGACCTAGATTTGGTATATATCTTTGAAAAGAAGTATCAAGTATCACTCATATTCTGCATTTTCTTTTGTCTGTGTAATCTGTCAAAAACTGAGAGGTTATATTATCTACCACAACTATTGTGCTATTACCAATTTTTACTTATATTTACAAAGATACTTACTGGCTTTTTACACTTCAAAACTCTGCTATTTGATTTGTAAAATGTCATGATTTTAAAAGCCTCATTGAGGGCTGAACCCCTCATTTTCAATAGCCCTCTTGACTATTTCATATTCTTACTTAGTATTTTAACTGGTGAACTTCTGATCATTTCCTTTTGAAGTTTTGAGTTAGTTCATTTTGGCTATGCCTTCTTTAGATGGCACATTGCTAAATGTCTGTTTTTAAGTTCATTCTGAGGAATTTTTTTCTTCAATAGGTGAGTTTGCTTCCTTCTACTGTTAAATCAGATTCATTTTGTCATTCATTTCATCTTTTACATTTGTAATGACTGCTTTTTGGATTTTTTGTTTTTGTTTACATTATTCTATTTTTCTTTGCTTTTTCTATAGGATTTTGATAGTTTTATAAGCTGCTGGGTTCTCTGTGGGCTTGGCTTTCTAAATTTAAGTTTTATGTCTGAAGTTGTATGACTTAGTACTTCAACTTCTGACATAGGAGGAAAAGCAAAGAAATAACACAAATTGAGGGGAGTGGTTTTCTTTGGGGGTGTGCAGTAGGGTGGCGTAGAGTGGAACACATAGGTAAATGCAAATTATAGATATTCGTTCAATATCCTAAGTTGGGTGGTGGGCTCCAGGCATTCATTATACTCATGCTTGCTTTTTTTTTTTTTGAGATAGAGTCTTGCTCTGTAGCCCAGGCTGGAGTGCAGCGGTGCAATCTCAGCTCACTGCAACCTCTGCCTCCCAGTTCAACCAATTCTCCTTTCTCAGCCTCCCGAGTAGCTGGGACTACAGGCACACACCACCACACCCAGCTAACTTTCTGTATTTTAGTAGAGATGGGGTTTCACCATGTTGCCCAGGCTGGTCACGAATTCCTGAGCTCAGGCAATCCGCCTGCCTCCGCCTCCCAAAGTGCTGGGATTACAGGCGTGATACACTCATGCTTTAAACTTACATACATTTCATTTATATTCTCATGTATATGTCAAATATTATTTTAAAGAATGAAAATATAATTGTCAATTTCATAAGTATTGACTTCTTCCAAAGCTTTTAATGTTTTTGTCCCTATCGGCACCCTCTTCCCTATCTCAGCATACTAGTTTTTCTTGTTATACTCTTGACTTCTTACCCTGTCTGTTTGGGGTAAACCACTATTTTGATAATGTTGCTTTTAGTCAAAGACTACAAAAAGCAAAATGACATGCACGCAATGATTTCAACAATCCTAAACAAGCAAAACCGTATAAAGCATGTAAACAAGGACTACAGAATAAGATACAAAATGAAAATATTTTATGTTAGTATTGTGAGATTATATATTACAATTTTTCCCTGGAATTGTTCTTTGCTACCTCATCATTCAAATTAAAATGTCAACAAAAAACAATAACTATAGCCATGTAGCCTACTTACCTGTGCCATGATGAAAAGATCACATTACAACATTTTTTGTATTTGTATATTATGTTATATTCAAAAGTGTTTCAGATTTTCAAAAGAAAGTTAGAAACAGTCTCTTTAGATGAATGGTTTTGGCAGATTACGAAAGCCTAAAATTGTTGGCAAACTTGAACCTAAAAAAAGTGATTTGATGCTAATTAGCTATTTAAACATGCAGAAGATAACTGAAGTGAGAGAAAGGAATGAAAAAGAAAGTCAGCCTTATCGGAATAGTAACAACACACAGGAAAATAGAATAATTTGGAGCTGGGGAATTAAAATAGTCCTTGTCTCCTCACAGAACAAAAGGAAAAAATACTCTGAAGTCTTTGATGCAATGGTGTGGAAAATTTATGTTTGAAAAAGCTGCCTGTTTGAAAAATTGCATTTTTTAAATTAGTTCAGATTTTAGCCATTAACTTCAAGCTAGCATAAGAGTGTTCCTACATGGAGCAGATTCAATTCGAGGCTAAAGGAAAAGCACCTGACATTTTAGTGAGCCTACGCAGTCTGTCATAGATAAACCTGTAAGTGCCTTTAGGATTTCTGAGGTGTGACAAACAGCTCTGGACCTCAGAGGCTAAGGTTGAATCAGAGCTGAAAGTGGACTTTGCTGATCAAACCTCCGTCAGCGACAGCAAATGTTACACAAACGTTGAGACCATTGGGAGAGCTGAGTGCTTGTGACTGACATTATTTTTATCTGAACCCCCTCTCCAAATACCAGTGGGTCCCTGGGGTTGCCAAAATAACTTAAATGCTCTTTATAGGAAAAGCTTAGGTCATTTTTGTCAATGTGTTCAACTTGCCAGATTCTTTGAAAGCACCAATTCTTGTCTTCAGTGTCATAATGAAGAATCACTTCTAAGCATTTCTAAATAACAATCATCATGTTACTACGTCCAAAAAGTTGTTTAAAGCATGTACTTCAGAATAGTCATATTTAAATTCTTCCTTTGACTTCATGTCCCATTGCACATGGAAATGAAAGCTGCCATGAGACACGGAATTGGAGGAGTTTCTGGGAGAATTGGAGGGTAAGGGGTTGACTCTGGCAGTTTCTGGGTATCACTTTCATCTCTCACCATCAGCAAGGAGTGTGAGTAACCCATGGCAGCCTGCTCTGAGAAGACACCATGCAGTGTCTTCGTGTCTTGGGCCGCAGTGGGAGCTGTGGGCTTCTGATTCCCCTCCGCCCAGTTCACCAAAGCTCAGAGACCAGCCCCAGATGATCTACAGCCACCACGATTCTCTTCCCATGAGCCAGGCTCCATGTTCCCCAGCCACAGAGGGTCAGCACTGCTTTCAGGTGCATGATAGACTCATGGGAAGTGTTGGTGGCCTCCCAGAAAAACACACCACCCTCTTCACTGACAGCAAAGGACTGGGCATAACCAGCATAGATCTGGGGTTTTCCCATCCCAGGAAAGCCAGAGGTGGTGGACCATCTCGTTTTTCTGCTCCACATGGTCCAGCCAGCAATAGTCACCAAAGCGTCAGAAGAAGATGTGCTTCTGGGAGTCCAGGACCAGCATGTGGTTAGCTCTACAGGCCACATCTGCACCACTATGTGTGCAGAATCTTCTAATCTTTCTTCTTCTCCATGAAGACAGCCACTCACCTGGACATCAGCTCCCAGCTGGACTCTGTGCACAGCAGTGGGGATATGAACTTCTCATCATGAGTTGTGTCCCAGGTAACCATATTCAGGGCTCCCAGAGGAACAAAGTTTGTGTTTTTGTTTTTTGTTTTGTTTTTGTTTTTTTGTTCTTGCTATCCATCATCCTACTGAATTCAGCCCCCTGGGCCATTTTGGTGAATGGCTGGCTGGCCTCGTGTATCTTCTGCGCAGGGCTAGGAACTGCATCTATCTGACGACCAAGCCCCACCTTCTGCATCCTGTTCTCTCCAAAGGCAAATGCAGAATCCACTTCCTGCAACACCAGGGTGTGGTTCCACCCACATGCTGCTGCCATAGTAGCCCCAGGACTAGGACCCTCTATAAGTCTGGGGGCTTCAGCTTTCTTGGTATCACCATGTTTCAGCTGCCCCTTTTCATTTCAACTCCAACTCCGCAGATTCCCTTCTGCGGTGATATGTGGGCTGTAGAAAGCACATGTACCCCACTCAAACCACTGCCTGTACCTGGACCCCCAACAGGAATCCAATTCTATGAGACACCCACAAATTCTGACTGGAGGTCATCATTGTGTAAGTACTTTTTCAACCAATCAAGTCCCAGCCAGTTGCTCCCAAAATCAAGGCTGCCATTTGCACTTAGAACCTTCACATTTGCTGCACTCCTTGATATGTTTGGCTCCATGATGATGGCAGCTGCGCCTCCCACCTTGTTAGCCACCTGGTCTGCCATGCTGGGTGTTGCCCCTGCAGGGACCACCTCACGTTCCAAGCTTTCCTTCTCATGCAGCTGCTTGCCACTGCTGCTGCTGCAGCACTTTGTCCTTGCATTGTTAATAATCACCTCCCTTGCCACCAAAGGGTTTATGATGCTTGCAATAATACACAGCTGTGATGAAAACAGACACATAGACCAATGGAACAGAATAGAGAACCCAGCAATAAAGATGCACACCTACAGCCATCTAATTTTTGACAAAGTCAAAAAAAAAAAAAAAGGGATGGGGAAAGTACTTCCTCTTCAATAAATAGTGCTGGGATAGCAGGCTAGTCATATGCAGAAGAATGAAATTGGACCCTTACCTGTCACCATATACAACAATTAACTCAAGATGAATTAAAGATTTAAATGTACAACCTCAAACTATAAAAATCCTAGAAGAAAACCTAGGAAATGCCATTCTGGAAGGAATTTATGACTAAGTCATCAAAAGCAATTGCAACAAAAATAAAATTGACAAGTGGGACCTAACTCAAGAACTTCTGCACAGCAAAAGAATTTATCAACGGAGTAAACATACAACTTGCAGAATGGGAGAAAATATTCACAAACTACACATCTGACAAAAATCTAACATCCAAAATATTTAAGGAACTTAATCAATTGAACAAGCAAAAAACAATCCCATTAAAAAATGGACAAAAGACATGAACAGAAACTTCTCTAAATAAGACATACAAGTGGCTAACAAATACATGAAAAAATGCTGCACATCACTCATCACCAGGGAAATGCAAATCAAAACCACAATGAGATACTACCTTATGCCAGTCAGAATGGCTATTATTAAAAGTTAAAAAACCACAGATGTTGGCATGGCTGCAGAGAAAAACAAGTGCTTATACACTGTTGGTGGGAATGTAAATTAATTCAGCCACTGTGAAAAGCAGTTTGGAGATTTCTCAAAGGACTTAGAACTACCACTCGACCCAACAATCTCATTACTGGGTATATACCCAAAAGAAAAGAAATCATTCTCCCAAAAAGACACACACACGAACATGTCCATCATGGCACCATTCGCAATAGCAGACATGGAATCAATCTAGGTGCCCATCTATGACAGACTGGAAAAAGAAAATGTGGTAGGTATATACTCATGTAGTTTGGATATTTGTCCCCACTCAAATCTTATGTTGAAATGTAATCTCCAGTGTTGGAGGTAGGGCCTGGTTGGAGATACTTGGTTTATGGTGATGGATCTCTTATGGCTTGGTGTTGTCCTTGCAACAGCAAGTGAGTTCTCATGAGATATGGTTGTTTAAGCATGGGGCACATCGCCCACTCTCTTTCTTGCTCCTACCAAGTGAAGTGCCTGCTCCTGCTTTACCTTCTGCCATCAGTAAAAGCTCCCTGAGGCCTCCTCGGAAGCCTAGCAGATGGCAGTGCCATGCTTGTACAGCTTGCAGAACCATGAGCCAATTAAACCTCCTTTCTTAATAAATTACTCAGTCTCAGGTATTTTTTTATAGCAATACAAGAATGGCCTAAAACATATACCATAGAATACTATGCAGCCATAAAAAGAATGAAATCATAACCTTTGCAGCAACAATGGATGCAGCCTGGAGGCCATTATCCTAAGCAAACAAGAACAGACAGAAGAATGGAAAACTACATACCTCATGTTCTCATGTGTAAGTGAGAGCTTAATATTGGGTACTCATTGACATGAAGATGGCAACAGTAGACACTGGGGTCTGCTAGAGCAGGGAGGAGAAGGGAGGGGGGCAAAAGTTGAAAAACTAACCATTGGGAACTATGCTGAGTTCCTGGGTAACGGGATCTTTCATCCTCAAACCTTAGCATTATGAAATACACTCAAGTAACAAAACCATACATGTAACCACTGAATCTAGAATGAAAGTTCAGGGCTCACGCCTGTAATCCCAGCACTTTGGGAGGCCAAGGCAGGTGGATCACCTGAGGTGAGAAATTCGAGACCAGCCTGGCCAACATGGTGAAATCCCGTCTCTACTAAAAGTACAAAAAATAAAAAAAATTTAAAAAATCAGCTGGGCATGGTGGTGCACGCCTATAGTTCCCGCTATTTGAGAGGCTGAGGCAGGAGAATCGCTTGAACCTGGGAAGTGGAGGTTGCAGTGAGCTAAGATCATGCCAATGAACTCTAGCCTGGGTTACAAGAGTGAAACCCCATCTAAAAAATTAAATTAAATTAAAAAGTTGAAAAAAAAATTATAGGACAAAATAAAATAATACACAGCTCTGGTACAGATGAATTTCTCATCAGGTGCAGTCATAGTAGTCTAAAAACCCTAATTTGGGTCAATTTGTCATCAGAGAAAGTGAAAGTAGTTTATATTAATAAAAGAAGCTACAAGCTACCTCCCACGTGTTCTGCAGACCATGGAATTGTATGAAGCTCCTTTAAAAGCAACATGAGTATATCCAGATATAGTTTGATGAGGCAGTAAGACCACTGCCATCAATTACTTAAAGAAAGTCTGTCTGGTGACAGTCATACCAAGCCCCTGAATCCACTTTAATGGTGGAAGTGGACACACAGGCTTAGGGAGTTCAAGTCCTTTATGAGTAACATTCACTTATCATACATGGAATGCAAAATGATGCATTTTTTTTTCTTTCAAAAAAGTAAAAGATGACTGAAGCTGCATTTTTGTAAGACTCTCTGAAGTCCTCTTTTATGAGTGATTCAACTTATCCTGTATGCTTTGAAAGCAGTTTTTTTCTCTTAATATTTAACTAAAATATTTACTCATAGTTTACTTACCAACCCTACAAAAGAGGTAGTTAACTTGGGCTGCTTGCACTTCCTGCTTGCCTGGCTTCTGAACTTCCTGGGCCCAGAGCAGGCCATGCCATTGGCCAAGCTTGGCTACGGGGGGCTCCCCTGACTTCCTGCTAAGCTGGCCTGGAGTCCCTGGTGTACAGAGATGCCTGCAACACCCTGGAGGCAACGAGGCAGCCCCAGACTCATGCTCCGTCTGGCCATGGCACAGTGATGGCCTCCACAGGACCCCTGCCACTAGCCCTCAATCACCTTCTTTGCTGTGGCAGCTGACAAAGCTGAAATGGCTACTCCTTCTGAGCCAAGTGCATTGCCCATTTACATTTTTTAATTGTTGAATAATATTCTTCTATAGATATACTTTTCTTTTTTCCTTTTGCTAGTTGATGAGTATTTGGGTTGTTTCCACTTTGGGTTACTACGGATAGTGCTGCTATGAGCTTTCACATGAGTCTTTGTGTGGACATAGGTTTCCATTTATTCTGGGTACCTATCTGGGAGTGAAGCTGCTGAGTCATACGATAATTCTACATATGGCACTCTGAGAAACTACCAAATGGCTTAACAAAGTGGCTGCATTCGTTTGCATTTCTGTAGGCAATGTCTGGAGGGTCCCTATTCCCCCTCTCCTTGTCATCACTTGTTATTGTCTATCGTTTGATTACAGCCACTCTAGTGAGTATGAAGTTGTATTGCATTGTGATGCTGGTATGGATGTCCGTAATGACTAATGATATGGTACATATTGGAATAGCATATTTTCCTTGGAGAAAGGCTATTGAAATCCACTTTACATTTTAAATAGTTTATCTTTTGTTAATGAGCACTATGAAATGTTTTTGTCTGAATAGAAGTTCATGAGCAGATTTATCATTTGCAAATATGTTATTGCTTGTGGTGACTTTTCCTTTCATTTTGAAAGATAAATACACAAACGGATAACAACCAGTCTACATATAAAAAGAGAACTCTGAACACAACCTACAACAATCAGTCCGGACTGTCTAGTCTTTATTAGTAACTGACAGCTGATCTACTTTTTGCCTTTACCTCCAACTTAGGACCAAACTGAGAAGGCCAAACATTCACTCTTACCAGGAAAATAGAATATTTGGCTTCTGCTGAGCCCTCCTGCAGCTTCCCCATGTCAAGAGCCTCCAAGACATCTGGAGTCTTGCCTGTTTTTCCACTCTGGAGTTCTCCCATTCCTCTGCTTGCCTTTGAGTCTCCAACAAACACAAGTGATGGTGGCTAATTCCCACGCTAGGGCAAAGCTGGGATACACAGCTTTTCTCGTTTTCATTTGTGTGGCCTCCAATTATTTCCACTGCTATTATGGAGGTCCCACTGAGGTATCTGCTGCATTGTCCTCTGCCTTGGACCCTATAGATTGACCAGCACCCACCAAGGCACCTTGTGTCTTCTGTTCACGGCTGCCAGATCAGCACTGATGTGATACATGAGCACTGGTTCTGAACTCTCTGTCTTTGCACCGAGTTCCTTAGGTATTTATTCTGCATTTGGTAGAATAAATACCTGGTTTTGGTTATTAGTTCCTATTTTTTTTACATTCTTGGTGGAATCTGGTCTTCCTGTTTATTCATTTTGCTGTCTCTATGTTACTGTGTTATTTTGTGCCATCCAAAAGTGTTGTCACAAGGAGAAGAATGAGAGGGTGGAACATAGTCATAGGCCCTCGAAGGCTGTTGTTCAAGCCAATCTCACACACCAGCAAATTTGTAGTTCTCACTGGTCAGACATCCATTTGGACACATTTTGCTATGGGTCGCCAATGAAACTGGATGAAGTTCTCCGTTCTACTTCCTTCTTAGTTCTGTGCATTGTGGTTGTGATCCAGAGAGTTATTTTATTTTATTTATTTATTTTTGGCTTTCCACCTGCTGGCAGAACAGATTTTTGTATCTTCATTTGGAAGTCACCAACTGTCAGGATGAGGACCCAAGACATGAGGTGCTTAAGCATTACGCTCCTGCTGCCTGTCACCAGCTCTCATGGGGCTAAGTCTGAATCCTCCCTGCTTCCCAGAAAAACTCCTGCTCCTTGTGTGCACTCTCATTACAATGCTCATTCTTGTGCCGGCCTTTCTAAATAGCGTTACTTCATCAAGAACTGGGCCTTCCATGACCATTCTGGGGAACATTTGCTTTGAACATCATTGCTCATTTGAGAGGTTCCTTAAGAAAGAAAAGGAATAAGATTTCTCGGGCCCAATGAGCAGCACATTTTGGTTGGTGTGCAGAAGCTTTCAAATGCTATTCTGAATCAAGAACCGTTTCATTAAAACTTCTCTGGCCAAACCTAAGACACAATTTGACACACTTAAGCAACTACAAACTATTAGGTTGGTGCAAAAGCAATTGTGATTTTTGCAAAAACCACAATTGCTTTTGCACCAACCTAATAGATTCATTTTCTTAGCAAACCCTCTCCCACTTTCTTGCCCCCCAGTTGACCCTTATATCCAGATGTCCCTCTTCCCCTTTCTCATCCCAATCTCTCTCCTTCTGCACCTTCATCCTATCCTCCTCCTACTTCTCGTTCAGATCCCAAACCCTCCCCAACAACTCTCCTAAAACTCCAAATGACCAGTTGCCTCTGAATTTTCTTCTGTTCCATAAACAGGTTTTGCCAGCAACTGTAGAATTTAAGCCTAGGACCCAGCTGGATCAAGAACTACAATTAAAGATTTTTCTAAACCCAGAGAAGTTTAGCAAACTCCAGAGGAGACCAGCAAATATCCACAGAAGGTTATAGAATCCTTCTGAGTGCAAGAGGCTCAGGGTAACGTGATGCTTTAGACCAGATGTTTCTGTCCCCTCCAATTCATATGTTGGAATCAAATCTCTTAAGTGATGTATCTGGAGGTGGAGCCTCGGGAGACAATTAGGTCACGAAGATAGAGACCTCATGCATGGATTGGTGTCCCTATAAAAGGGACTCCAAGATGGCTCCCTCATAGCTTCTGTAATGTGAGGACACAGCAAAAAAGACAGCTGTTTCTGGCTGGGCGCGGTGGCTCACACCTGTAATCCCAGCACTTTGGGAGGCTGAGGTAGGCAGATCATGAGGTCAGGAGATCGAGACCATCCTGGCTAACACGGTGAAACCCCATCTCTACTAAAAATACAAAAACTTAGCCGGGTGTGGTGGCAGGTGCCTGTAATCCTAGCTACTCAGGAGGCTGAAGCAGGATAATTGCTTGAACCAGGGAGGCAGAGGTTGCAGTCAACTGAGATCGTGCCACCGTACTGCAGCCTGGGCAACAGAGCGAGACACCGTCTCAAAAAAAAAAGAAAGAAAGAAAAGATAGCTGTTTCTGAACCAGGAAACCAGCCCTCACCCGACCGCTTGTCCTCGGACTTCGCTATCTGTAGAAGATACTGTGAGAAGCACATTTCTGTCACGTATAAGCTACCCAGTCCATAGTATTCTGTTCTGGCAACCCAGATGAGCGAACACACCTGACACATCAGCTGGCACTCATAACTTTTGGAACCTCTGATGCTAAAACCTTGAGGTCAAAAGGTGATTATCTGACTTGGAAATGAATCTACATGATCTCTTTTTCCACAATAAGCCTGAGAGTCAAAAAAAAAAAAAAAAAAAAAAAAGTCAAAGTGTCCTAAAAGTGTCCTTCATTCAAGCCTAGGCGGCCTCTGTGCAGGTCAGTTGGCCTGGATGGGGCCTGCAGCATCACATGCACACGGCTTTTGTGCAGCTGGAGCCTCCAGAGCCCACTGTGGAGGCAGACAGTGAGGCGGCCTGCAGCCTGGAAGACTTCCCAGGGGTGGTGTTTGGGGGCTCTGATTCCATTAAATTCTGTGGGGTCATTTCTGTGTTTAGAAAGGCCAGTGGAAAGCGACTGATGTTGGTGACTCATTCTCCTTTTCCAGCTCCTGCTTAATGTCTGGAGACACAGGCATTTCCAGTGCTGGCTCTGGTACAGCTGCTGCCTGCTCCGGAACCAGAGTCACCTGCAGCCCTGGGCCTCCCACACATCGATCCAGCACCACGGCCAGCTCCGGAGCCAACGACCTCTGGCCCCGGTCCTGGGACTGCGAAGCCCCAGCCCAGCGAGGCGTTGCCTGACATCGTGGTGTCTGTTGCCCCCACTCGCCTCAACCCTGGAGCTGGAAGAGGCTCCCCCGGAGAGGCGACGGCCAACGGGGCTCCGGCCAGCAGGCCTGGCGCTGCTTTCGGTCCTGGGTGCAGCGAGAGCTGCGGGGGCGGAGAGCAGGGCTGGCGGGCCGGCCCCTGAGCCTCGCTGAAGAGCTTCCCGCGGGCCAGGCTGGGTCCCAGCGCGACCTGAACAACGCCTGCTTCTCGCAAGCCGCCACCCGGGCTGTGGGCGCGAACTCCACCCGCTCGCCCTCTCCACGTCTCCGCCGGGGCTGCCGTTGATGGGGACGGACGGGGCGGGATTCCAGCAACTCCTCCTCCTGCTCCAGGACGTGGTCACTTCCTCCAGCGACTGGGACCTGCCCCCAGCTGAGCATCTGAGCTGGGGGCCTCTGATGTGCTGCCCAGGACGGGCCCTTCCTGGTTGGCAGGCCAGTGGGGATGTATTTTCCAAAGGGCACAGACAGGCCCAGGCGGGACCTTGCAGCTGTGCCTGGGGGTCACCATTGCCCCCATCCTGCCCAAGGACTTATTTATATTGTTATTCCTTCAAATTTCTATAACTTTTAAATAAAGAATTTGGCTTTTTAATTAAAACTCTCATGCCTTCTTTAACGCCCTAATGTCAGATG
Source organism: Chlorocebus sabaeus (assembly GCF_047675955.1). Lineage (NCBI taxonomy): Eukaryota > Metazoa > Chordata > Mammalia > Primates > Cercopithecidae > Chlorocebus > Chlorocebus sabaeus. The sequence goes on from NC_132928.1 coordinate 80,834,043, forward strand.
GAATTGTTGAGGCTATCATGAAAATCTCCAACAGTTTCCTCCTTTTGTTGTGGATGTTTCCATGAATGAATTGTGATCTGATCAATTGTTACTGTAAACCTTTCAGATTCAGGACAGATTCCTCTCCCAGCACCTGGGGATCTCTGTTCTCTCTGTATTGTCGAGGACAAAGACTAGCTAGAAGGAATCTCAAACCTCCTTTACAAATGCAAAAAACAGATGTGCTTTCTATGTGCTTTGCCAAACATAGAGACAGGAGCCATTGAGACATGATGCAAACAGCTTCTTCTGAGTCAGGAGAAAAGAAAAATAAGAAATATGAACAACCACAGTAGGTCCAGCAACCTTTCCACAGAGCCAGGCACTCAGGAGCCACCTGTCATGTCTTAGGCCATTTCGTTCCTACAAGAACCTCACTGAGATTCATCTTACTACTCTACTTTTCAAAGGTGCAAATTGAGGCTCAGAAAGCTTCAGTGGCATCCCTAGACACAGCTAGTAGGTGGTAGGGTGTGCCGTGAAAGAAACAGACACTCGCCTGCTCAACAGCTGCTCCAGATGTAGCAGGATGAGCCACAGACAAAACCCCTCAGACACCGAGTTAAAGAAGGAAGGGCTTTATTTGGCTGGGAGCTTTGGCAAGACTCACATCTCCAACAACCAAGCTCCCTGAGTGAGCAATTCCTGTCCCTTTTAAGGGCTCACAACTCTAAGGGTGTCTGCGTGAGAGGGTCGTGATCGATTGAGCAAGCAGGTGGTACATGACCCGGGGCTGCATGCACTGGTAATCAGAATGGGACAGAACAGGACAGGGATCTTCACAGTGCTTTTCTATACAATGTCTGGAATCTATAGATAACATAACCTATTAGGTCAGGCGTCGATATTTAACTACCAGGCCCAGGGTGTGGCGCCAGGCTGTCTGCCTATGGATTTCGTTTCTGCCTTTTAGTTTTTACTTCTTCTTTCTTTGGGGGCAGAAATTGGGCATAAGACAATATGAGGGGTTGTCTCCTCCCTTACAAGAACTGTAGGACAGTGGTGAAGTCCCACTATGAGCCTAGGAAACTCCTGAAGGAGGGGACAATTTGACCCTAGAAGGTTGGAACCAGGGACTCCACCAGCCTCTCCCTTGTGCCTGGCTGCGGGGTCCCGCCGCATAGTACAGATCTCCCCAGGTTCAGGGTACACTCATTTTCATACTAGGGAGCATCAGGAAGGACACAGTGACAGCATCATGAGCCACCAGGGAACTGGGATCTGGAGATCAGACTAGGAAGCCTCAACCCTTCAGGGACTTGTGCATGTGGAGGACATGAGTGTTCATGGTAAAAAAGGTTTTAGACTTTCAATGTAAAATTTGATGGCGGGGCACAGATATTCATTAAGTCATTAATAGCTTCAAGGCATCATCACAGTATTTTGGCAACTGTGGAGCAATTAATAGCCTTATGAAGAACCTGCATTAATAGCCTGTATGAAGAGCACTATCCAAGTGAGTCCTCAAAAAAAACCGCACTCATTGTATAGATGAGAAGACACAGACTTTTGGATGTCAAATGGCTGCTCAACAGCACGACTCAGAACAGAGAATCATCCACAAGGGGGGTTGTGTTAAACTCCCTCTAAACTACCTGAGGCTGGGCCTGCTCCTGCCATGGAGGAGGGGAGCCTTTCCTCTCCTTGTCAGAGACAGCGCACAGGGCAAGACACTCTAGAAGAACTCTTTGGACTCAGAGCAACATAATTTTTCTTCCTTTAGCATTAAAGGGAGTCTTGAGAAACAACGAAAACAATCCCATACCTGGCAAAAGAGAAAATGTCAGGAGACTCCAGAGAGAAAGCTCATCAGAGAACCTAGGGGATCTGAGCAGTTGGCTCAGGGAAAAGAAACCCCAAGCAGATATTAAACAAATGAAAGACAACAAACACATCCATCGGGAAACTTGGGAATGAAAGGAACAATGTGATTGTATTTGCCACACAGACACCAGCTTGGCAAAATATTAAGAGAATGTTAACATCCAGGGGAGGCTGGATGCAGGGAACCAGCTACCTTCAGGGACTGCTGGTGGCAATGTACCTGCTATAGCCCTTTTGGAAAATTATCAGACTGTAGCTATACAAATTTGACATATGCGTATTCTGGAGGGAGTTAGTATATGTTATGGGATGAATTGTGTTCTCTCCCACAAATTCATATGTTCATGCTCTAACACTCAGTGCCTCAGAATCTGACTGTATTTGGACATATGCTCCTTAAAGAGGTAATTAACATGGCCAGGTGCAGTTACGACTCACTCACACCTGTAATCTCAGCACTTTGAAAGGCCGAGGCAGGTGGATCACCTGAGGTCAGGAGTTCAAGACCAGCCTGGCCAACATGGTAAAACTCCGTCTCTACTAAAAGTACAAAAAATCAGCCAGGTGTGGTGGCACGTGTCTGTAATCCCAGCTACTTGGGAGGTCGAGGCAGGAAAATCGCTTGAACCTGGGAGACAGAAGTTGCAGTGAGCCAAGATTGCACCACTGCACTCCAGCCTGGGCAATACAGCAAGACTCAATCTCAAAAAAAAAAAAAAAAAAAAAAGAGGTAATTAACATAAAGTGGGTTCATTGGGGTGGGCCCTAATCCACTCTGACTGCAGTCTTTATAAGAAGAGGGAGCAAGCACACAGGGAGGCACAAGAGAAGACCTTGTGAGCACAGAAACAGAAGACAGCTGTTTACAAGCAACGGAGAGAGGCCTCAGAGAAATCACCCCAGCCAAGAGTTCAATGTCAAATTTCTAGCCTCCAGAATTGTGAGAAACTAAATTTCTGTTGTGAAAGCCCTTCGGTCTGTAATACTGTGTCATGGGAGCTCTAGCAAACTGTTGCACCCTCTTCAGACACACATAAAATGTTCCCTGCAGCCCAGTGGGTCTCTGTGTTCTGTGAGACAACACATGGCAGACAAACGAATAGAATGGCTTCACCCACTTTTTGTGTACAAGTCCTCCTCTTGTTTAAAAAAAAAAAAAAAAAAAAACCAACCAACCAACCAAACAAACAAAAAAACTCCCTAGTAAGACTGATGGTTTGTTTTTGTTTTTTTGAGACAGAGTCTCACTCTGTCACCCAAGCTGGAGTGCACTGGCATGATCTTGGATCACTGCCACCTCTGTCTCCTGGGTTCAAGTGATTCTCCTGCCTCAGCCTCCTGAGTAGCTGGGACTGCAGGTACATACCACCACACTCAGCTAATTTTTGTATTTTTTGTAGAGGCAGGGTTTCACCACATTAGCCAGGCTAGTCTCGAACTCCTGACCTCAAGTAATCTGCCAGCCTTGGCCTCCCAAAGTGCTGGGAGTACAGCCATGAGCCACCTCCACCCCCAACCCAGCCCTGGCCAAGACTGATGGCTTTTGTTTTTTGTTTTTTGTTTTTTTTTTTTTTGAGATGCAGTCTCCCTCTGTCTCCCAGGCTGGAGTGCAGTTGCACGATTTTGGCTCACTGCAACCTTCGTCTCCTGATTCAAGAGATTCTCCTGCCTCAGCCTCCTGAATAGCTGCGATTACAGGCACCCGCCACTACGCCCAGCTAATTTTTGCATTTTTAGTAGATTTGGGGTTTCACCGTGTTGGCCAGGCTGCTCTCAAACTCCTGACCTTGGGCAATCTGCCCACTGGGATTACAGGCATGAGCCACCACACCCAGCCTAGATTGATGGTTTTTAAGGTTTGGAGAAGGTCTACCAAGGCAATGGAGCTTTGTGCTACACGAGTGAGTTGCGGTGGATAGATAAAACAATAAAAACAGTGACAACATGCAAAAGATATTCATGGTCTAGTGTAAAGTGCCTGCAAAAGATACTCATGGTCTAGTGTAAAGTGCCTGCAAAAGATACTCATGGTCTAGTATAAAGTGTCATATGGTCAGGCTTTCGTGAGGACTCTTCTGAGTTGCAGACTTCAGACTTCAGGTATTACCCTCACCTGGCAGAGAGGGAGGAGACAGCTCTCTGGGGTTCCTTTTATAAATCCAGTAATGCCAACCATGAGGGTTCTATCGTCAGGCTAATTACCTCTCGCCTCCTAATACCATTACATTAAAGATCAGAAAGTCAACATTTTTTTAGATTCAGGGGTACACGTGCAGGTTTGTTACATGGGTGTATTGCATGATGCTGAGGTTTGGGCTTCTAATAATCCTGTTGCCCAAATAGTGAAGATAGTACTTTACAGATAGTTTTTCATCCCTCGCTCTCCTCCTTTCCTCCCTCTTTTCAGGATCTCTAGCATCTGTTGTTCCCACGTTTGTGTCCATGTATACCCAATGCTTATCTCCTGCTTATAAATAAGAACATGCAGTATTTAGTTTTTTGTTTCTGTGTTAATTCACTGAGGATAGTGGCCTCCAGCTGCACCCATGTTGCCACAAAAGACATGATTTTATTCTTTTATGGTTGTGTAGTATTCCATGGAGTATACGTATGACATTTTCTTTAGCTAGTCCACCATTGATGGGCACCTAGGAGGATTCCATGTCTTTGCTATTGTGGATAGTGCTGTGATAAACATATGCGTACATGTGTCTTTCTGGTAGAGCTATTTATTTTCCTCTGAGTATATACCCAGTAATGGGATTGCTAGGTCAAGTGGTAATTCTGTTTTTAGGTCATTAAGGAATCTCCAAACTGCTTTCCACGGAGGCGAACGTAATGTACACCCCATCAGTAGTGTAAAAGCATTACCTCTCTCCACAACCTCATGAACATCTGTTATTTTTTGACTTAAAAAAAAAAAAGTTTATTTTAGGTTTGGGGGTACCTGTTAAGGTTTGTTAAATAGGTAAACTTGTGTCATGGGGGTTTGTTGTACAGATTGTTTCATTACTCAGGTGTTAAGCCAGTACCCAATAGTGATCTTTTCTGCTCTTCTCCCATCTCCCAGTCTCCACCTTCCAAGTAGGCCCCTGTTTCTATTATTCCCTTCTTGTGTTCATGAGTTCTCATCATTTAGCTCCTACTTTTACAAGTAGAACATGCAGTGTTTGGTTGTCTGCTCCTGTGTTAGTTTGCTAAGGATAATAGCTTCCAGCTGCATCCATGTACCCTCAAAATACATGATCTCGTTCTTTTTTATGGCTGCATAGTGTTTCATGGTGTGTATGTACCACATTTGCTTTATCCATCTGTCACTGATGGGCATGTAGGTTGACTGCATGTCTCTGCTATTGTGAATAGTGCTGCAGGGAACATTTGCACGCCTGTGTCTTTGTGGTGGAATGACTTCTGTTCATCTGGGTACATACCCAGTAATGGGATTGCAGAGTCGAATGGTATAATAATTCTGCTTTTAGCTTCTTGAGGAAACTCCATACTGTTTTCCACAATGGTTGAACTAGTTTACACTCCCATCAACAGTGTGTAAGTGTTCCCTTTTCTCTGCAACCTCGCCATCATTGGTTATTTTTTGACTTTTTAATAATAGCTGTTTTGACTGATGTGAAGGTGTATTTCGTTGTGATTTTGATTTGCTTTTCTCTGGTGATCAGTGACAGTGACAATTTTTTCTTATGTTTGCTGACTGCTTGAGAAGTGTCTTCTTTTGAGAAGTGTCTGCTCATGTCCTTCACCCACTTTTTAATGACGTTATTATTCTTGTTAAGTTCTTTATAGATTCTGAATATTAGTGATTTATCAGATGTGTAGTTTGTGAACATTCTCTCCCATTCTGTAGGTTGTCTGTTTACTCTGTTGATAGTTTCTTTTGCTGTGCAAAATCTCCTTGGTTTAATTATGTCTCAATTGTCAATTTTTGTCTTTTTGCATTTGCTTTGGAGGACTTAGTCATGAATTCTTTGCCTAGGCCAATGTCTAGAAGAGTATTTCCTAGGTTTTCTTTGAGAATTGTTATAGTTTGAGGTCTTACATTTAAGTCTTCAATCCATCTTGAGTTTAATTTTGTATATGAGAGGCAGGGGTCCAATTTCATTATTCCGCATATGGTTAGCCAGTTTTCCCAGCACTATTTAATAGGGTATCCTTTGCCCGTTGTTTATGTTTGTGGACTCTGAGGAAGATTAATTGCCTGTAGACATGTGGCTTTGTTTCAGGGGTCTCTATCCTGTTAGTCTATGTGTCTATTTTTGTACCAGTATCATGATGTCTTGGTAACGGTAGCTCAGTAGTACAGTTTGAAGTTGGATAATGTGATGCCTCCAGCTTTATTCTTTTTGCTTATGATTGCTTGAGCTATTTGGCTCTCTTCTGATTCCATATGAATTTTAGAATAGATTTTTTCTAATTCTGTAAAAAGTGGTGCTGGTAATTTAGCAGAAATAGCATTGAATCTGTAGATTGCTTTGGGCAGTATGGACATTTTAACAATATTGATCCTTCCAACCCATGAGCATGGAATACTTCCTTATCCATTTGTTTGTTTCATCTACATTTTTTCTCATCAGTGTTTTGTAGTTATCCTTGTGGAGGTACTTCACCTCCTTGGATAAATGTATTTCAAAGTATTTTATTAGGTTGGTGCAAAATTAATTGCTGTTTCTGCCATTGAAAGTAGTGACAAAAACCACAATTACTTTTGCACAAACATAATATTTTTGTGTGGCCATTATGAATGAGATTGAGCTCTGAATTTGGTTCTCAGCTTGAGCACTGTTGGTGTAGAAATGCAATTTATTTTTGTACATTAGTTTTGTATCATGAAACTTTACTGAAGTTATTGATCAGGTCTAGGAATCTTTGGGCAGAATCTTTAGGGTTTTCTAGGTATAAGATCATGTCATCAGCTAACAGAGATTTGACTTCTCCTATTTCAATGTGGATGCCTTTTATTTATTTCACTTGACTGCTATGTTGAATAGGAGTGGTGAGAATGGAGAATTTGCTGCTGTTGGGGTCTTGGTTGGAGATGGGTGTATTATAGTTTGCTAAGTCTGCCGTAACAAAGTACCATAACCTGGACAGCTTGAACAAAAGAAATTGTATTGTCTCACAGCTCTGGAGGGTACAAGACTAAGAGCAATGTATAGGCAGGGCTGGTTCCTTCTGTTTCACGCCTCTACCCTAACTTCTGGTAGTTTGCTATCTTTGGCATTATTTGGCCTGCAAATAAATCTCCCAACCTCTGCCTTGATAGTCACATGGCATTGTCTCTGTGTGTTTGTCTCCAAAGTTCCCCTTTTTATAAGGACACTAGTCATATTGAATTAGGAGCCCACCTTACCCAAGCATTACCTCATCTTAACAGTTATTAAATAAAAAAAAATTGTGTCTGCAATGACTCTATTTCCAAAGAAAGTCACATTCTAAAGTACTCATGATTAGGACTTCTACATATGCATTTTGGGGAGACACAATTCAGTTCATAACTCTTGGGAGCTTTGCTTCCAATATGACATTGATCTCCCCAAACCCATTTGAGGTGCCTTCTCTCTGGGACTGTGAGGCTGAATCCACTAATGTCAAGAAGTAGGGCTGGCTGCTATGGCGGATGCTGTTCTGCTGATGTTCTGTAGGTGCAGAGGCAATGGAGTTGGGAGTCAAGAGGCTCAGTTGGGAGGATACAGTGGTGGCTGTACTTGCACCGTTGCATTTGAACTGTGCCTGGGCTCTTGGCGACCTAGACTCCCTGGGTTCTTTCCTGTTCTCCTAGCTTTATTTACCAATGTGTCGCCAAATTTGTGAGCTATCTGATGACTTTCCTGAAAGTCCTGTTTTGCTCCCATTAGTCAGAGTTGGTTTCCATTGTTTATAACCAATACACTTGTCAAGTACACATGCTTCATCATATTTTATATGTTTGGGGTTCATCCTATATTTAAAAATAAGACAATAATTCAATGGCATAAGTTCAGGAAATTCTGTAATTGGACTTTTAATTTTGAACAGCCAATACAATGAGGAGATTCCATTGTACTGGAATGGGTTGTGCTCCTAATTGAGTTTAAGGTAAACTAACTTCTGCCTGAGCAAATAAGTCCTATGGTATGATTAAGTAATATATATCACTGAATTCAATTCCAACTGACTTCATTTTCAGATAAAGTTATTGAATGAATGTGACTTACTTTCATTTTTTTCTTCTTCTTAGAACTTGAAAATACTTTCAATTCCTTTTGCTTAAAAAATTTGTCTCCTCAGCAATTATTAATTTAAATTTCAAATCTTATATTCAAATGCACCTGCTCTTGACAAATAGCCAATATTTTATTTTATTTTAAACAATTTTTACTATAAAAAGGCGGTTTTATTTAGAACGACCAACATGATTGTAAGCTAACTTGAATAGCTGGATTTTACAAGAAAGGATTTGATGGTGGCTCATGCTTGTAATCCTAGCACTTTGGGAGGCCGAGGCAGGTGGATCACCTGAGGTCAGGAGTTCAAGAACAGCCTGGCCAACATGGCAAAATCCCATCTCTACTAAAAATACAAAAATTAGCTAGGCATGGTGGCAGATGCCTATAATCACAGCTACTCACGAGGCTGAGACAGGAGAATCACTTGAACCTGGGGGTGGAGGTTGTGGTGAGCTGATTTCACCACTTCACTCCAGCCTGGACGAAAGAGCAAAACTCTGTTTCTAAAAAAATAAAAAGGAAAAAAAGGACCTGAAAATTTCCTTTTTGATGCCCTCCAAGACTTGGACTCCATTTATTTGCACCTTTTTAACTTTTTCTTGCCTTAAACCTCTAACTTCAGACTGGAATTAAGCAGAAACATGTTTCTAGTGTTTAAAATTTAAGTTTCTTCATATATAGAAAAAAAGGTTAAAGGTTATGGTTGGTAAAAATTAAAACTGGACACATGAAATTCCTATAGTATTTCAAAATGAGGTCTTATTTTTATTTATTCATTATTCATTTTTCATAGATAACCCTAAGAAGCGTTGAGTCTGGCTTATTAGAAGCATTTATAATTGTAATGCAATTATTAAAACATTTACTAAATTTATGTTAAAACACCTTTTTCTCCCACACAGAAAATTCACTGTTGAAGAATTATGATACTATTCCTTAGTGAGATGGATGAGGGAAGGGAAAACATAATCTTATTAATTGTTTTTTTCATGATACTTTATGAGGTAAGGAATTTATAAAATGAAACAATAACAATTATATTTTACATCAGTTTTGCAACATGAATCAGTTGTGTTTATAGATTCAAACCAAGGCTTAAAAAAAACTCAGGAGTTAAGGGGCTGATAACCTCATAAACTGTAAACTGTGTTAACAGCAATAAATTGTGCTCCCTCATTTCAAAGGGCATTTGATTATACTCTGCACTGTCAAGGCCACTCGCATCGGAGCTCATCTTGGAACGATAAACAAGGCAGATCTGCGATGTACACCAGAAAGTGACAAGACACACCTGTCACTACAAGTTTTGAGACAAAACAGTAGGCACTTGCAGACAGCTGTGTCATCCATGAGTGAGTCTGCTTGAAGGCTCGGCAACAGGCGAGAAGAAACACCTCCAGTCAATTCAGACTACTGAGACCGGAGGCCCACGTGCAAAGGGACCTTACGTGTCATGGCCAGAGTTAGAACTCCGCAAACTCCGCAAACAAGGCCAGGAGGAACCATCGAACAACTGTGTGAAAAGGTGAATATCATTTTCATAATTGTTTCAGATCAGTTATGGGTTGTGGAGAATATAATGGAGAAAGTCAAACACATATTAGGAAAACATGGTAAGAAGCAATATTGTAATTCTAACAAGAAATGACGAACTAAGCAGCAATAAGAATAGAGAGAAAAGGATACATATGAGAAATAGGACAGAGGTAAATCTAGAGGACCTCCTGTTTGGTTTGAATATGGAGAACAGAGCAAAGAGTTTGGGGATTAGGAGAATATTGATGATGGTGATGGGATTCAGGATTACACTACCCTAAAATATGGCACCTTGGTATTTGAGAAAATAGCAGAAGCAGGAACATCACTTTCACTTCCCCCTCGCCTTCTCCTCTGAAGCTGGTCGCAAAACCTAGGAAGATCATTCTCTGACCTTTTCCCCCTCTTCTCCCCTGAAGCAGGTCATAAGACCCACATTCAACAGGTGCCCTCTCTAGACCCAGAGGAAAGGAACATCCTTATCTCTGAAGGCACAGGGACACAAAAAAGAATCGGAACAAACAGATCTTGCTAAGTTCCCCCCCAGTTTGTTACCATTAGATCATAGTTTTGGAGCCAAACATTCTTCACAGCTATCCACTTCTTCATCAAACCTAGCATGAAAAAGCCACTGGTTGCCCCGGCGTGGTGGCTCACACCTGTAATCCCAGCACTTTGGGAGGCCAAGGTAGGCAGATCATTTGAGGCCAGGAGATTGCGACCAGACTGGCCAACATGGAGAAACTCCGTCTCTATTAAAAATACAAAACTTAGCAAGGTATGGTGGCGCATGCCTGTAATCCCAGCTACTCGGGTGACTGAGGCACAAGAATCGCTTGAAACTGGGAGGCGGAGGTTACAGTAAGCTGGGATCACACCACTGCACTCCAGCCTGGGCGACAGAGTGAGACTCTGTCTCAAAAAGAAAAATAAAGCCACTGGTTTACCTGTGTCTTTGAGTCTTCATTTCTTTATGAAGTTTCTCATGTCACATAAAATGTATAATAAGTAAATCTGTATGCTTTTCTCTTGTTAATCTGCCTTTTGTTATAGAGGTCTCAGCCATAAACCTGTCAAAGGGTGAGGAAAAGATTTCCCCAATCCCTGCAGCGGTGCAATTTATCACATACAAGAGATCGTCAATAAGATTATCATCAACCGATGAATGGATAAAGAAAATGTATATATACACACCAGCTACGCAGCCTTTAAAAAGAAGAAAAACCTATCATTTGTGATAACATGAATAGACCTGAAGGACATTGTGCTAAGTGAAACCAGCCTGACACAGAAGGACAAATACTGTATAATCTCATGTATATTTGGAATCCAAAAATGTTGATCTCATAGAAACAGAGTAGAAAGGCAGTTACTAGAGACTGAGGTTGGGGGAAGGATGGGGAAAGCAAAGATGTTGATCACAAAATACAAAGTGTCAGTCAGACTGCAGAGTAAGTTTTAGTGATCTATTATACTGCATGGTAACCACAGTTAATAATAATGAATTGTATATTTCAAAGCTACTAAAATAATACATTGTTAATATTCCTACCACAAAAAAAAAGTTGGTGAGATAATGGATATGATAATTTACTTGATTTAATCTTTTTTACAATGTATACATAGATGAAAAAATCACATTGTACCTTATATTTAAATTAAATATATTTATATTTAACATTTATATTCACAATCATTATTTGTGAATTAAATAAATAAAATTTCTTTTTTAAAAAGATTAGCAATAGATTTGTCAGCAGAAGCCTTTCAGATATGAAGGCAGTGGGATAATATGTTCAAAGTGATGAAAGAAAAAACTGTCAAACAAGAAACCTCTATCTGCAGAACTGTACTTCAAAAATGAGGAAGAAATTTAGACATTCCCAAACAAAAGCTGAGTGTGTTCATTACTAGTAGACCTGCCCTGGAGGAAAAGAGTTGAAATAAATGGATGACAGACAGCAACTCAATGACAAATGAAGATACTAAGATCTCTAGTAAAGATAAATCTATAGGCAAACATAAAAGCCAGTAATTTTGGCTTGTAATTTTGGTTTGTAACTACACTTTTTATTTTCTACAGGATTTAAAAGCCAAGTGCATAAAAATTATTTTAGTTCTATGTTGTTAGGCACACAGTGTATACAAAGATGTAATTTGTCACACCAATAACAAAAGAGGGGACAGAACTATACAGCAGCAGTTTTTGTAGGCAATTTAAATTAACTAGGTATCAATTCAAATTAGGCTATTAAAAACTTTAGAATATTGTATTTAATTCCCATAGTAACTATAAAGGAGTCATAGAATACACAAAAGAGGAAATAAAAAAGAAATCAGGTTCATGCCTGTTATCCCAGCACTTTAGGAGGCCAAGGCAGGTGATTCACCTGAGGTCAGGAGTCCAAGACCAGCCTGACCAATGTGACAAAACTCCATATCTACCAAAAATACAAAAAATTAGCTGGGCATGGTGGCATGCACCTGTAATCCCAGGTACTTGCGAAGCTGAGACAGGAGAATCGCTTGGACCCAGGAGGTGGAGTTGCAGTGAGCAGAGATGGTGCCACTGCACTCCAGCCTGTGTGACAGAGCAAGACTCTGTCTCAAAATTAAAAAAAAAAAAAAAGAAAAAATCAGAACATGTTACACAAAAGTCAACTGAAAACAAAAATAGGCAGTAATTTTAAAAATAACAGGCAGGCCAGGCACTGTGACTCATGCCTGTAATCCCAGCACTTTGGGAGGCCGAGGTGGGTGGATCATGAGGTCAGGAGATCAAGACCATCCTGGCTAACATGGTGAAAGCCCATCTCTACTAAAAATACAAAAAATTAGCCAGGTTTGGTGGTGGGTGCCTGTAGTCCCAGCTACTCAGGAGGCTGAGGCAGGAAGATGGCATGAACCCAGCAGGCAGAGGTTGCAGTGAGCCAAGATCATGCCACTGCACTCCAGCCTGGGCAACAGTGCAAGACTCCGTCTCAAAAAAATAAAATAAAAATAATAATAATAATAACAGGCAAAGAATCTATAAGACATACAGAAAATAAATAGTAAAATAGCAGAAGAAAACATTTTCTCATCAGTAACTATTTTAAATGTTAATGGATTAAACTCTCCAGTTGAAAGCCAGAGACTGGCAGAATGGATACAAAAATATGATTCAACTATATGCTGTCTACAAGAGACTCACTTGAGGTCTAAAGACACAAATAGGTTAAAAGGATAGAAAAAGATACTCATGTATATATTTTCATGTAACCAAAAGAGAGCAGGAGTGGCTATATTAATATCAGAAAAAAACAGAACTTAACTCAAAAAATGGTTGCAAGGGTCAAAGAAGAATATTACGTATTAATAAAGGAATCAATTGATCATTTTAAACATATATGCCACAAACTACAGAACCCCCAAATCTGTGAAAGAAATATTTACAGAACTGAAGTGAGAAATAAACAGAGTTCTACAATAATCGTTGGAGACTTCAATAACCTACTTTAAACAATAGATAAAATGATAAGACAGTTCAATAAAAATATAAAGGACTTGAACAACACTTAGAAGATACCTTGAAACAAATAAAAACACAACATACCCAAACTTGTGGGATGCAATGAAAGCAGTGGTAAAAGGAAAATTTACAGTTATAAATTTATGCATTAAAGTAAAAGAAAGATTTTAAATTAACAACCTAATTTGTTAGGTCCATAAACCAATTGGACCTGACAGACATACACAGTAGTTTATAACAGCAGATTATATCTTTTTCTCAAGTGCACCTGGAACATTCTCCAGGATGGACCATATATAAAAGGACAAAACAAGTCAATACATTCTAAAAGACTGAAGTCATATAAATAAAATTTAAAAGATTGAAATCATAAAACTAGAAATCAGTAATAGAAAGAAAATCGGAAAGTTCACAAATACGTGGAAATTAAACAACACACATTTTTAAAAATTTGTTGTTATACTCTAAGTTCTAGGATACATGTGTACAACGTGCAGGTTTGTTACATATGTATACATGTGCCATGTTGGTGTGCTGCACCCATTAATTTATCATTTACATTAGTTATATCTCCCAATGCTATCCGTCCCCCCTCCCCCCACCCCACAACAGGCTCCAGTGTGTGATGCTCCCCACCCTGTGTCCAAGTGTTCTCGTTGTTGAATTCCTACCTATGAGTGAGAACATGTGGTGTTTGGTTTTCTGTTCTTGTGATAGTTTGCTGAGAATGATGGTTTCCAGTTGCATCCATGTCCCTACAAAGGACATGAATTCATCCTTTTTTATTGCTGCATACTATTCCATGGTGTATATATGCCACATTTTCTTAATCCAGTCTGTCATTGATGGACATTTGGGTTGGTTCCAAGTCTTTGCTATTGTGAATAGCACCGCAATAAACACACATGTGCACATGTCTTTATAGCAGCATGATTTATAATCCTTTGAGTATATACCCAGTAATGGGATGGCTGGGTCAAATGGTATTTCTAGTTCTAGATCCTTGAGGAATCACTGTACTGTCTTCCACAATGGTTGAACTAGTTTACAGTCTCACCAACAGTGTAAAAGTGTTCCTATTTCTCCACATCCTCTCTAGCACCTGCTGTTTCCTGACTTTTTAATGGTCACCATTCTAACTTGTGTGAGATGGTATTTCATTGTGGTTTTGATTTGCATTTCTCTGATGGCCAGTGATGATGAGCATTTTTTCATGTGTCTGTTGACTGCATAAATGTCTTCTTTTGAGAACTGTCTGTTCATATCCTTTGCCCACTTTTTGATGGGGTTGTTAACAACACACTTTTAAACAACCAAGTGGTCACAGAAGAAATCAAAAGGGAAATTAGAAAATACCTTGAAACCAATGAAAACACAACATACCAAAACTTATGAAATGCAATGAAAGCCGTGATAAAAGGGTAATGTACAGCTATAAATTCATGCATTAAAGTAGAAGACAGATCTCAAATTAGCAACCTAATTTTCACCATAAGGATCTAGTAAAGGAAGAGCAAACTTTACTCAAAGCTAGCAAAAGGAAAGAAAAATAAAGAATAGAGTGAGATTAATAAAATAGAGGTTAAAAATCAATAAAGGCCAGGAGGGGTGGCTCATTCCTGTAATCCCAGCACCTTGGGAGGTCGAGGCAGGCACATCACCTGAAGTTGGGGGTTCAAGACCAGCCTGGCCAACATGGCAAAATCCCATCTTTGCTAAAAGTACAAAAATTAGCTGGGTGTGGTGCTGGGCACCTGTAATCCCAGCTACTCAGGAGGCTGAGGCAGGAGAATCACTTGAACCTGGGAGGTGGAAGTTGCAGTGAGCTGAGATCACGCTACTACACTCCAGCCTGGGTGACAAGACTGAGGCTCTGTCTTAAAAAAATATATAAATATAGATAGATAGATAGATAGATAGATAGATAGATAGATAGATAATCAATGAAACCACAAGGTGGTTCTTTGAAAAGATCAACAAAATTAACAAATGTTAGCTAGATTGACTGATAAAAAAGGGAACTGAAATTACTAAAATTGGAAATAAAAGTGATATAAAGTTTACTACCAATCTTACAGAAATAACGATTACAAGAGAGTACTAGTAACAATTGTATGCCAATAAATTAGTTAACCTAATTTAGCCAGGCATGGTAGCATGCGCCTGTAATCCCAGGTACATTTTCTATAGCAGAGACAGGAAGTCGCAGTGAGGCACACAGATGAACTGAGACAGTTATTAAGACAGTTACTCGCTAAAGCTAGTACAGTCTTAATGGACGCATTCCTAGAAGTACACAATCTACCAAAACCAAATAATGAAGAAATAGAAAGTATGAATTGATCTATAACTAGTAAAGAAATTGAGTCAGGACCACAAACCTCTCAACAAGGAAATGTCTTGGTCAGATGGCTTCACCTATGAATTCTGCCTAACATTTAAAGAAGAATTAAAATCAATTCTTCTCAAATTTCTTAAACAATTGAAGACAAAGGCCAATTCCTAACTCATTCTCTGAAGCCAGCATTACTCTCATACTAAAGCCAGAGAAAGATAATATCGGAAAAGAAAGCTACAGATCAGTATTTTAATGAAAAATGATGTAAAAATCCTCAACAAAATACTAGCAAACAGAATACAGAAGCATATTAAAAGAATTATACACCATGATCAAATGAGATTTATTCCAGGAATGCATGGAAAACAACCACTGTAATACAGCACATTAACAGAATGAGGGGGAAAAAAGCCCAGCCATCTCAATTGATGCAGAAAAGCATTTGACAACATTCAACACCCTTTCATGATTAAAACACTCAATAAACCTGAAATTAAAGGTAACTTCCCTAACATGATAAAGGTCATATGTTAAAAACTCACAGCTCACATCATACTCAATGGTGAAAGCTTTTCTGCTAGATGAGGAAAAGACGAGAATACACGCTTTTGCCATTTATATTACACATAATATTGGAAGTTTTAGGCAGAGCAATTGGACAAAAAAGGAAATAAAAAACATCAAAATTGGAAAGGAAGAAGAAAAGTTATCTTTGTAGCTGACATGATTTTACATGTTGAAAACTCTAAAGACTTCACAAAATATTCATTAGAGCTAATAAATTCAGTTGCAAATACAACTGAGCAAATACAAAATAAGTTGCAAAATACAAATTCAACACGCCAAAAATCAGTTGCATTTCTGTATATAGCAATAAGCAATATTAAAAGGAAATTAGAAAACAATTCCATTTACAGTAACACCAAAATAAATAAAATACTCAGGAATAAATTTAACCAAGAAATCAAAAGACTTGTACAATGAAAATTACAAAATGCTATTGAAAGGAATTAAACAAATTAATGAATTGAAAGACATTCCCTGTTCATTAACTGGAAAACTTCATATTGTTAAGATGACAATACTACCCAAAGCAGTCTACAGATTCAATGCAATTCCTATCAAAAAGCCAATGTTATTTTGCAGACATAGAAAAACCCATCCTAAAATTCACATAGAATCCCAAGAGACCTCTAAAAGCTAAAACAATCTTGAAAAGGAGGAACAAATTGGAGGAGTCTCAACTCCTGATTTCAAAACTTATTGCAGAGCTATAGTGATCAAAAGAAAGCTGTTCTGGCATAAGGACAGACATATAGACTGATGAAATACAGCCCAGAAATAAACTTTTACGTAGATAGTCAATTGATTGTCAACAATGGTGCAAAGCCCATTCAATTGGGAAAGGTTCATCTTTGGAATAAATGATGCTGCAAAAAAATGAATATCCAAATGCAAAAAAATGAAGTTAGACCTTTACCTTACAACACATACAAAAATTAATCTAAAATAGATCAAAGTCCTGGCCGGGCACAGAGGTTCATGCCTGTAATCCCAGCACTTTGGGAGGCTGAGTGGGCAGATCATGAGGTCAGGAGATAGAGACCATACTGGCTAACACGGTGAAACCCCATCTCTACTAAAAATACAAAAAAATTAGCTGGGCATGGTGGTGTGCAACTGTAGTCCCAGCTACTCTGGAGGCTAAGGCAGGAGAATGGCATGAACCCAGGAGGCAGAGTTAGCAGTGAGCAGAGATAGTACCACTGCACTCCAGCCTGGGCAACAGAGCAAGACTCTTTCTCAAAAAATAAATAAATAAATAAAGAGATCAAAGTCCTAAATGTAAGAGCTAAAACTATGAAACTTCGAGATTAACATTCAGAATACACAAAGTACTCATAAAACTGAGCAAACACAACCAAAACCAAGTAATTCAAAAATGGACAAAATACTTATATTGGTATTTCTCCAAAGAAGATACACAAATGGTAAGTAAGCACATGAAAAGATGTTCACCATCACTAGCTGTTAGGGAAATGATAACCAAAACCACAATGAAGTATCATTTCAGACACATAAGGATGACTATTATCCTTAAAAAAAAATAATAATAATAACAAGTGCTTGCAAGGATGTGGTGAAACTGGAACACTCATGCGTTGCTGTTGGGAGTAGAAAGTGGTGCAGATGCTGTGGAAAACTGGCAGTTCCTTAAAATTTTCACAAAGAATTAAGTTAGACTGTATGATCCAGCAATTCCACTTCTAGGTATACACCCAAAAGAACTGAAAGCAGTGGCTCAAACAGATACTTGCACAGCAATGTTCATAGCAATGTTACTCGCAATACCAAATAGGTGGAAATCCAAATGTCCGTTAACAGGTGAGTAGATAACAGAACATGATTTATACATACAATGGAAAATTATTCAGTCTTTAAAATGAATGAAATCCAGATACATGCTACACTATAAATGAACCTGAAAACGCATATTAAGTGAAGTAAGCCAGACACAATAGGACCCATACTGCATGATTCCCATTTCACAGAGTACCTAGAACAGGAAAATTCATAGAGACACAAAGTAGAATGATGGTTACCAGGAGCTGGGAGGAGGGGGTCATGGGCAGTTTTCCTTAATGGGTACAGAGTTTCTGTTTCAAATGATGCACAAGTTCTGGAAATGAATAGTGGTGGTGGTTACACAACATTGTAGATGTACTTAATGCTCCTGAATTATTAGGAGCATTATTAAACACTTTTAAAGTGGTCAATGTTATGTATATTTTACCACAATAAAAAGAAAGAAAATATTTTAAGAAGGGATGTTTATTATCTGCACCAAAATGCCGATTGATAATTCAGACAACCAGTTGATTTTCTTTTTTCTTTTTTCATTGCTTCTTCCTCCCTTTTTCTCCTCCTCCTAGCTCCCTCCCCCATCCCTATCCCCTTTCCCTCCTTCCTTCCTCTTCCTCCTCCTCTCCTTCTCCCCCTCCTCCTCTTCTTCTTCTCCTCCCCCTCCTCCTATCCTTCTTCGCCTCCCCTTCCTCCTCCTCTTACTCCTCCTCCTTTTTGTAGAGATAGGAGTCTTCCTGTGTTGCCCAGGCTGGTATTAAACTCCTGGCCTCAAGCAGTCCTCCTGCCTCAGCCTCCCAAAGTGGTCGAATTACAGGTGTGAGTCACCACACCCGGCCTTGATTTTCTTAATCCAATCAGATAAACCATCATTCATTTTATTTTTAAAAATATGTCAATAGCCTGAATAGTCAGGAATATAGTTTGGATATCTGTTCCCTCCAAACCTCATGATGAAATTTGATCCCCAAATGTGGAGGTGGGGTCTTCTGGGAGCTGTTGCATCATGGAGGCAGATCCCTCGTGAAAGGCTTGATGCTATCGTCGCCATATTTAGTGATTTCTTGCTCTATCAGCTACTG
This sequence comes from Chlorocebus sabaeus, assembly GCF_047675955.1. Taxonomy (NCBI): domain Eukaryota; kingdom Metazoa; phylum Chordata; class Mammalia; order Primates; family Cercopithecidae; genus Chlorocebus; species Chlorocebus sabaeus. Next base: position 80,852,952 of record NC_132928.1, read on the forward strand.
CAAGAACTGATCATTAAAGAGAGACTAGCGCCTTCCTACTCTCTTGCTCCCTCTCTTGCCATGTGACAGCCTGGCTTCTCTTTGCCTTCCACCATGAGTAGAAGTAGTTTGAAGCCCTGACAAGAAGCAGATGCTGGGGCCATGCTTCTCATACAGCCTACAGAACTATAAGTCAAGCAAATTTCTTTATACATTATCCAGCTCCAGGTATTCCTTTATATAAAGCAACACAAAAAAGACTAAGCAAGTCAGTTTATTCAAAATACTTGATCCAGTGTTTCTGTGTACACAAAGTCTGCATGTGGCAGCAAAATGCCACCAAGATCCAGGGACAAATATCTCCCAATAAGATGACTATCAATGGCCTATACCACTGTAGGACTTCAATCTCAAATAGGCATATCCTACATTTTGCAGTTTCTATAGAACCACTGACAAATCACAGCTCAAGTGTCGGGAGCTTCAGATGACAACTCTTTATGTGATACGATATGGAGAGACTCTTTTCAAGCTGTTCCCTCCTGCACATCTCATGGTCAACATTTTGTACCTTTTGAGGTGTTCTGAGGCCATGTACCTTTCGAGCTCCATTCGAGCACCTCATGCTTCCTAAGTGTATGTAATTGTTTTATTAAGGCATGAGTATTAGCTATCACATGGCACCAAGCAGGTACCTAAGTACTCAGGCAAGTGTGATATGTTTCCAGGAGGTAGAAACATGGAGAAACCAAGAAGTCCCATGGGAGAGCCCTGCTGAGAAAGGCATCAGTTAGAAGGAACATGAGAAAGTACCTATGACAAACTTTGCCTTAAATAAAAAGAATCAAAATTCAAGTGCTGGTTCTACCTCTTACTGGCTTTATGAAAATGAGAAACATGGCTGGGCACAGTGGCTCACACCTATAATCCCAGCACTTTGGGAAGTCGAGACGGGTGGATCATCTGAGGTCAGGAGTTCATGAGCAGCCTTGCCAACATGGTGAAATCCTGTCTCTAGTAAAAATACAAAAAAATTAGCTGGGTGTCATGGCGGGCACCTGTAATCCCAGCTGCTCGAGAGACTGAGGCATGAGAATCACTTGAACCCGGGAGGCGGAGGTTGCAGTGAGCCAAGATCACACCACTGCACTCCAATCTGGGTGGCAGAGCCAAACTCCGACTCAAAAAAAAGAAAAAAGAAAAAATGAGCAGCATCTTCAACTTTGAGATGAAAATAATCTTAGAGGTCTCAGTTCAACCTCAGATTCATTGTAGACGTACCCTCTTCAGCATTCCTGATGGAATGAATTCATTCTCAAACACTAGGAGCCTACCGGTGCCACACAGTCTTCCAGGGGCTGACAGCTCAACAGTGAACAAAACGAAGTTCCTGCTCTCATGCAGTGTATAGTCTACTAGGGGAGAAAATAAAAACTAGCCAGTAAATACTTAACATATCAGAGACTGACAAGTATAGAGTGGAAAAAGTGATAAATGATGGAGAATGACAGTGCTAAGCTGAGCAGAGACAGGAAGTCACAGTGAGGCACATAGATGAGCTGAGACAGTTATTAAGACAATTCCTTGCTAAAGCTAGTGGTCTTAAATTGTTCACATGGATTAACTTCATTTTATTTATTTATTTATTTATTTATTTTATTTTTGGAGACAGAGTCTCTCACTCTGTCACCCAGGCTAGAGTGCAGTGGTACAATCTTGGCTCACTGCAACCTCTGCCTCCCGGGTTCAAGCAATTTTCCTGCCTCAGCCTCCTGAGTAGCTGGGACTACTGGCACACACCACCACGCCTGGCTAATTTTTGTATTTTTAGTAGAGACAGGGTTTTGCCATGTTGGCCAGGCTGGTCTCAAACCCCTGGCCACAGGTGATCTGCCTGCCTTGGCCTCCCAAAGTGTTGGGATTACAGGCATGAGCCACCAGGCCTGGCCAACTTCTTTAATTGTGTTTACTCATCATCCAACTCTCTGAAGGTGGATCATTTCAGGTAGAGGGAACCTGAGTTGAACCAAAGACCCTGCAGTAAGGAAACAGTTTGACATGTCTGAGGAATGGCCATGGAGCAAAAGAAAGGGAAGATTTACAGAGCTATGACCAGAGAAGTGGCAGAGTCAGATCCCACAGTGCCCTGAGGGCCATTGTTGGACACTGGAGTCCTCTGAGTGAAAATGATGCATTTGGATGGTTGCAAGCAGAAAAGGCACATGAATTGTCCAAGGTTTTGGAAAGACCCCTCTGGTTGTTGGAGGGAGAATGATACTTGAGGTGAGTGTATTCATTTTCCATTGCTGCTATATAACAAGTGACCGAAGAGGTAGTGGCTTAAAACAATAAAAATTCGTTACCCGACAGTTCTAAAAGTTAAAGTTTTGACATGGATCTCACTGCACTACAGTTAGGGTGTAGGCAGGGACATGTTCCTTTCTGAGTGCTCTACAGGGAAATCCATTTCCTTTCCTTTCCTAGCTCCCAAAAGCCACCTGCATGCCTGGCTCCTGTGCCCTTCCTCCATCTGCAGATACAACAATGGTGGGTGGAGTCCTGACCTCTCACCGTTCTGACCCTCTCTTCTGCCTTCTTCCACTTTTAAGGACTCATGTGATTACACTGGAGCAGGCCAAATCATCCAGCATAATCTACCCATCTCAAGGCCTTTACCTCAGTCACTTGTGCAAAGTCCCTTTGCCATGTAAGGAAACATACTCACAAGTTCCAGGGATTGTAAGCTATTTCAAGAGCGCAGGGAACTATTGCCTTAAATAAGTATCTGAGACATTTATTCTTGAATAATGCACATTCTGCATCCTATATATACATTACTTCATTTAAATTGTATAAAAACCATTCCAGGTAGGTATAACCATCATCCCCGCTTTATAGCTGATGAATCTGAAAGTTACAGCTTTTCTAAAATCACACAGCTTCTGTGCAAAAGAGCTGGACTTTGCACCCAGACCTGTTTAACGTATCCCCATGCTTTTTTCTTTGCTTTTTTAAGAGACAGGGTCTCACTATGTTGCCTGGGCTGGTCTCCAACTCTTGGGCTCAAGCAATCCTCCCGCCTCAGCCTTCTGAGTAGCTGGAACTACAGGGGCAAGCCACTGTGCCAAGCTCCCCACGCCGTTTCTACTGCACGATGCCACTGTGATAATAGAAGCAAGAACAAAAGGTAATAAAGTTTTTAAAGGTTTTTTAAATCTGTTGGGATAGAAGAGGTAGGGAAGGCAGGAAAGCCTAGAATTCTTCTGCCATGAGTTGATGTTCCAGCAAGGTTGTAAAGAACAATTTAAGAGCCCTGCAAAGAAATTAACCTGACTTCCCAGCACACTAGACTTCAGACAATTCTATCGTGTTTACAGTCATTATCTACAAGAATCATTGTTATTCACATTAATGCCCTCAAAGTAACAGACCACAGAATTAAAGCTTTCTGGACAGCAAGCCAGACATGAAACAAAAATGGGGAATGAATATATAAATACATATTTTCCTTTGACCTATTTCTAACAAGCTATTTATTGGTTATTTCAATAGAAAACTCAATTAAGGATTTTCTTCCCCCACAGACTTTCCATTTTTTTCTTTCTGCCTAACATACCCTTTGACTCTAATTCACTCTTGTTTAATGCATTCAGGCTTTAGTGCTCCCCAAATGAGATCAAATAATGCCTCAATCACTCATTTTCAGAGTCTTCCTAATTAGGACACTTATCTCCTCTCCACAGAAATGCACCATTAGTGTGCTGGTTTCTTTTCCCATCCAGGAGGCAACACAGGTGAGTTTGTGGGCAATCTGGCCAGAGCTCCAGTTAGATGGCCCCAGCTGCAGAGCAAAGCAGTGTTCTTGTTTGGAGGACTAGGGAGGGGGTATTGTGTCTTTTCGTTTGCATGACATTGCTTGTGCTGTAAGCATACAGTACAGTTTATGGAAAAGCCCTAACCTGTTGCTGCTCTTCAATTTACCTATTTCTACTATACAGAGAATGTAGGGTAAAGGAAGATCTCTAAATCTCAGGGACAGGGGTTCTGTAGTTTGAAAAATCACTATGGGCCGGGCGCGGTGGCTCACGCCTGTAATCCCAGCACTTTGGGAGGCCGAGGCAGATGGATCATGAGGTCAGAAAATTGAGACCATCCTGGCTAATATGGTGAAACCCCCGTCTGTACTAAACATACAAAAAATTAGCCGGGTGCGGTGGCTCACGCCTGTAACCCCAGCACTTTGGGAGGCCGAGGCAGATGGATCATGAGGTCAGAAGATCGAGACCATCCTGGCTAATACGGTGAAACCCCCGTCTCTACTAAACATACAAAAAATTAGCCGGGCGTGGTGGCAAGCGCCTGTAGTCCCAGCTACTCAGGAGGCTGAGGAAGGAGAATGGCGTGAACCCGTGAGGCGGAGCTTGCAGTGAGCTGAGACAGCACCACGGCACTCCAGCACAGGCGACAGAGTGAGACTATGTCTCAAAAAAGAAAAGAAAAAAGAAAAATCACTATGGATGATTTTGAGAATCCTTCACTCCTGCTGTAAAGTAATTATCATTCTTGAAAATTAGAGGCTAACTTGATTGAATTCATGGGGACGGGTTCTTTGAGGATTTCTTTCGGGGAGCAAGGGGTCATGATGCAGCATCTCCCTGATGCTGTTACGGAAACAGCTTGCAAAGTTTCCCCATCACAGCCAGAGAGGTGCACGGTGTTCCCAGAGCTATCAGAGCAGCCAAGCAGAAGTCTGCAGCTCTGTCCCCCTGAATGGCTTCCTCCCTTGATCACAGAAGACACCCCTGATGCTCCAGGTAGGCAGACATATTGAAACTCACTACCTTCTCCCCAGAGTAAACTCAGTCTTGAGAAAGACATCAGTCTTCCAAGTTGGACTTGGACCAAACCCTTCTAAAAGGTCTCGACTTTCAGTTCTAAGAAAATGAAAAGCTACGACCTAACAGAAATCTAAGCAACAGAAAAGCTCAATTTTTTGCGTCTTAAAAGAAGTCCTAAGCCCACAACTCACTGGAATACAATGGACTGGTTCTGCTCTTCTCTTCTCTTGTTCGCTGGACTTGAAGAAGGGGGAGAAATGGTCATTGTCTCATGGAGCCTGTGCTTTAAAGGACAGAACTATGTCACCCTAGGTCTGGCAGGAGCCAGTAGCAGGCTGCATGTATTAACATATTTTAGTTAAAGGAGATTCCTTCCTAGAGGGACAGCCAGTGGAAAGATGCTTTAACTTTGCATTTTTAATACATGACTGGTTTCCATGGAGACCAAGGTAAAGCTGCGACACAGATTTGTCTTGGAGCAGCCAGGGTGACATCATTATGCCTGAGGGGTACTCTTCCTGCCTCCTTTTCCATCTACTGCCCTTGTTGCGACTCTCCCAGGGGACAACAGGCACTTTGCTGGAAGCTGAGAATGCAGACACCACTGAAGCAGGGCCAGCCACATAATTCGTGGGACCCAGGGCAAAATGAAAAAGCAGACTCCCTGTTCAGAAAGGAGGACACAAGTGCTGTTAAAGGTGCTAAAATAAAAGGCTTTCCCTTTCCTTCCACAGCCTCTCTCTCACTTGTCATGATGCTTTTTCTTTGCAATTGAATTTTGTTGTAAGTAGAACAAAATTGAAATTTCAAATTAAACAGAAGATTTTACTATTCACCTTTATAGAATGCCAGTTTTATGTGGGAACATAAGAGCATTTAATTAAGGCAGAATCACAGAAATTACCCAATTTCTATTTTATGGCTCATACATACATAGGTATTTTGTCTTACCAGGATGGTGGTAATGCTGCACAAAGCCAACTCACCTGTCTCTTTTCCACCTATTGATCGTGCACATATTCTACCAATGCACTCTATCTTCAACTACTGATGGTTAAGGAAGAACTGAAAGGAAAAGGAACAGTGGGTTTCTCTACATTTCCTTTTCCTTCCATGTCCCCATTTTTAGCATAAGTGTTTGACTAACACTGGGAAATAACGCAAGCAAGTAAGAACATGATGGGGCTCCCTCGTCATGCTTGTTTCTTAAAACTCAATTTCCTTTCTACATTGGAAGTAAATTCTGGTCCAAACAGAAAGTGTGGCTTTTTGGGACACTGAGTCATGGACCTTCACACTGTCAGAAAAAAAGGAAAAGTTTAAACAGTGGTCCAAGATGGCTTCAGCTGGGCACATGAGTAATAAAACCTAGGCCTACAAACTAATGTTAACCTCTTGCCTGTATAACTGAAACCAGCCCATTTTTTCATAGAACTAACATTTATGGTTTTTTGAATACAAATAGAAAATGATCCCATCCTAAAAAGCTTGAAAGTTACACTTGTCTTATCTGAGCTCGTTTCATAGGCCACTGACCATCAGGCTTTCCAGATGGTATCAAAGAACTGAAACTTACCAGCTCACCACATCCAGACAATGGGATGCCAGGCCTCACACCCATCACGATGGCCTAACTGACTACCTGCTTCCCATTGACCAACTCCTCTTCCTTAGCTCTCCCTAATTCCTGTTTCCCCTACATAGTTACATTCCTTCCTCATTCTACAAACCCCTAATTTTAGTCAGTTAGACAGATCCGAGATTTATCTCCATCTCCTAGCTGATGTCACCTGCATTAAAGCCTTTCTTTCCTGGAAATATGGCCAGACACTGTGGCTCTGTCTGTAATCTCAGTCATTTGGGAGGCCAAGGCAGGAGGATGGCTTGAGTTCAAGAGTTCAAGGCCGCAGTGAGCTACAATTGCACCACTGCACTCCAGCCTGGGTGACAGAATGAGATCCCATCAAAGAAAAGAAAAGAAAAACAGAGAAAGAGACAGAAGGAAGGAAGGAAGGAAGGAAGGAAGGAAGGAAGGAAGGAAGGAAGGAAGGAAGGAAGGAAGGAAGGAAGGAAGGAAGGAAAGAAAGGAAGGAAGGAAGGAAGGAAGGAAGGAAGGAAGAGAAAGAAGAAAAGGAGAAAAGAAAAGGAAAGGAAAAGAAAAGAAGGAAGGGAAAAGGAAGGAAGGAAGGAAGGGAGGGAGGGAGGGAAGAAAAGACAGAGAGAGAGGGAAGGAAGGAAGGGACAGAGGGAGGGAGGAAGGAAGGAAGGAAGAAGGAAGGAAGGAAAGGAGGAAGGAAGGAAGGAAGGAAGGAAGGAAGGAAGGAAGGAAGGAAGGAAGGAAGGAAGGAAGGGAGACTCAGTGTCTCAGTGACTTTCTGTGAGACCAGCAATCAGAGCTTGGCTGAACCCCCAGCAATCGGCAATGTAATTGGAGTTTATTAACTATTTCACTGGCAGATACTGGTTGTAATCCTGTTTATCAGATGTAGAACAAAGACTGGACGAAATCAATCACCCTCCACCAGACCCTAAAATGCCTACACAATCATTAACTTTCTCCCTACCCACTCAACCACATAGTTACCTTATTTTATGTGTATAGTCACTGAGCACCGATCAGAATCACAAGAACATAGCTGTGGTTCTGCCACCCACCTTCTGTGCTACACGTATCCCCGTTAGAAAATGTCATATGTACACTGTGCCTCATTTAACCTACTTCAGCACACAGTTTCAGCCTCTACTGAGTCTGTGCTCTCAGGTTGAAGTCCTCAAACTCCACTCAGAACAGAAGTGTGATTTCTCTAAGTTCTGGCGTGTTATTCGACTTTAGGTGGAAACTATTTACCTTGTACTCACTTTGAGTCTCATGAACCGCCATGCCGCAGAAGTCAATTGGGGTTCTATGCTCGCACAGTACTGCAAATGCTATATGCTCACATGGTGGCATACAACAGTGGACATGTGTATTATGCATCTGTCCTTGGTTCATGCTCCACTGTCCCATCAGACTGCACTTACAAAACACACATTCAAAGATAAAATGGTGAGGAATTTCAAGACGGTGTCAGCAGATCATTAAACTCCCCGGGTAGAGCTCTTCAGGGCACCTGGCCTTGTTTGACTAGACCAGCCCATGCAAACAGCCCTGAGTTGGGTGATCTGGGCTGTAATTTTGATTCTTCCCCTCACACTTTATAAAGTACCTAATGAAAACTCAGTTTCCTCCTCTGTAATATTAAGGTAGAACATTAGCTCCGAGGTGCCTTGATGTAAAATCTATGCTTCTGGACTGATGGCCAACCCAAGCCTGAGAACTGGTTTAAATGGCTCAGCACAGAGAAACTGAGGGAACCCATGACCTGTACACTTTTTCACCAGCTAGACATTGAAGGACTTGACTCACACTTACGCATTCTCTCCCACAACTCCCAGTACAACTCAGTGTGACAAACTTGCCAGATATAAGAACCCTCTGGAACATTTGTAGCATCCTGAGCCCCCTTCCCTCACTCCCTATTCTCCTAGGATCATGTTCAATAGCTATTCTTATCCTTAGGCAAATTTCAGAAAGCTGGTCTTCTAATTCAAAAACTCTTGCAGTAAGCAATAGAAAATTATCTAAAAGACGTCCGTTTTAACCAAAAGCTGACATCTCATCTAACCAAGAGACTGTGATCATTCACTTTGGCATTCGTAGGACCCCCTCGATCTGTGTGATGTGTAGGGCAAAAGAAGACAGGCTCAGGGAGGGCAAAGTCACAGTGGCAGAAATGAGGATCACTTATTAGCAGAACAGGAAGGTGACACCTGCCTCAAGAGGGAGTTCAAGGTGAAGAAAAACCTCGAACTGCAGTCACAGAGTACGTATCAAACCACGCTGTCACCCAAACTAGCCTCTGGCATTAGCAGTTTAAAAGCCTGGAAAGGAAAGTTGTAATTTCAATTGAAACAAAACTCAAGCGAACTTTCTTACAGGTAAACCTGCTACACAGTCTAATTGCTCAATTTCTTTTCCCCTCTTCTTGACCTACAGTGCAGGCAAAAGCTGCTCTGTCTAAAACTGTCAGGTCCATTCAGGCAAAATTTAAGATCTTCAACGGAGCCAAGTCAGTAAAGTGAGTTGTTTAGTTCCCGCGTCTAAAGACTGAGGTTGGTTGACTGAATGTTTCACTATGAAACCAACTGTAGAGACCTCATGCAGACACAGCTTAAGATTGTTCTTTACTACCATGGGTAATGCCTCCGGAATACTGAAACCTATCTCTAAGAAATCAATATTGAAAAATGAAAAGAACAGTGATGGAGTAGAAAGCATTCCCCAACACACAGTGCCTGATTGAAGTACAGATAGACTTGGAACTCAATCAGTGCTTGAAACAGGATCTGTGGCTACCCAGCAACCCCAGCTAATGATTCTATCCGAAGTCATGTCACAGAAACCACTGTAAGAATACTTCCTACCAACTCGGCAATAGAGATGGTGTTTGTTCCTTACATGAAAAAGAGCTATGCTGTCCAAGACCCAGGTGTGTGTTGTGTGAGTTAAGAAATGGGCGGGTAGTTGGCTGGGTGCAGTGGCTCACGCCTGTAATCCCTGCACTTTAGGAGGCCTAGGCGGGCAGATCACCTGAGGTCAGGAGTTCGAGACCAGCCTGGCTAAGATGGTGAAACCTTGTCTCTACTAAAAATACAAAAATGAGCTAGTGTGGTGTGTGGTGGCGGGTGCTTGTAATCCCAGCTACTCTGGAGGCTGAGGCAGGAGAATCACTTGAAACCAGGAGGCAGAGGTTGCAGTGAGCTAAGATCACGCCATTGCACTCCAGCCTGGGCGACAGAGCGAGACTCCATGAGACAGGAGAATTGCTTGAACCCGGGAGGTGGAGATTGCCGTGAGTTGATATCATGCTGTTGGACTTCAGCCTGGGTAACAAGAGCAAGACTCCCTCTCAAAAAAAAGAAAAAAAAGAAATGGGTGGGTGGGTCATTGAAAAAAAAAAAACAATGCAGAGAGGGAGGGAGAAAAAAGACTCCCTAAGCGAACTTGGTGTGTATGTGTGCATCGCAAGGATAAAACTCATGAAGATAAAACTCACCCGATGAAATTCTAATTGCTATTATTAGCACAGCTTTACCTTTTACACAGAATGGCAACTCCTTTTGCACCTCTGTGTTTTTTCCTAGAGAAGAGAAAATTAGCAGTTTGCTATCAGAATTACAGCTGCAGCAGTTTTGGTCATTCATGCCATAAGGTTTGACCTTCATTCACCTACGTACCGACTAAAAGCTGAAATGTATGGGAAGCAGGAACTCACAATAAAAAAAGAAGCTTATTTGTATAGCTTGGCTTTATTACATTCCCCAAAGAATGAAAGTTATTATCTCACTAAATTTCTGCAGTTTGGTTTTAGTATTAAATATTAAATAAATATTATTAATTTACAAATACTGATTTTGGCAGAAACTTGCACAGCCTCAGACTTAGCTTACAGTCAAATCTGCTGATTTTGCTATGAGTTTGTTCTTTTGGAGAATAATGTTACGTTACTGCATTTATTCTATTTCTGGGCTTCTAGTAGCACCTTAAATCCTTAAAATAATTAAAGTTTAAAGTGTCCTGCCAAGAGCTGTAGGATGATATCCCCCACTCAATGCTTGAATTTCACCTCAAGTTCCAACACAGTTTCCTAACCCTGCCACTGCTCTTTTGACAATACACGTGGCTCAATGTTTTAACAAATAAATATTAAGCACTTATTATGTGGCAGGTGCTGTTTTAAAACACTCAATCCTGTAAACAAAGGATAAACAAATTAGATAAAGTCTGTTTCATTCAGTGAAGGGAAGTGAAATAAAAAAGCAAAAAAATTGGTTACTTTCAGATAGTCACCAGTGCTATGATAAAAGTAATATAGGATGATACCTTCAGTGATTCTCAAACATGTTCACATAATAATATGCATAAAAGTTGATAGTGGGCCAGGCGCAGTGGCTCACACCTGTAACCCTAGCACTTTGGGAGGCGGAGGCATGAGGATCACCTGAGGTCAGGAGTTCGAGACCAGCCTGACCAACATGGTGAGACCCCATCTCTACTAAAAATATGAAAATTAGGTGGGTGTGGTGGTAGGTAGCTGTAATCTCAGCTACTCAGTAGGCTGAGACAAGATAATTGCTTGAACCTGGGAGACAGAGGCTGTAGTGAGCTGAGATTGTGCCACTGTACTCCAGCCTGGGCGACAGAGCAAGACTCCATCTCAATCAATCAGTCAATCAATCAATATTGATAATGTCCACAGAGCGCTGGAGTAAACACATAGGCTGTGGGTAGCAGCTACCCCAGGCCTTCCTTAGGGTGAAGAGGTTACTATGGCAGCATCCTTTTTTCCCACCAACAACACGCCGATGTACAAGGTGCACTGGCTGGAAAGCTCTGCTACGGCAGCAACTAAGCTCTGTTAGATAGAACCGTCAAGGAATGCCTTTCTGAGGAGGTGACACTTGAACTAAAACCCAAATGACTGTTAAAAGATTAACAAGATCATATGCCCGCTGAACAGTATCAGACCAATTACATTGAGACAGAAGTGTTTGCAGCAGAGAAAGAGTTTAATGCTCACAGGGCAGCCAAGAAAGGAGATGGGAGGAGGCCAGGTGCAGTGGCTCACGCCTGTAATCCCAGCACTTTGGGAGGTCAAGGCGGGCAGGTCACAAGGTCAGGAGTTCAAGACCAGCCTGGCCACCCGGGTGAAACCCCATCTATACTAAAGATACAAAAAATTAGCCAGGTGTGGTGATGCATGCCTGTAATCCCAGCTACTCAGGAGGCTGAGGCAGGAGAATCGCTTGAACTCGAGAGATGGAGGTTGCAGTGAGCCGAGATTGTGCCATTGCACTCTGGCCTGGGTGACAGAGCGAGACTCTGTCGAAAGAAAGAGAGAAAGAAAGAAAGAGAGAGAAAGAGAGAGAGAGAGAGACGGAAGGAGGGGAGGGGAGGAGGGAGATGGGAGGAAACCCTCAAACCCATCTCTCTAAGGAGTTCTGGACTGGGGATTTTAAGGGAATTATAGAAGGCAGGAGGCTGGAAATTTGGGGTTGATTGGTTGGGATAAGGCGAATGAAATCATCAGGATGTGGAAACCACATCCTTTGGTGAGTCAACTTCTCATGGGGTCCTTCCGACCAGCTGCAATTAGTGTCGCTGGTATGCAGGACCTGAAGGAATATCTCAAAGGGAAAACCTAATATTTTGTAACGTTCAAAATGTTACTATAGAGCAGCTAAGGGGAACTACAATCTAGGGTCTATGTGATTCTAGGACAATAGGCACCAAACTGCTGTGAGGGAGCAGTTCAGAGAGCAGGCTGACCTCACAATGAATGTTGAGTGTGCTGCAAGCTGGGTTTATTTTCATTCCCTCTGCCCCCCACCCGCTTCTTCCCTGATTAATTTTATAAAGCATATAGGCATGGTGTCATAATGAGAAGACGCCTGTGATCTGTGGGTCCTGGGAGGAGCATACCAGGCAAAGGAAAGGGCACACGCGAAAGGCCTGAGGCAGGAAAGCACTTGGCATGTTTGGGGATAGCAAGAGGCAGAATGGAAGGTGAGGAAGGGGAGAGAGGGCCAGAGGCCAGCTCACCCAGGGACCCGTAAGCCTTGCAAGGACGTGGGCTTGATCAGAATTGCAACAGGGAGCTGCGGGAAGGTTTTCTTTAGGAGACTGACATGATCTGATTTACTTTTTTTTTTTGAAACGGAGTCTCACTCTGTCACCCAGGCTGGAGTGCAGTGGCGCGATCTCGGCTCACTGCAACCTCCGCCTGCTGGGTTCAAGCAATTATCTACCTCAGCCTCCCAATTAGCTGGGGTTACAGGCACCCACCACCACACCTGGCTAAATTTTTTGTATTTTTAGTAGAGACAGGGTTTCACCAAGTTGTCCAGGCTGGTCTTGAACTCCTGACCTCATGATCCACCTGCCTCAGCCTCCCAAAGTGCTGGAATTACAGGCATGAGCCACCACACCCAGCCAATCTGATTTACATTTTAAAGGGTCACTCTTGCTGCTGTGTGGAGATGATTCCGAAGGAAGAAATGGAAGCTGGGAGGCCAGTTAGTGAAACAGAATACTCCAGGTAGATTACCCAGCTTTTCATCCTGCCTTGGCTACACAACTTACCTAAGGAACTGGGTCTGTGTTTTACAATCTACAGAATGGAGACAATAATTGATTTAAATGTCCAAGAGACATTGTTAGAATCAAATGAAATGATACAAGTGAGAGGACTTTGAAAAATACAAAATGTTTTATGCATCTAAGGATTAAGCCACCCATTTCTAATCTCATCTCCCTAAACTGCCCTAAAACACCACATCTGACACTACTTCTTGCTCTATGCCCTTTCATCTCCCTACTCATTAATTCTTTTGGAGGTGCCATGATGTATTATAACAGAAAACACAGGTTATAGTATATAGTATGGTGCTATAAATGCGTAACCACAAAACAGTCCCAATTTGCATTGCTTGAAATATATGTTTCTCTGAAGACGACTAGTATTTGGTGATCTGTTCTCCAAATAGAAACCGTTTAGATGACCCAAAACACCGTTCTGGAAAACACACACATGCACGTATACACACACACACACACACACACACACTCATTGCATACACACATTAATATGTGCAGAACTTTCTTAGAGGTCAGAAAACATTTCAGTTAAGAAATCAGATGACTGGTCTCTTAACCAAAATCCACCTGCGTAAAGAAACAATGTGGCAATCAGAACGAAGTTCATGAGGACCTTTCCTGGTTCTGCTGCTAAACCACGCTCAAGGTTCACTCATCTGCAAATGTATTCATTCAACCAACATTAAGTCAGTGCCCATTTTGTTCAGTTTTCTCATTTAACTTCCATAGCACCCTGTGAGTAATTATCATTTCGCCTGTTTGACAGGTGAAAAAACTAAGGCTCTGAGGAGCAAATGACTTACCAAAGTCCTACTAGTTAGTGGTAGCAGAGAGCGAACCCAAAGCACGACTCCAGTGTGCAACTCTTGGGGCTCAGAGACCACTCCAAAAGGAAGGCCTGAGAAGTCGTCTCAGAAGCAAATGTTTTTCTCTGACCTTCTCCTGCCTTCCTGTTTCTGGCCCCTACAGCTTCCCCGGAGTTAGCCATCAAAACTAGAACCCCTCTTCCCCAAGGCAGGTCACAGAAACCAGAACTGCTTTTCTCCAAAGCCAGCCATAAAACCTAAAAATCTTACTCTAACTTTCCCTCTGTCGTTTTATGTAAAAAAAAAAAAAAAATGACCATGAAGAAATCATCTGACCTACCTTATTTGACTGTAGGTCACAAGAGCCCCGTTCCAGAAAGGGTCCTGCCCCGCACCCAGAAGGAAGGACTGCACGGAGGCCAAGAAGGAAGGAATGTCTGCTCAGAGAGGCCCGCCCTCTCTCATTAGATTCCAGCATAGAACAGGGTCACATCTAATGCACCCACAGACAAGCCCTTGTGTTTACTGCACTGCTTTCAGTCCATTTCACCAGCATATACGAGACCATGTGGATGATACATGCTTTCCCCTGTAGTTTCAACTCAAAGACATCATTTCTCAAAATAAATCTAGACAGACAGGCCTTGCTAGGTTTCCCCACTCACTCTATTAGCGTTAGATCATTCCCTCTTTATCCAATCATATTTCTACATGGCTGTCCATACTATGTTGAAACTAAGCATAAAAATGGACACTATTGGCCAGGCATAGTGGCTCGCACCTGTAATCCCAGCACTTTGGGAGGCTGAGGCGGGTGGATCATAAGGTCAGGAGATCGAGACCATCCTGGCTAACACAGTGAAACCCCATATCTACTAAAAATACAAAAAAAAAAAAAAATAGCCAAGAGCGGCGGCGTGCGCCTGTAGTCCCAGCTACTCGGGAGGTTGAGGCAGGAGAATGGCGTGAACCCGGGAGGCAGAGCTTGCAGGGAGCTGAGATCGCGCCACTGTACTCCAGCCTGGGTGACAGAGTAAGACTCTGTCTCAGACAAAAAAAAAACAAAAAAAAGACACTATTCCCCGTTTTTTGGTCTTCATTCTGAAAGCTCCCATGTATACATACTACATAAATGTGTGTGTCGTTTCTCCTTTGAATCTGCCTTTTGCAAGTTGATTTTTCACCAAACTTTGAGACCTTTCAGGGCACCTTGGCCCCTCCTCATCCCTCTCTGTGGTCTAGACTGTGAGATCATTCACTGTGTCTTCTAACTGCTGCTGGTGAGGTTTGGAAGGCAGTGGGAAGGCATGCAAAACTGCATTTCAAAACAAAGAACAAATTCAGACCAGACGAAAACTAAGAGAAAAGAGTCAGTCTTTGGAAAACATTGTTGTCTATTTCTCCTCCAATGTGCAGAGAGGTAACTGTAAAGAATCTTGCTCAGCAATAAAGAAAATGTAATTTACTTTATATTTCCTTCACTCTCATTGCAAGTGAGGGGACATGGGAGCAGCTTAGCGAAACAATCCTGTACAGTTTAGTTGGAAATGGTGGGTGGATATTAACACAACCCTCTCAGGACGGAGAAGAAGCTGCTAGCCCAACCTCCACCTCCGCCTCCTGGAGTCTGGCCAGGCTCATGCTGCCCTATCTGGATATCTAGAGTGAGCAGCCCACAGGCACAGAGCCAAATCCAGAAGTAAGTGAAGTTCAACTTGACCGCAGGCGAAGACTGGAAATTCACTCAGAGGGAGGCCTCAGTGGCTTATTACAGCCTAAAACATGAGGCCTCAGCAAACTGTCTTTCTCGATGGTCTTTGTGCTGTCTCAGGACTCAGAGCCTTTAGGAAAATGTCCTGCTGGACCCATGTAAGAAAGAAAGAGTGCTCAGCATTGCTGAGCCTTGAGAAAAACCCTGAGAACACGCCTCCTGTAAGCAGCTTTAGACGATGTCTTTGACCTAGCCTTCTAGTAGCCCACAAGCCAGTAACCTGTAAGCCAGTTGTGCCGGAGACGCCTGCTCAGGGTGATAATTCCAGGATTATACAACCCTCAGTCTTTCCTAACATCTGCCTAACTCTGCCTATATAGTGCCCTTCTTCTGTTCTTCAGAAAAACAGAGTAATTTTCCTTCCCTCCCCTCCCCCGCCTCCTCTCTCCTTCCTCTCTCTCCTTTTCCCTCTCTCTTTCACACACACACACGCACCCATTGGTGTTGCAAGCCCTTCAATCTGTCCTTCTCCAAATCCAGGACACCCAGTTAAATTCCTCCAGGCTGGGCGCGGTGGCTCACGCCTGTAATCCCAGCACTTTGGGAGGCCGAGGCGGGCAAATCATGAGGTCAAGAGATGGAGACCATCCTGGCTAACACGGTGAAACCCCATTTCTACTAAAAAAATACAAAAAATTAACCAGGCGTGGTGGCGGGCGCCTGTAGTCCCAGCTAGTTGGGAAGCTGAGGCAGGAGAATGGCGTGAACCCAGAAGGCGGAGTGTGCAGTGAGCCGAGATCACACCACTGCACTCCAGCCTGGGAGACAGTGAGACTCCATCTCAAAAAAATAGTAATAATGATAAAAAATAAAAAATAATAAATAAAAATAAATTCTTCCAAAGAAGAAGAGAAAAACAGCAAACCATCTCCATTAACTTTCTTCACTCCTAGATTGCACGTGCAGGTATCTTGTAAACCCACATGCCCTCAGAGACAGCATTCATTACTCTGGGCCTGCCAGGAGAGTGATTGCAGCCCTTTAGAAGGCTAGGGCAAGGCTGTTGTCCGAAGTTCACCACACTAACTTTTTGCCTCTGACACACCTTTCATTGCTAGTACTCAAAGAGGCATTGCAAAGTAAAAATAACTCTGAAGACCTGAGAGGTTGGTAACTTGGCTACTGTTCCGCAATGTGCTGGCCTGGGGATTCACAATCTCTGTTTCTTTCCCAGGTCATTTAAAGGGACACATCTCTCGATGAGAAGTTGTACCGTTCATCATGTCACCCGAGACAATCATGGCAGGGCAGTGAGTCCTGTGTATTTGTGTCACTCATGTGGCAAACATTTCTGGATAACGGATACGATGCCCGGCACTCCTGCCCACCTCTCTCCATCTATTCCAGCATAGAACAGGGTCACATCTAATGCACCTACAGAAAAGCTCTTGTGTTTAATGCACTGCCTTCAGTCCATTTCACCAGCATGTAAGAGCCCATTTGGATGATACATGCTTTCCCCTCTACTCTCCGTTCAAAGGCATCATTTCTCTAAATAAAGTTTCAATCAGGACAGTGTGCCCCTAGCTACTCGGACACTGTTCCTCAGGCCCTTCTACTTACCCACACCTCCCACCCTGCTTAGCTGACCCTTCCATTCATTTAGCCAGTCATTCCAAACAGCATTTTATGGGCACTTCCCGTGTGGTAAACGCTGGGCATACCCTGGGCCATGAAAATGCATTATCTCTGCCCACCAGAATGCCAGAGCCTAGCTGGGGAGACAAGGACGAAGCTATCATAATAACATGACACCTGTGAAAGAGGAAGATCTCTTGAGATGCTGTAGCAGTACAGCGATGGAGAAATTAACAACGTGAGTCAGGGAAGGCCTCTCAGAGAAGGTGATGAGAGAAATGGTATTTACTGTAGGACTGAGAAAAGCACAGATGCTTACCAGGTGGAAACAGAGAGGGCATAAGGAATCAACACTGATCAATAACGATGGGGTCAGGCACTGGACACTCACCTGGTAGTTCCAGCATCAGATGAAGCCTCACTCCAAGTCCTTAAGATACTCGGCTTAGTCTCTGTACATTGAGAACCATGCACCTGCCCTTTCTGGGAACCTCTGGTTTAATTAAACTGGAAACCAGTACTCGGCAGAGAGGAGCGACTTGCTCATCATCATCCCATAAGCGGTGCCTCTTGTTTTTTGTTCTCACTGATTCCACTTCCAAATAAAATAAACCCTTTCTTAAAGCACTCTGATTCTTCATGTTAAAGCTTCCCTTGCAGAAAGAAAAGCATCCAAATGGTAAACACTTGTAGGAAACAATATAGAGGACTGACCTCAGCCAGCAATGTGTGTAAGCCATTACTAAATCTCACAGCGGCAATCACACTGGCACAGGCAGAAATAAGGAAAACTTAAATGTAATAAATATGGCTCTTCTTTTTAGAATCACTAGTACATGTTCAGTAGTAGCCAACTCATATCATTTAGGAAAACAATATTAGTTCTATCATTTAGGAAAATGACAACTGAATATTATTATTCAATAATTCAATAGATAGAATATCCATGGCTGGAGAATCAAGATCTAGAACAGTCTCAACATTGACTCCACGTGAAAATCACCAGGGAAGCTCTTTCTGTAAGACTCAACACTGCAGGCCAGGCGCAGAGGCTCATGCCTATAATCCCAGCACTTTGGGAGGCCGAGGCAGGTGGATCACCCGAGATCCAGAGTTCAAGACCAGTCTGGCCAACATGGTGAAACCCTGTCTCTACTAAAAACACAAAAATCAGCTGGGTGTGGTGGCACGTGCCTGTAATCCCAGCTACTCAGGAGGCAGAGACAGGAGAATCGCTTGAACCCAGGAGGCAGAGGTTGCAGTGAGCCAAGATCGTGGCACTGCACTCCACTCTGTCTCACAAAGAAAAAAAAAAAAAAAAAAGGAATCAATGCTGTAAAGCAATGAAAACCTGTGTCTGGAGGTGGGGCCTGGGAATCTCCCCAGGTAGACCCAGCCTTCAGGCAAGAGGAGAGCCATGGGTCTTAGAGGACCTGGCCCAGGAGGAAGAAGACCAGCAAGGCCCTGGTCATGGGATGACAGTGAGCAAACCACTCCTCTCTGCTAAGTACTGGTTTCCTGATCTGTAAAATAAGGAGAAATCTGGTTGCTTACAAGATTTTTGTATGAGTCACGGGAGGGAGTTTGGATAGAAATGCTTTACAACTATCAAGAATCCCTTAGAGAAAAGGAAATGGTGTCAATGAATAGCAACCCCTCTAATTGAAGTAGTGGGTTATAGGGACATAAAGGTTGGTATTTCTAGTAGTTGTTTTTCTCAAATGCCTTGGAGGGAAATGGTCCATTCATAAAAATGAGCAACATGGAGGAGCATGTCTGTGGAAGCGAGTTACCAACCTTGATTTTCACGTGTTAATTTTGAGATGCAGGTGGAGAGGTCCACAAGAAAGGCAGTTGAAGAGGCAGAACATAGCTTGAGAGAAATTAGGACTAAAAGTACAGACTGGGTAAATATATGCGTATAATTTGGGTGTCACTGATACTTGCAACCCACAAATCTGCTGCCTAGGCCGGGCGGGGTGGCTCACGCCTGTAATCCCAACACTTTGAGAGGCCGAGGTGGCTGAATCATGAGGTCAAGGGATCGAGACCATCTTGGCCAACATGGTGAAACCTGGTCTCCACTAAAAATACAAAAAATTAGCTGGGCATGGTGGCGTGCACCTGTAGTCCCAGCTACTCTGGAGGCTGAGGCAGGAGAATGGCTTGAATCCAGGAGGTGGGGGTTGCGATGAGCTGAGATTGCACCACTGCACTACAGCCTGGGTGACAGAGTGAGACTCTGTCTCAAAAAAACAAAAAAACAAAAAACAACAACAACAAAAAAAAAACGGAGGGGCCGGGCTCACACCTATAATCCAGGCACTTTGGGAGGCCAAGGTGGGCAGCTCACGAGGTCAGGAGATCGAGACCATCCTGGCTAACATGGTGAAACCCCGTTTATACTAAAAATACAAAAACAAAATTAGCCAGGCGTGGTGGTGGGCGCCTGTAGTCCCAGCTACTTGGGAGGCTGAGGCAGGAGAATGGCATGAACCTGGAAGGCAGAGCTTACAGTGAGCTGAGATCGTGCCACTGCACTCCATCCTGGGTGACAGAGTGAGACTCCATCTCGAAAAAAAATTTAAAACATTAAAAAAAAAAATCTGCTGCCTAAACGTCTTCTAAGCCTTCCAGACTCTCCTTTAATAGTTCAGTAAAATGGCTCCAATTTCCATGTGCCGTCCATTTGAGATCAACTGTCCTGGACCTTGACTCTCCAGCCATGGGTAGAATATTCTATCTATTGAATTCTTAAATAATGATATTCAATGAATATTATATTCTACGGGAAACTCAGTGCTCCCATTAAGATTTCTGTAGATTCCCAGAACATTAGGGGTGTGGAGTGCAGCTTATATTTATTACAACTTTTCCTTCCACTGAATCTTCTATGTCCTTTCTAATTGGTTTGTACTGACTCCCCAAAGCCCTACGAACACAATGTCCCACACTTTTTTTTTTTCTTTTCTCTGAGATGGAGTCTTGCTCTGTCACCAGGCTGGAGTGCATTGTCGCGATCTCAGCTCACTGCAAGCTTCGCCTCCCAGGTTCAAGCGATTCCCCTGCCTCAGCCTCCTGAGTAGCTGGGCCTACAGCCCGGCTAGTTTTTGTATTTTAGCACAGATGGGGTTTTACCATGTTGACCAGGATGGTCTCCATCTCCTGGCCTCGTGATCCACCCGCCTCGGCCTCCCAAAGTGCTGGGATTACAGGCATGAGCCACCGCGCCTGGCCCTGTCCCACACTTCTATTAGGTTTGGCAGTAATGGCAGAAGATAAAACCAAGACCAGGAACAACTTCACCTTGGCAGCTGGACATCCCACCCCACCCTAACCTTGGAAAGTTTCTCCTTGAATGGATTTCTCTGCAGTCCTCATCTGCTTCCCTGTTTGTAGTCCCCTTTCCCTACCCTGCCTGCACACTCTCCTCAGAGCTCTCTCATTCTCTACATGTTTCTGCTTTTGCTTTCAGTCCTACTTCCTGAATTGCCCACGGGATCTCAAAATTCTTCTCCCTTTATCATGCAGATGAAGTCAGTTCTATCTTGTACTTAATGTCACCCAAATGGGTTGTGTCAAGGAGGCGTTTCACTTTTTGTCCATGAAAGGTCCTCTCAAACTGCATCAGCTCATATTCTTAAACAATAGAAATATCTACCCATAAAACAAGGTTTGCTGCTTCTGCAGATGACAAAAGCAGCCATGGCTATCTTGGAAAAGACATATTTCCTTCCTGCTACAAAAAGAGAAGGCTGCTGTATTAACAATTGCAATAGCAATCTTTTTTTAAGCATATTCCGTGGATGAGGGAAGAAAGAATTGTGGTATGCCTTACAGGCATTCTACTGTTTGACTCTCACAACAAATCCATTTTACAGACAAGGAAACTAGAGTTCAGAGAGATTAGGCAATTTACCCAGGGTGACACGATGCTTGACGGAGACTCAAAGCCTACCATGCCATTCTTCAATGACTACAGCCTCACCACCGCACTGCGTGTGTGCTGGCAAATGTTTAACAACCAGCTCCACAAAGACAAAATCCTTGTGTTGTACAGTGTCAGTTCCCACAGTGATAATATGCCTACCAAGACCAATTTCCAGTTACCAATGTGACATCACCGAACATAGAACTGGGAAGGGATAGACAGCAGCACATCTTTAGAGAGTAATTCTGCCGTACAGATACGATACAATAGACAAAAAACCCAAGAGCATAGATCACAATAAAATGTAGTCCAATCAGTAGAAAGTGATGAGTTTGGCCTGGCATGGTGGGATTACACATCTGTAATCCCAGCACTTTGGGACGCCGAGGTGGGTGGATCACCTGAGGTCAGGAGTTCAAGATCAGCCTGGCCAACATGGCGAAACCCCATCTCTACTAAAAATACAAAAATCAGCCAGGCGTGGTGGTGGGCTCCTGTAATCCCAGCTACTCAGGAGACTGAGGCACAGAGAATTGCTTGAATCCAGGAAGCGGAGACTGCAGTGAGCCAAGATCACGCAACTGTACTCCAGCCTGGGAAAGGTAACGAGGCCCCGTCTCAAAAATAAAAATAAATAAAAATTTAAAAAGTGATGTTTTACATATTATTACAATAAATATGTTTTACATATTTATTAAGTAATATGTTAAATAACATAAACATATATAAATAATATGTAAAGACTATAAGTTTAAGCAATTTTACTTTTTTATCATGGCTGGGTTTCATAACCAACTTGCAAAATTCCTAAAAATTTAACAATTGTTTCTAGCAAGCCAATATAAGCCATCTCTAGCACACACGCAACTGCTCCTTGAGTGTGCCATAAATATAATCCAGACTTAGAGGAATTAGGGAAGGAAATAACATCAAGATGGAAAGAGAATTAGAAACGTGTTCCGTGAAGAGGGCAAAAACATTCAAGAAGCTGGAGCTGGAGATTGGGAAGGATAAATATTTTCTTAAGCAATGTGATAGTGTTTGGAGTTTAGATACACCTGTCATGAGTTCAGAATTCAATTCAACAGACAAAATGGTTAGGGGGCACCATGGCGTTGTTTGTTATTGATCATCTTAAAGTTATAAACAAAACAGGAGCCTACTGATATCTTACAAAGAAAAAAACCCATGAAATCATAATGAATGTCAGTGCTCTGGGTTTAGGAAATAAATGCTGGCTTGGTTTGGGGAGCTAAGTTTTTTGTTTTTGTTTTTGTTTTTTTACTTTATTTTAGGTTTGGGAGTACATGTGAAGGTTTGTTACATAGGTAAACACGTGTCATGGGGGTTTGCTGGAGAGAGTATTTCATCAGCCAGGTATTAAGCCCTGTACCCAATAGTGATCTTTGCTGCTCCTCTTCCCTCTCCCACCCTCCATCCTCGAGTGGGATGTTGTTTCCTTCTTTCTGTTTGTAAGTTCTTATCATTTAGCCCCTACTTATAAGTAAGAACAGGCAATGTTTGAGAGCTAGATATCTTAATGCACTCCAAATATCTTTTTATTATTAATTTTTAAATATTTTCCTATTGGAACAATCCTCTGAGGATTTCATGCGACTAAAGATCATCTTCCAAGACGTTTGGCGTCACTCCCATCTGGTGTAGGGGGCAGAAACAAGGTACCCCATATGCCATTCCTGCTGTCAGAGACTGGGGAACAGACCAAGAGAGACTAGCACTGTCTAGTTTGGAGACCTGAGCCCTGGATTCCAGCCTCTGTTTTTTCACTTGTTGACTTTTTGATTTGAGGACAAGTAAATTGACCTTTTTCAGCCTCAGTTGACATGTCCCCCAAATACTGATCATCCCAACTGGCCTGTCTGGCTATTTATCTGCATGATAGTGATGATGATGGTAATCGAAGCCAAAGTACCTGGAATCCAACTCACTTTGAGAAATACTGCCTGAGCACATAACTTTTGGTCAGGAACTGGGGTTAAAATCATAAGCAACAGAGACACAATCTCCGCCTGTAAGGAATGTTCAGGGGATTGGTAAAGCAAAGGGTGTTTAGAGAAGCACACGTCTGTGTCCTTTTGTGATTTGCTGTTCAAGAATATTCTTTGGCAAAACCAAAAATTTAAAAATAACCCATGGACCTCCAGAACTCGCAGGATTTTCTACACAGCCTCCTCAAATCCGTTCACTGTGACGCCACCATCAGACTGGATGAGCTGTGTTTATATAATTAAAAGAAAGGGACAGAGTTACACTGAGATAACGATTTTCATAATAAAAAAGACCCATCATTAGTACCAGCTTCAAAGCCAAGACAACTTCTCCTTCTTGACAATTTTTTTTATTTTAAGAAACTAAATAGATGGTTTCATCACAAATAGACAGCATATAGAAGATAATTATATGGTGAAATAAAGCCAAGATAAATGCCTGAAAGTTTTTTTCATCCTTCCTTATATGGCTGTTGTTGGCAACAAGGTTAGTTTTAAGTTGGACCCAGGGTATTTCACCTTGAATGTCTGGCTTTCATTTGCATAACAATAAGTTCTGGCTATTGTACACTCTGTCCAAAAATCTAAAACTCTATTATTACTGGCTTAATGGCCTGTGTAACCTAATTTAAAATAGGAAAGTGAACTTCAGGTTTTCTGTCTTCAGTTTACTGTGAAGTAGGTATTAGCATATCATTGTCTTCTTGCTATCCTTCATCACTTACTGTGTCTCCAAGTGAGTTTGCCACGTCATGAGTTTGATTCAAAGATACTTGATGAGAATGGCTTAGAAGGACACAAGGGAACACAGTAGACTGTAGATGGTGAGGACATAGGCTTTCGGAGGCACAGAAATTTGCATTTCAATCTAGGTTCTACATTTCACTGATGACTCAATGTGACCTTGAGCATGAAGGCAGATATATCTGACCTTCAGTTGCCTCGTCTGTAAAATGGGACAGTGACTGCAGTAGACAGCCTCTGTGGGGGCTGCCCTCTCTGCAAACACAGGGGTATGGGTCCCAAGGGGTCATGACTGTACCAAGTAATCTTCCCACCTGTATTATGTATTAGTCTGTTTTCACACTGCTGTAAAGAACTGCCTGAGACTGGGTAATTTATAAAGGCAAGAGGTTTAATGGACTCACAATTCAGCATGGCAGGGGAGGCCTCAGGAAACTTACAATCATGGTACAAGGTGAAGGGGAAGCAAGGCAGCCTCTTCACAGGGCGGCAGGAAGGAGAATGAATGCAGGAAGAACTACCAAATGCTTATAAAACCATCATATCTCAAGAGAATTCACTCACTATCATGAGAACAGCATGGGGGAAACAGCCCCCATGATCCAATTACCTCCACCTGGTCTCTCCCTTGATGCATGGGGATTATGGGGATTATAATACAAGACAGATTTGTGTAGGGACACAAAGCCTAAGCATATCACCACCCGTATGCTACAACCCGACTCAGCCTGAGGCGACACCTGGCCCAATATAAGACAACTCAATTCTCCTTCCTGGAAATTGGATGTTTGTACAGAAAGGCAGAAACCTGAGAATCTTTGCTGTAAAATAATAATAATAAAAATAATAATGCAAACACAGATAGGGTTTACTGTGCACCAAGCACTGTTCTAAGCACTCTTTTCTATTAACTTGTTTACATCCTCAGAACACATCTATGTACAATGTACTAGTAATATTATCACCTTTGCTTGCAGATGAGGAAACTGGGACCAGAAAGCTGGAATTGAAGTCATATTCATAGTAACCTTTTGGGGAGAAGATGTACAAAGTCCTGCCACTCAGGTCCCTGGGGCTGCCCAGGTTCTAACGCTTCCTGAATCTTGTGGTCCCGCTGTTAGGATTCTATGGGAGACCTCAATGCTCCCTGAAAAAACACCTCTGGCTAAAGTTGGCCAGAGTCAAGTTGTTTGTAAACATATAAGGCTGTGTGCAAACAAAAATAATAAAATATTTATGAATGCAATACTAACCATTATGGTTTTTAGAAATAGCTTAGGTAAAGCTGCTAACAAGGGGCCTAGCATAGGTACAGGAGAGATTCTAGAAAAATTTTAGCACTGAACCATTACAACTATCCAAGGTCCTCTAGTCCCCATAGAGTAGAGCATTGGGTTATAGCTAAAGCTGTAATACCACTAATAATAATCATTGGTGAAAGATTCCTCTGTGCTTGGCACCGTGCTTTGCTTGCATTATCTCATTTGATTCCTACAAAGCCTCTCTAAGGCAAGCACTTTCCTTCTCTCTATTTTATGTGTGGAAAAACACAATTCTGGTTCCCTTCATCACTCCCCTTCCTCACCTCTGAGTGGAAGCAGGGTCTAACTTAGTATGATAATAGCGAGAGAGTCTGTGAATGTTAATGTCTGTGAGGATCTGACCAACATCAGCAAGAAAAGTTGACTTATCTTGCAGATGCTATAATTTACAGAATGGAAAAGCCCTAAGCCCACCCTGACCTACAGTATCTGAATCTAGAAATACTGGTCATCAAGATGGGAAGCACCTGCTAGAGGGAGCTGGGACTCTGAGGTGCAAAGAGTGGACCAAAGAAGAGAAAAGATCAGAGGAGGAAGGCAGGGAGAGAAGGGGCTCCCCAGTACTGTTGAAGTCCAGTCTGGGGACTTGTTCGGGAAAGAAGGGAAATCCCATGGATGCTGAGGCACCCATCATCGTCAAAGCCAAGATGGTTTCCTAACTGATCATGAACAAGACCTCTGAGACACTATGGGCAGTGTTAGGGGTTTCCATACAAATGAGGACACTTTAGCCGAGAGATGTGAAGTGATCTTCTCACAGTCACACAGCCAGAGTTGGTAGAGGGAGAATTGGAACCCAGGCTGCCTGATTCTGGAGTCCATGTTCCTCACCCACTATTCCACATTGTACCCACTTCGGCTAGAGGTTGTTCTGGGTTTCACACCTTGGAGCTTTATTTGACCTGCATTTGTTCACATCAGTCCCCAAAACCTTTTTGAAATTCCTTCAAAGCCATGCTCAAATGCCACCTTTTCCAGAATCTCCAACCTCAGCACCACTCTCTCATCCCGACCCCAAAATGTCTGTGCCCTCCCCCAAAATTCATATGTTACAATCCTAACTCCCAAAGCAATGGCACTAGGAGGTGGGGTCTTTAGGAGGTAATTAGGTCTTGAGGACGGAGACCTCATGGATGGGATTGGTGTCCTTAATAAAGAGACCCCAAAGAGGCCCTTCCACCATGAGAGGACCCGGAGAGAAGGCATCATCTATGAACCAGAAATCAAGCCCGCACCAAACACCAACTCTACCGGTACCTTGATCTTGGATTTCCCAGTCTCTAAAAGTGAGAAATAAATGTCTGTTGTTTATAAGTCACCCAGTTTAGGATACTTTTGTTAATTTTCTACTTTTTATTTTTTTGTAGAAATGGAGTCTTGCCATGTTGCCCAGGCTAGTCTCAAACTTCTGGGCTCAAGGGATCCCCAAGCTCGGGCTCCTGAGCAGCTGGGACTTTGGGTATGCCACCACAGCTAGCTAAGGTATTTTTGTTATAGCAGCCCAAACTGCCTAAGACATCCCACAGCACTTTACCTCCCTAAACCTCACAAAATGAATTCTGTTTGCCATGAGAGCTGGGTGGATGTGTCTCATCTCCCCTACTAATCGAGGTCCTCAAAGGCAGAGGTATTTTATACATTTTCTACTTCCCCCGACTCTATCCCAACACACACACCACCACTGTCACCACCAGGACAGTGCCCTGTGCTTGGCACTCAAGAAATAGGTATTGAAGGAAGGCAGATATTCGGAGATTTCAAACAATCACAAACACACCCCAGGCTCAGAGAAAATATCCAGGTCAGTATCTGCTCCTGCTCCATCCCTCAAGGCCAGAAGGCCAGCAGGAGTCTTGGAGTCAACTGTTTCTGGAAGCTTCTTCCAAAGATAGCGATATGGTATCTTATAAGTTATCTGTTGACTCTTTATATGTGAACAGTTAATTTGTTGTCTCATTCAAACGCACACACAGAGAGACCAGAAGGAAGCTCCTGTGGTGGAATCGATTGAATTCACCACATTTACTCTGGTAATTTCCCCTGAAGCCCATTTGATACAGGAAATGCTTTTCTAACCGCAGGTGCCTCTCAGCTCCCTGTCCCCAAGCTTCAAGCTGTGCCCGGGGTCCCCTGGTGGTAACACAGCCAGCAGTCGCCCCTGAGGAGCCACCTTCCATGTGGCTGCAGGATGTCACCGCAGCTCCTCAAGTTCCACACGCTGAGCATCAGCCTGGGAGCGAACTACCAACTTTGGGAGGTGAAATATCTTACAGAAGGAGTGTGGGAGAAGAAAAGGCATTACAAGTAAAGACCATCTTAGAACCTGTTTACTCAAACCACCACAGATTAGCACCGGTGAGTGGTGAGGATGGAGCCTTTAAGAGAAACTTCCATAAAGCCTGATTGAAAACAAGCTGGGGAGGCAGCCTGGGCTTCAGCTGACACCTTTGTGTTGCTGTTAAATTTACACACCCATTTGTACGGGTAATTGCAAAATAAGAGAGGGGCTAAGAAGTGGTACTGGCTTTCTCCCTAGTGGTCAGGTCTTGCGTTTGTTTGTTGTTTGTTTGTTTGTTTTTGAGATGGAGTCTCCTTCTGTCACCCAGGCTGGAGTGCAGTGGCATGATCTCAGCTCACTGCAACCTCTGCCTCCAGGGTTCAAGCGATTCTCCTGCCTCAGCCGCCTGGGTAGCTGGGATTACAGGCATGCACCACCACACCTGGCTAATTTCTTTTTTCTTTTTTCTTTTTTTTTTGTATTTTTAATAGAGATGGGGTTTTACTATGTTGACCAGGCTGGTCTCAAACTCCTGACCTCAGGTGATCCTCCTGCCTCAGCCTTCCAAAGTGCTGGGATTACAGGTGTGAGCCACCACACCCAGCCAGGTCTTCCATTTTACAAAAGCGAATAATCCAGGTGCAAGTCAGGGCTGGCCTGTCAGGCAAGTGGGCTCATTCTGTTCACCCTGCAAACCTCCCTAGTTCACAGACTCAACATGAAATATCTGCTCCCGTGGAAGCTGTTTTCTAAGAGCTTAAGGAAACATTTCCGTGTACAAAGTTCCTACATTAGATTGCATGATTGTGCTTTTCTCCCACTTACTTGACAGCTCTCTCATCCTCCTATGTGCTCAGAAGGTGAGCTGCCCTTTGCAACTCACACAGGTGTTAGCCTGTGCTTAGTCCACAGGCTCCACATAAGCCAGCTGTGTATTTCTTTTTTTTTTTTTTTTTTTTTTTTTCATTTTTAGACACAAGGTCTTGCTCTGTTGCCCTGGCTAGAGTGCAGTGGTGCGATCATAGTTCACTGCAGCCTTGAACTCTTGGGCTCACGTGATCATCCCACCTCAGTCTTCCAAGCAGCTAGGATTATAGGCATGGGTCACCATGCCTGGTTAATTTCAGAAAATTTCTTGTAGAGATAGGGTCTCATTATGTTGTCCAGGCTGGACTGCAGTGACAGGATCATAGTTCACTGCAGCCTCGAATTCCTGGGCTCAAGCAATCCTCCTACCTCAGCCTCCTGAATCCAGCTCTCTATTTCATATCTCTTTTGGGCTCTATCCAAAAAGTCACCCCAAAGCCCAGTAGCTGGAATTCCACTTCCTTGAAAATTTTTAGACCTCCGTCTCAGAACTACCTAGAAACTACCTCCGGCTGTGCCTGGTGGCTCATGCCTGCAATCCCAACATTTTGGGAGGCCCAGGCAGGCAGATCACCTGAGGTAAGGAGTTTGAGACCAGCCTGGCCAACATGGTGAAATACCGTCGCTACTAAAAATTAAAAAAAAAAAAAAAAAAATTAGCCAGGCATGGTGGCGGGGACCTGTAATCCCAGCTACTCTGGAGGCTGAGGCAGGAGAATCACTTGAACCTGGGAAGCGGAGGTTGCAGTGAGCCGAGATTATGCCATTGCACTCCAGCCTGGGTGACAGAGCGAGACTCCGTCTCAAAAAAAAAAAAAAAAAGAAGAAGAAGAAGGAGACAGAGAAAGAGAGAGAGGCAGAGGAGAGGAGAGGAAAGGGGAGGGGAGGGGAGAGGAGAGGAGAGGAGAACTACCTCCCAAACCTAGGATTAGCTGTTGTAACGGTTCTGAGTAAATGCTCTAAAATATACGTTTATTTGTATTGACTATCTGCCTGTGCCTAGCCCTCCGCTAAGAAGGAAGGCAAACCTAGGTGCAATGATGATGGTAGATGATTCGAGTCAGCCTGCAAGGAAGGGCTACGCTACAGGTTGTACAGGCTGCAGAATCCAGAAGAGAAAGACAAATAAATGAAGCCAAGTAACAGAGATGCGTAGAGAGAAGATTGGACTTGAGCTGAAACTAGAAGAATGGATAGGCTGTAGATATGCAAAATAGCATGAGGAAAGAGCATTCTAGATAAGGGAAGCCTCAAAGGTGGGAATGAGCCCAGTGAGCTCATGCTGCAGGAGACCCCAAAGAGAACGTTACCCATCATAGGGAATAAGCTCTGGAAAAGGAACAATATGGTGGAGAACCGTGACAGGATCTTGAAAATGTGCTTAGTGATTTAAAATTGACATACGGACTTTTCAAAGATTCCTCATCTCTCTACCCAAGTGGGCTAGCTCTTTTTACATTTTTAAATATACTTTTTACTTAAATACTGCACGCCTCACTGAAGCTTTGGCAAACACGTCTTGAGTGTCAGCTGTGCCGGGGCCCTGAATGGGGCTAGAGAATTGTAGACGAAACTCCTGACCACACCCTCGAGGAGTTCTCATGTGTATGAAGAGGCTCGAAACCACATAGTTATAAGTAGTGGTTGTCTCTAGGTGGTAGAATTTGGGTGGCTTTTGTTTTCTTGTTTGTAATTTTCTAATTTTTTCCAACTTTCTTCAAAGAGAAAAGATTATATTTTTATAAAATTAACAACAATGTCAGCTGGGCGTGATGGCTCACACCTGTAATCCCAGCACTTTGGGAGGGCGAGGCAGGTGGATCACTTGAGGTCAGGAGTTCGAGACCAGCTTGGCCAACATGGTGAAACCCTGTCTCTACTAAAAATACAAAAATGAGCCAGGTGTGGTGGCAGGTGCCTATAATCCCAGCTACTTGGGAGGCTGAGGCAGTAGAACCATTTGAACCCAGGAGGCAGAGGTTTCAGTGAGCTGAGACCATGCCATTGCACTCCAGCCTGGGTGACAGAGCAAGACTCCATCTCAAAAAAAAATAATAAATAAAATAAAACAACAATAACAGTAATGTCTATGTGAAAATCTGATGTGACGTATAGGGTGGAGTTTAAAAACGGGGTGCTTGGGGAAAGGGATGCTATTTCCCTTGTGTCAAGAAAAAATAATAAAAGCTAAAAAACAAAACCAAACCATTCTCCAGATTATTTTCAAATAAATTCATAGAGAGATACTATATAAGATAGTTCTGAAGTTACACAAAAGAAAACGACAAGGGAAGATGTTCTAAATACACTAAACATACTGTTGGAGACAGTGCCCCAGGGACCAGCCATCTGACGTATGTAACTCTCAAGGCCTTTAATAAAAGGTCCTCTGAGAAGGTGGCATTTATTTAAAGCCAGGGACTCAGTGCTAGTTCCCTTTCTTCTCTTAGTAGCTCTGGGAGTGCCTGTCAAGAACAGCTTGAACCAGGGTTCCCTCCATTCATGCAGTTTTCTACCATGGTCCATGAGCAGACAGCTCTTTAAATCACATCTGCCAAGGTCAGCCAGGCAACACCAGTCTCAAAGGCAGAAGCAATCTTCAGAGAATACCTAATGTTCCCTCAGGTCTGTTACCTGCTCCTTTCACCATTTCCTCTCACTTGCCCTTTCATATGTAACAGATGAGAGGCATCAGGGCTTCGGGTTCAGAATTGAACTGCTTCAGCTCACTCTGGTTTCTCCCTCGGCTGACTGTGACCCAGAGCTACTTACTAACCTCTCTAAGTCTGCTAAGACACATTTTCACCTTTTGTAAAATGGGCATGTGGATAAAAGGATGGATGGATGGATGGACGGACGGATGAATAGATGGATGGATATAGAGATAGGTGGGTAGCACTTTGGGAGGCTGAGGCAGGTGGATCACTTCAGGTCAGGAGTTCGAGACCACCCTGGCCAACATGGTGAAACCCCATCTCTACTAAAACTACAAAAATTAGTTGGGTGTGGTGGTGGGTGCCTGTAATCCCAGCTACTCAGGAGGCTGAGGCATGAGAATTGCTTGAACCTAGGAGGCAGAGGTTGCAGTAAGCTGAGATCACACCACTGTACTCCAGCCTGGGTGACAGAGTGAAATTCCGTCTCAAAAATAAATAAAAAAAATAAATAAATAATAAATAAATAAGAGATAGGTAAGTAGATAGATTATAGATAGATAGATGATAGATAAAAATTGATCTTCCTAACTAGTTTTCTGCTTCCAGTGCTACCCTCAATCTCATTTTCAATTTAATCAGAATTATACTTTCCCATGCTTTTTTAAAAAATCAAATAATTCTACAAGTCCTCTCACAAAACAATAGCATTCCCCAGTCATTCCTTTACCATCCTATTTCCCCCTCTCTGAAAACAGCCACCTTCAATTTGTTTAATTAATCCGTTGTATTTACCTCCATATCTCTGAATGAATCATTACTAGTCAGTTTTTGGCATTATCTATTGATTTGCTGCTGTGGAGAATGAGGCTGTGGCTTTCGTTCTCTGACTATGCACCTCCTAGTTACCCTATCTTCACAATCCACTAATTTTGATTTAATAGTCAGGATTTACATTATTATTACTCTGTAAACCAGTGGTTTTTCTATCTGGCTCAGCAATGCCCGTAAGCGGAAATTTGAAGTATGGGGCAGCATTTTGGTTTGTCAGAGTATTGGGTTAGGAGGAGAAACTGGATCCGTGGCGTCTAGTGGGTGAGCATCAGGGATGCTATAAATTCTGCAATACGCAGAACATTGCTGCACAAAATATTCCCCAAATTTCAATAAGTCCTCCTGAGAAGCAGTGAACACTATTTACTGCTAATCCATGCAGTATACAATGGTTACCTTTCTTTCTTGGGCAATGTTTTCTTTCCCTGGAGTTAACAACTGCCTTGATGTTTTCATTTTTATCCTCTGACAGCTTTCAGAATCATCTCTTTGTTCCTCAGTATTCTGATATTTCACAATGTATGTTAGTATGTTTTCATCCACAGTGTTGGGCATTCAGAGAACCCTTTCAATCTGAAGATTTCTGTACTTTAGTTCTGGATTATTTTCCAAAACTGTTTCTTGATTTTTTTTTTCCATCTCTTTTCCATGACTCTTTGATTAATTCATGTTATGTAAGTTTTGGAATTCCTGGTGCTCACATCATAATTTTTTTCTTTAACCGTTTTTTTTTTTTTTTTTTTTTTTTTTGGACAGAGTTCGCTCTGTCACCCAGGCTGGAGTGCAGTGGTGCAATCTGGGCTCACTGTAACCTCCACCTCCCAGGTTCAAGCAATTCTCATGCCTCAGCCTCCCAAGTAGCTAGGACTACAGGTGCACACCACCAC
This sequence comes from Chlorocebus sabaeus, assembly GCF_047675955.1. Classification (NCBI taxonomy): domain Eukaryota; kingdom Metazoa; phylum Chordata; class Mammalia; order Primates; family Cercopithecidae; genus Chlorocebus; species Chlorocebus sabaeus. Next base: position 80,885,647 of record NC_132928.1, read on the forward strand.
ACATGGCTAATTTTTGTATTTTTGGTAGAGATGAGGTTTCGCCGTAATGGTCAGGCTGGTCTCAAACTCCTGGCCTCAAGTGATCTGCCTGCCTCAGCCTCCCAAAGTGCTGGGATTATAGGTGTGAGCTACTACACACAGCCTAATCTTTTTGTTTGCTACATTTCCAGGAAGATTTCCTCAGTTTTTCCTTTGAATCATTCTACTGAGTTGATTTTTGTTTTGTTGTGATGTTTTTAATCACAGCTATGGTGGTGGGTATAGGTCCCAGGATCTTTTTGTTTTCTAAATGTTTCTATTTTCTAGCATTCTATCCCTGATCCATAGATGCATTATCTTCTTTTATCTTTTCAGGGAAATTAGTATAAATAACTTTTTGTCTGATTTTGCATTTTCTTTTTCTTATAGGGAAATCTCCTCCATGATACTTTGTTCTGTTTGTGCATTTGTTTGGCTTTAATAATTTATATTATAATATAAAAAATGGAGCCCAAATGTCTGGTGATCCTTGGCAGTCTGTGAATAGTTAAGTGAGGTGCTAAAAAGCTGGCTAACTGTGCACATAACTATAGACCTCCCCACAAGGTGATCTATTCAGATTATTTCTTTGGGAATCCTCATGTCAGTATCTGAACTTCTTTTCTTAGACTAGTACAGTTTCCCCAGAAAAAGTTTTTCTAATATCCTGCCTGAGGGTTATAAGTTTTGCTGTCAACTTTCTAAGAACTCATATGCTATGTAAACTTTCATTTAATTCGCCTGTTTTTATGTCGGTACCTCTTCTCCCACTGTGCCTGGGTAACTCTAGAGACCCTCAGTTTTTACCCCTTCAAAGAATGAACCTTCAGTCTTCTGAAGAAGGCAGGAAGGACAGTCACCAGCTGCATGGAATGACAGAATCAATTTGCAAGTCTATTTGCTTCTTAAACTGACCATCAACCAATGCTTCAACATTCACCTCGACCTCATTTCCAGAGGCACCTGATCTTGGTGATCCCTGAGCCTTTGCAAGAGCTTTGGAGGGGAGGGTGTCTACAGAACAAATCAGAATCTCTCCTTCTCCCATTGTCACCTTATACCTGACAAGTCAGGTTCGTTCTTGGAGCTGACAAATCAGATACCACTCATCCATCTCTTCTTCAGCTTCTAAATTAGTGTCGCCATCGTGTCCTCTTTAATTCTCATCGTACTTATGGGTTTTACCTTTTTATTTACATTTGTTAAGGGTCATTTTAGTAGGGTGTTGGGGAGAAGCGAGAGTAATGGAAAAATGGACCCACTGTCATCTTGCAAGTCCTATGATTCGGTCCTTACACAGCAGCCAGACTGATATTTTTAAAATTCATATTAGATCCTATTACTACCTGGAACCCAAATTGTCAATGGCTTTTCATTATCATTACAATGTATTTCAAACTCTCCCTGGCTTACAGTTTACAAAACTCTACATTACCTGGGCTCTGACAAATCTTTGGCCTCATTTTCTACCCCCTTGCTTCTTTTTCACTAGATCCTAGTCACTTTGGCCTTTGTTACTCACGCCACGCCTATTCCCACCTCAGAGCCTTTGCACTTACTGTTCTCCCTGTTGGGAAGCTTTTACCCCCAGGTCTTCCAGCAAGCTAATTTTTTTTTTTTTTTTTTTTTTTTTAGATGAAGTCTCACTCTGTTGCCCAGGCTGGAGTGCAGTGGCATGATCTTGGCTCACTGCAACCTCCACCTCCTGGGTTCAAGTGATTCTCCTGCCTCAGCCTCCTGAGTAGCGGGGACTACAGGCATGTGCCACCACGCCCAGCTAGTTTTTTGTACTTTTAGTAGAGATGGGGTTTCACCATTTTAGCCAGTATGGTCTCGATCTCCTGACCTTGTAATCCACCCGCCTCGGCCTCCCAAAGTGCTGGGATTACAGGTATGAGCCACCACGCCCGGCCCTAGCAGGCTAATGTTTTGTCATCAAATCTCAGTGTAAATGTCACCTCCTCAAAAAGACTTTCCATGATCACTCAATCTAAAAGAGCCAGCCAGTCACTTACCACCATATTATCTTGTTCAATTCTCTGCACAGGCTTGTGCATGATTTGATATCATTCTCGTTCATTTGTTTGTTTGCTGTGTTTATTATAAGAATGTAAAGTCAGTGAGAGCAGGGGCATTACTTTCTTATTCACTTTATCTTGGTGCATAGAATAATTCTTGTATTAGTCAAGGTTGTCAGAGAAACAGAACCAATAAGCTACATGTGTGTGTGTACAGAAAGAGAGATTAGTTATAAGAAATTGGCTCACGTGATTATGAAGGCTGAGAAGTCCAGACCCAGGAGAGCTGATGGCGACAGTTCCAGTCAGAACCTGAGTCAGAAGGCAGGAGAAGACTGACATCCCAGCTGGAAGACAATCAGACACAGAGAAAGGATTCTTCTTATTTGGGCTTTTGTTCCATGTAGGCTTTCAACAGCTTAGAAAAGGTCCATCCACATCGGGGGAATAATTTACTTTCCTCAGTCTATCTATTCAAATGGTAATCTCACTTACTGGGTACAATGTACGTTATTTGAGTGATGGATACCCTAAAACCCTGATTTCACCACTCTGCAATCTATGCATACAACAAAATTATACTTGTACATCATACATTTATAGAAATGTAAAAATAAAAATTAAATTAAAATGTTAAAAATGTTCATTTCACCCAGAAACTCCCTCAGAAAAACATCAATACTTGGTTAGAATATTGTCTAACCGGCCAGATGCGGTGGCTCACGCCTGTAATCCCAGGACTTTGGGAGGCCAAGGCAGGTGGATCACGAGGTCAGGAGATCGAGACCATCCTGGCTAACACAGTGACACCCTGTCTCTACCAAAAATACAAAAAATTAGCCAAGTATGGTGGCACACGCCTGTAGTCCCAGCTGCTCTGGAGGCTGAGGCAGGAGAATCACTTGAACACAGAAGGTGGAGCTTGCAGTGAGCCAAGACTGCACTACTGCACTCCAGCCTGGGCGACAGAGCAAGTCTCTGTCTCAAAAAAAAAAAAAAAAAATATATATATATATATACACACACACACACACACACACACACACACATATATATTAGACTATTGTCTAACTAAATATCTGAATATTGTCTAACCAAATATCTGAGTACCCCGTGGTCCAATCAAGTTGACACATAAAATTAACAATTATACTGCCTGACATTGTTCAATAAGTGTGTGTTGAAAGAACAAACAAACAAGTAGGGAGAGAGGGCAAGATGGCCAACTAGACACAGCCAGGTGGAAGAGCTGCCACCAAGGGACTGAGTTGACTGGCGCACTCCTAAAAGACCTTCAGAGGGAAGGCATTGAGAATGAACTGGGGGCACGGGGGAGGACACAGAAGCTGGGCTGAAGCAGGAGGAAACTGGGAACACTGCATGGGGCTACTATGCACTGGGACTCACTCCTGGCCCCCGACAACCCTGGGGGAATGAGTGAGTTGAACTGGCAAGGAGCAGCCCCCTCTCACCATGGGCCTCTGGAATCCCGGCAGAAGATCCCTGGACCACCACGGACACTCGAGTTGGCAGGGAGAGCTGCTTAGAGAAGCGGTAGGAGCAGCACAGTAGCTGAAATCGAGCCCAGAGGGTTTGGTGTGGGAGTATGTGTAGCACAACACAGCCAGGGACACCCATCTCCCTTGGCTCAATTTGCACTCATAGGAGACTTTAACCCTAGGGAAACTGTCAGACTTGAACTCTGCATGGTGGTCTTGCATATCAAATGGGGCCAGTCTGATCTGAACCTGGCCTCCCCCAGGGTCCCCGCCTCGCCATGCCTGCTTGCAGGGCAGCCTCACGTTCCCTGGGAGCTCACATCATAACTTCTGTGCAGGCAGATCCTGCCTGTCCGGTGGACAGCTCCACCAGGGTGGCCCCCATGGCCACTCACCAGCCCACTTGCTCCCTCCCCACACTGCAGCCTTCCCCTGGATCCATGGCAAACCCCCACATCACTTTGCCAGCACATGTGTGCACAGCAAAGTTTTGCCTTCCTTGCCCCACCAGTGCACCTGTGTGCATGCAACCTGCCCCGCCACCGCTGCAGCAGGAGTACACTCCACCCTCACCTCCCCCAACCTGACTGCCATTGCAATTGGAGCCTTGGTGGGCACAGAGTCAGACAGCCCCACCCCCACCAGCACCCTGCCCTTCTGCAAACACTGCCGCAGGAGCGAAACTAGACGCAGAGAACAGTGGACCCTCCCCAACCCTGAGTGACCACCCCTGCCTACGGCACACAGAGAAAACACACAGACCTGTGCCTGCCAGCACCCTGCCCCCGTGCTCACACCACCACCAGCACGACCATGTGCACAGCTGCCATCAGACCCTCCCGACCCCCACAGCCATGCTGCCTCTGCCATAGTGAATGCACCCATGGAGGCAGGCACCCTGGCAGCCACTAGCACCCTGCCAGAGCCATCAAGCACGCTCCCCACCATGCTGTCACTGCAGGCACATGCAACAAGGATGGATCCCATTGCTACCACATTGCAAAACGCTTTGGCTGACACCATCCATCACAGTGTGGTGCCCGGCAGTCTAGAAGTGCCTCAGCACCCCCAGCCCAGTGAATTCCTAACCTCAAGGAGCCAGAGAACAAAGTTGGGGCCTGCTACAAGTCCCTCAGAGTTAGAGCACACAGTCCAGGAGTTGGGAGCTGAGCACTGGCCTTCTAAAATCTTCCAGAAATGAAGCCAGTCAGCTAAATCCACCTTATACCACAATCAAACCCTCAAGGTCCTCAAATAGGATAAAAGGGGGAAAATCCTACCCAAAGATCAGCAACTTCAAAGACTGAAGAAACATCAGCCCACAAAGATGAAGAAGAACCAGTGCAGAAACCCTGACAACTAAAAAGCCAGAGTGCCGTCTTTCCTCCAAATGACCACACCACTGCTCTGGCAAGGGTCCTGAACCAGGCTGAGATGGCTGAAATGACAGAAATGTTAATAGAATTGAGCACATAGATCGGAACAGAGATCATCGAGCTTTAGGAAAATGTTGAAACCCCATCGAAGGAAGCTAAGAATCACAATAAAATGATACAAGAGCTGACAGACAGAATTAGCCCATATAGAAAAGAATGCAACTGACCTAATAGAGCTGAAAAACACACTACAAGAATTTCATAATGCAAACAAAGTATTAATAGCAGAATAGACCAACCTGAGGAAAGAATCTCAGAGCTTGGAAACTGGCTTTCTGAAATAACACGGTCAGGAAAGAATAGAGAAAAAAGAATAAAAAGGAATGAACGAAAGCTCCAAGAAATATAGGATTATGTAAAGAGACCAAATATATGACTCATAGGTGTACCTGAAAGAGATGGGGAGAGTGTAAGTAGCTTGGGAAACGTATTTTAGGATATCATCCATAAGAACTTCGCCAAACTAGGTAGAGAGGCCAACATTCAAATTCAGGAAATGCAAAGAACCCCAGTAACATATTTCACAAGAAGATCATCCCCAAGATACATAATCATTAGATTCTCCAAGGTCAAAAAAAAAGAAAAAAAGAAAAAACGTTAAAGGCAGAGAAAGAGAGAAAGGTCAGGTCACCTACAAAGAGAAGCCCATCAGACTAGCAGCAGACCTCTCAGCAGAAACTCTATAAGCCAGAAAAGACTGAGGGCCAATATTCAATATTCTTAAAGAAAAGAAATGCCAAGCTGGGATTTTATATTTGGTCAAACTAAGTTTCATAAGTGGAGAAATAGCGATCCTTTTCAGACAAACAAATGCCTAGGGAATTCGTTACCAGAATACCTGCCTTATAAGAGCTCTTGAAGGAAGCTCTAACTATGGAAAGACCATTACCAGCAACTACAAAAACACACTTAAATACACGACTAGTGACACTATGAAGCAACCACATATACGAGTCTGTGTAAAAACCAGCTAACATAATGACAGAATCAAATCCACATATATCAATACTAACCTTGAATGTAAATGGATAAATGTCCCAATTAAAAGGCACAGTGTGGCAAGCTGGATAAGGAACCAAGACCCATTGTCATGCTGTCTTGAAGAGACCCATCTCATATACAATGACACACATAGGCTCAAAGTAATGGGATGGAGAAAAATCTACCAAGCAAATGGAAAACAGAAAAAAGCAGGGGTTGCCATCCTAGTTTCCAACAAAGCAGACTTTAAACCAACAGAGATCAAAAAAGACAAAGAAAGGCAATACATAATGATAAAGGGTTCAATTCAATAAGAAGACCTAACTATCCTAAATATAGATGCACCCAACACAGGAGCACCCAGATTCATAAAGCAAGTTCCTAGAGACCTTCAAAGAGACTTAGATTCCTACACAATTATAATGGAGGTTTTAACACCCCACTGACAGTATTAAACAGGTTATCAAAGCAGAAAATTAACAAATATATTCAGGACCTCAACTCAGCACTGGATCAAATGGACATGATAGACATCTCATCTACAGAATTTTCCACCCAAAAGCAACAGAATATACATTCTTCTCCGTGACACACATGACACGTACTCTGAAACTGACCACATATTCAGACACAGAGCACTCCTCAGCACATGCCAAAGACCTGAAATTATAACAACCACTCTCTCAGACCACAGTGCTATCAAATTAGAAATCAAGACTAAGAAATTTGCTCAAAACCATACGATTACATGGAAATTGAATAACTTGCTTCTGAATGACTTTTGAATAAATAATGAAATTAAGGCAGAAATCAGTAAGTTCTTTGAAACTAATGAGAACAAAGATGTAACATACCAGAATCTCTGGGACACAGGTAAGGCAGTGTTAGAAGGGAAGTTTATAGCACTAAATGCCCACATCAAAAAGTTAGAAAGATCTCAATTTAACAACCTAACATCACAACTAAAAGAATTAGAGAACCGAAAGCAAACCAACCCCAAAGCCAACAGAAGACAAGAAATCATCAAAATCAGAGCTGAACTGAAGGAGACAGAGGCACAAGAAAAATGTTCAAAACATCAATGAATCCAGGAGTTGGCATTCTGAAAAAAATAAAATAAAAGAGATAGACCATTAGCTAGACTAATAAGAAAAGAGGGAAGATCCAAATAAACACAATTAGAAATGACAAAAGGGATATTATCACTAACTCCACAGAAATACAAATAATCATCAGAGAATATTATGAACACCTCTATGTACATAAACTAGAAAATCTAGAAGAAGTGGATAAATTTGTGGACACATACACACACCTTCCCCAGACTGAGCCAGGATGAAACTGAATCCCTGAACAAAGTAATAATGCATTTTGAAATAGAATCAATAATAAACAGCCTACTACTCAAAAAAGCCCAGGACCAGACAGATTCACAGCCAAATTCTACCAGATGCACAAAGAAGAGCTGGTACTGTTTTTGTTGTGTTTTGTTTCATTTTGTTGTGTTTTGTTTGTTTGTTTTTTGTTTTGTTTTTTGGGTTTTTTTTTGTTTGTTTGTTTTTTGAGACAGAGTCTCAATCTGTCACCCAGGCTGGAGTATAGTGGCAAGATCTTAGCTAACTGCAACCTCTGCCTCCCAGGTTCAAGCAACTCTCCTGCTTCAGCATCCGAGTAGCTGGGACTACAGGCATGCACCATCATACTCAGCTAATTTTTATATTTTTAGTAGAGACGGGGTTTTGCCATGTTGGCCAGGCTGGTCTTCAACTCCTCACCTCAGGTGATCCACCCACCTCGACCTCCCAAAGTGCTGGGATTATAGGCGTAAGACACCATTCCCAGCCGAGCTGGTACCACTTCTACTGAAACGATTCTTAAAAAGTTGAGGAGAAGGGATTCCTCCTTAACTCATGCTATGAGGCCAGCATCATCCTTATACCAAAACCTGACAGAGACACAACAAAAAAAGAAAATTTCAGGTCAATATCCATGATGAACACTGACACAAAAATCCTCAACAAAATACTGGTTAACCAAATCCACATCAAAAAGCTTATCCATTATGATCAAGTAGGCTTTATCCCAAGTACGCAAAGTTGGTTCAACATATGCAGATCAATAAATGTGATTCATCACATATACAGAACCAAAGACAAAAACTACATGATTATTTCAATAGATGCAGAAAATGCTTTAATAAAATTCAACACTCCTTTCTGTTAAAATCTGTCAATAAACTAAGTACTGAAGGAACATACCTCAAAATAATAAGAGCCATCTATGACAAACCCACAGCCAATATCATACTAATGTGCAAAAGCTGGGATCATTCTCCTCGAAAACCAGCACAAAACAAGGATGCACTCTCTCACCACTTCTATTCAACATGATTTTTGGAAGTCCTGGCCAGAGCCATCAGGCAAGAGAAAGAAATAAAGGGCATCCAAATAGGAAGAGAGAAGTCGAAATATCCCAGTTTGCAGGCAACATGATCCTACATCTAGAAAACCCCATCGTCTCAGCCTAAAAGCTCCTTAAGCTGATAAACAATTTCAGCAAATTCTCAGGATACAAAATCAATGCACAAAACTCACTAGCATTCCTATACACCAACAACAGTTAAGCCAAGAGCCAAATCAGGAACACAATCCCATTCACAATTGCCACCAAAGAATAAAATAACCTAGGAATACAGCTAACCAGGGAGGTGAAATACAAGGAGGGATAAGGAGAACTATAAAACACTCTTCAAGGAAATAAGAGATGATACAAACAAATGAAAAAACATTTCATGTTCATGGATAGGAAGAATCAATATCATTAAAATGGCCATACTGCCCAAAGAAATTTATAGATTCAGTGTTATTTCTATCAAACTACCAATGACATTCTTCACAGAACTAGAAAAAACTATTTTAAAATTCATATGGAACAACAACAAAAAAAAAGAGCTCAAATAACCAAGACAATCCTTAGCAAGAAGAACAAAGCTGGAGGCATCATGCTACCTGACTTCAAACTATATTACAGGGGTATAGTACTCAAAACAACATGGTACTGGTACAAAAACAGACACATAGACCAATGGAACAGAATAGCAAGTCAAGATATAAGGCTGCAGGCTGGGTGCGGTGGCTCACACCTGTAATCCCACCACTTTGGGAGGCTGAGGTGGGTGGATCACCTGAGGTCGGGAGTTCAAAACCAGCCTGACCAACATGGAGAAACCCCATCTCTACTAAAAATACAAAATTAGCTGGGCGTTGTAGTGCATGCCTGTAATCCCAGCTACTCAGGAGGCTGAGGCAGGAGAATTGCTTGAACCCAGGAGACAGAGGTTGCGGTGAGTGGAGATTGCACCATTACACTCCAGCCTGGGCAACAAGAGTGAAACTACATCTCAAGAAGAAGGAAAAGACAAGACAAAACAAGACAAGAGAAGAGAAGGAAAGAAAGGAAGGAAAGAAAGAAAAGGAGAAAGAAAAGAAAAGAAAAAAGAGAAAGGAAGGAAGGAAGAAAAGAAAAGAAAAGAAGAAAAGAAAAAAAAAAAGAAAGAGGGAGAGAGGAAGGGAGGCAGGGAGGGAGGGCAGGCAGGCAGGCAGGCAGCACATCTTTATCTGATCTTTGACAAAGTTGACAACAAAAAGCAATGGGAAAAGGATTTCCTATTCAGTAAATGGTGCTGGGATAATTGGCTAGCCATATGGAGAAGATTAAAACTTGACCCCTTCCTTATACCACATACAAAAATCAACTCAAGATGGATCAAAGACTTAAATGTAAAATCCAAGACTACAAAAACCCTGGAAGACAACCTAGGTGACACCATCCTGGCCATAGGAATGGGCGAAGATTTCATGACCAAGATGCTAAAAGCAACAGCAACAAAAGCAAAAATTGACAAATGGGATCTAATTAAACTAAAGAGCTTCTGCACAGCAAAAGAAACTATCAATAGGGTAAACAAACAACCTACAGAATGGGAGAAAATTTTTGCAAGCACGCATCTGACAAAGGTCTAATATCCAGCATCTATAAGGCTCTTAAACAAATTAACAAGAGAAAAACAACCCCATTAAAAAGTGGGCAAAGAACATGAACAGACGCTTTTCAAAAAAGATACACATGTGGCTAAGAAATATATGAATAAGGCCGGGCGCAGTGGCTCAAGCCTGTAATCCCAGCACTTTGGGAGGCCGAGACGGGCGGATCACGAGGTCAGGAGATCGAGACCATCCTGGCTAACACGGTGAAACCCCGTCTCTACTAAAAAAAAAAAAAATACAAAAAGCTAGCCAGACGAGGTGGCGGGCGCCTGTAGTCCCAGCTACTTGGGAGGCTGAGGCAGGAGAATGGCGTAAACCCGGGAGGCGGAGCTTGCAGTGAGCTGAGATCCGGCCACTGCACTCCAGCCCGGGTGACAGAGCCAGACTCCGTCTCAAAAAAAAAAAAAAAAAAAAAAAAAAAGAAATATATGAATAAAATCTCAACATCACTGATTATTAAAGAAATGCAAATCAAAACCACAGTGAGATACCATCTCACACCAGTCAGAATGTCTATTATTAAAAAGTCAAAAAACAAAACAAAACAAAAAAAACCATTGCTGGCAAGGTTGCAGAGAAAAAGGAACGCTTATGAACTATTGGTGGGAGTATAAATTAGTTTAACCACTGTGGAAAACAGTGTGGCACTTCCTCAAAGACCTAAAAACAGAATCCCCATTTGACCCAGCCATCTCATTACTGGGTATATATCCAAAGGAATATAAATCATTCCATTATAAAGACATATGAACACATATGTTCATTGCAGCATTAATCACAATAGCAAAGACATGAAATTCACCTAAATGTCAATGGTAGACTGCATAAAGAAAATGTGGTACATATACGTCATGGAATACCATGCAGTCATAAAAAATGAGATGATGTCCTTTGCAAGAATATAAATAGAGCTAGAGGCCATTATCCTGAGCAAACTAATGCAGGAGCAGAAAACCAAATGCCACATATTCTTACTTATAAGTGGGAGCTAAATGATGAAAATACATGGACACATAGGGGAGAACAACATACACTGGGGCCTGCTGGAGGGTGGAGGGTGGGAGGAGGTAGAGGATCAGGAAAAATAACTAATAGGTACTAGGATTAATACCTGGGTGATGAAATCATCTGTACAACGAACCCCCATGACACGAGTTTACCCATGTAACAAACCTACACAAGTACCAGTGAACTTAAAATAAATTTTTTTAAAAAAAGAAAGGAAGAACAAATCAATAAATTCTCTGATTTTAACAGTGGTAGACCTTGTTCAGGTATACTTGAAAGAGAACGGAGTCTGTTTCCTTGTGCCTCCACACACACGATGCTTCCACTGAGTATCCCCAGCTGCTTGCAAACTTAGCTCTAAACCTCTGCTTGGCATCAGGGCTAAGGCCAGTCTTCTCCTAGCTTCACAACCCCTGCCTTGGCACTGTCATCATGCCACGCTCTTCCGAACATGCTCCAGAACCTGGATTAGTTAGAGACTGTTCCTTTTGGCTCAGTAATCCCCTGCCCACCCTAGGTAGGGCCCACAGCAATGGAGAGGAGCGTGTGGAGGAAGGGTTTGGTATCTCTGAGTTCCAACAGGGGCCTTCTGCAGGGATGGAAGGAAATCTGAGAATAGAGGTTTAGAATGACTGAAAATGCCACCTCTGTGCTGTTGTGGGACTTTCAACAGCCCAGCCCCACAGCCCTTCCTTGAACCACCAGCATAAGCATCTCCCTCCATGATCCATGGGTAAGGGCACATCTAGGAAAGCCTCTAATTGACAGGGCAACTCTCTCCTACGATGCTTTCCAACTGATGTGTCACCTATCAGTTCCTTTCTTCAAGCATCTAAGTATACAATGCCAACTCCTCAGGCCATGCCAGCACTGATCAAAGCACTACCATCTAGTTATAATAGTGACGCTGTGGAAGAAACCAAACAGCATCTCCAGCTGCAAGACCGTAACTCTTCATAACTCTTCGGTTCGGCAGGATATGACCTATCACTGATGCAGCGGTCGGTACTTATGTGCTGAGTATTTAATTTATTAACCCACTGCGGCTGAGTGGCGAGAATGGAAGGTTCTGGAGTATGGAGAGAACTTCTTGCATGTGGTTAGCGTATCTAAGAAACATGTATTGAAATAATTGGTGACTCAATAATCTTTTCACGCTTTAAATCTGAGTCCAAGGTACCCTCTGTAAGGAAGCTAAAATTCTAGCATTATGTTTCCTGATGTGGAACTCCTCCTTCCTGAAGACCCTGGAATTCACACATGACGGTTTTCTACAGAGGACACCTGTCCTTAAACCTCCTAGGAATGAAGGTCTTTGAGAACCTCCTCCTCTGTGCCTTCTCCCTTTAGTAGTGCTTTACCCACACCCCCAGCACAGCATTTGCTCCAGTGCTTTCTGGTGAGGTGTCCATTTCTTTGCCTTCCCTGCTAGATGACTAGCTTGTAAGAACACGGGCTACGCCTTATTAACTGTAATCTCCCAAATAAATGCCCAAGAATTCGTAACCAATGGCTACAGTGAATCCAGGCAATAACGATAATAAAACCGAGAAGAATCAGATTTCTTGGCCATCCAGAAAGTAGTAGACAGTCCACTACGCTGTTCATTCTTAGCAATAAGTAGCTATTAAGAAATCTTAGCAGTCATGTGCTAGGCAATGAATGGAAAATTAAAATAGCAATTGTCAGACACAGTGTGTTTTATGAAAAATTGCTTCAGAATGCATTCAGGCAATTATGGGGATGGAAACACACTGGGGCAGTCACAATTTCAGTGAAGTTTTCTCCTCTGTTCCAGTCTTCCCAGTAGCAACCCTAAGCCACATATTTGAAAGGCTTACAACCATTCCTTTTCTGTTTTTTGTTTCTTTGTTTGAGATGGAGTCTCTCTCTGTCTGCCAGGCTGGAGTACAGTGGCAGGATCTCAGCTCACTGCAACCGCCACCTCCAGGGTTCAAGAAATTCTCCTGCCTCAGTCTCCCAAGTAGCTGGGATTACAGGTATTCACCACCATGCCCGGCTAATTTTTGTATTTTTAGTAGAGACGGGGTTTTGCCATGTTCGCCAGGCTGGTCTCAAACTCCTGACCTCAGGTGACCCACCTGCCTCAGCCTCCCAAAGTGCTGGGATTACAGGCTGAGCCACCGCACCCAGACACAACCATTTCATTATCTCTTCCCACCCTTCCCCTAACCCCCCATAACACAAAACTAATTAGAAGGTATCATCCTCACCTTAGCAACATCAGATATTGTGCAATGGTTGCAGCGTACTTTCTGGTGACTGCACTTATACCCCACTGGGTGCAGAATGAATTCATTTTCAGCCTCTCTCAGATAACTCCTGATTCAGAGCACTTTTTGTTCAGCTGCCAGAAGTAATAGTGCTTTTTATTTCAGGAATTTAAGAAGTTTCTTCTTTTAACATCCTCACATTTCACAAATAAATTGCTGAAGGCCATTTAAAAAGAATGTCCTATTTTCTCAGCTATTTATTTCCTGCAGCACCTACCTTTTCAGACCTGAAGACTTAATGCCATTCATTCATTAGATATACATCCAATCAAGCTCAAAATCCATGGCAGTCTTAGAAAGGTGCAATTTACCAGCCCCTATCTTGGACCTGGAGTTTACAAATATATAGAATCTTATCTTGTTAAGGCAGCTGAGGAGTTCCAAAGGAAAGGCGGAACTTGATATCTAGTCTGCATTTGTGAATCCTACCTGTAAGGACAGTCTCTCTTCCGGGTTGCCGATAAGGCTTTGCCTTGTATTTTGATAAGAAAGCGAGAGTACCGGACTTGCGCATAAGGGTGATGGTGAAGACTCCTCCTCAGAAAGTCATCTTCAGCCAAGCATGCCTTCCTAAAGTTAGCCAAGGCCAAGCAAGGTACATTTCAATTTACAAAGAACGGAAGTGGAAACAGTGTAAAAGAGGGTGCCTGGGAGGAACCGCCAGCCAGGTGCACATGGTGGCCCACAAGCAGATGAGAAGTCAGGCTCTTCCACCTTGCTACTTGTTACTGCTCTTCAGTATCTATACACAGAAAGCGTAGAAGTCACAGATTCTTTTTAAAAACTCTGCTATTTGTTTCATGTCAGACTCCCCAGAACATTTCAGTTGAGTATGACAGCAAAACTTGCTGCTCTTTGCCTCTCCTTTAACCTTTACTCACTGGTGCTAATAAATTCAAAAATAGCCAAAAGGTGAGCTGGAAAAAGAAAATTGAGGACAAAAAAAAAAAGAGTTCAAATCAGAATAGCTGGTTCCTCGGCCCTTGTAGAACTTATTCTCTCAATGAGTTCAGATACCAAATGACTCTAGACTCATTAACTGATTGCACGTTGCTGGCATCTTCCCTTAGAAAACTCCACTGACATTTCAAACAGTGATGCCCATGAATGTGCACAGGATACTTCTTGTCTTTTCTCAAAGAAAGATACCACTCACGCCTGTAATCCCAGCACTTTGGGAGGCCAAAGCTGGTGGATCACGAGGTCAGGAGATCGAGACCATCCTGGCTAACATGGTGAACCCCATCTCTACTAAAAATACAAAAAAATTAGCTGGGCTTAGTGTTGGGCACCTGTAGTCCCTGAGGCAGGAGAATGGCATGAACTTGGGAGGCAGAACTTGCAGTGAGCCAAGATCGTGCCACTGCACTCCAGCCTGGGTGACAGAATAAGACTCTGTCTCCAAAAAAAAAAAAATCATTTTTAATCAAGCAAATCTTCTAAAGTCAACCTGAGCCATCCCAGTGTGGATTTCATCATTGACCAAATTTTTCTAACCAACGTAGAGGAGAATAAGCAGGGGAACCGAGGAGAATAAGCAGGGGAACCAAGGAGAACAATCTCTGCCTCCTGTATTTTCATGAAATTAGAGCATCAGTCTCTTTACCTGCTGTTCAGAGATACCCAAAATGACCAGAAGTAGTTCGTTTGCAGAGAAAGATATACTTACCGTGGCCGGGGGGAGGTAAGGGGAGTTCTCTTTGCAGAACATGCAATTTAAAGGCTAGTTTGGTGCTTGATACACAGAGGACAATCACTCAATAAATGCTATTGACTGACAAATAACCTGAAAAGCAGTCTGAATGCTCCTGGAATTAATGATCTCTTATCTCCCTTCAGCCTGTTTTTATGTTGGCATTTGAAGCATCATCCTCAGGCCTCTGTTTTAAACAAGTCATTTTGGATTCTTCTAGAGCTTTAAGATGCCTTTTAATTTCATGGACCTTAAAGGTTTAGGGTCAGACCACCAAAGAGGATGAATGTGAATGGGGGAGCCATGGCTTCTATGATTTTAAATAATCTTTCTTCAAATTGGGCTGACAGTCATTGAGTACACAGAGAACTAAGTCATCTTTCTCCTAGCTGCAACCAATGTTCTGGCTGCCCTGGTAAATAGAAGATTCCAGAAAGCATAGACTGATGCCCATTTCCTCTTCTCATAGGTGCCTCTACCTGCAGTTTTGACCTGTCACCTCTTAATTTGTGAATGTATTGCATGATGTCACCAGAAAAGCAACATTACAGCAACTTCCCTTCTTTTACATGTTAAGGTAAATTCTGTCTTTGTGAACTTTCTTGGATATATGAAAATGGGGTAATAAGTGACAGGAGGGATGTTAAAAGGCATCAAAGCGAGCTGAGTTTATTTACATGGGAAACAGCAGATAATTTTGGGTCAATGAGTATAGACTAGAGACAGAAGATGGCAAAAAAAAAAAAAAAAAAAAAAAAGGAGAGCCACCAGAACAGAGTTGGAAAGAGTTTCGAAAGGGGAAACAGCCCGGGCGCAGTGGCTCATACCTGTAATCCCAGCACTTTGGGAGGCCAAGGTGGGCGGATCACAAGGTCAGGAGTTTGAGACCAGCCTGGCCAACATAGTGAAACCCCGTCTCTACTAAAGATACAAAAAATCAGCCAAGCATGGTGGTGCACGCCTGTAATCCCAGCTACCCCGGAGGCTGAGGCAGGAGAATCACTTGAACCTGGGAGGCAGAGGTTGCAGTGAGCTGAGATCGGGCCATTGCACTCCAGCGTGGGTGACAGGGTGAGACTCCATCTCAAAAACTAAAAGGTTGGCGGGGCGGGGGTGTGGCACTGAGTTCAGATAAGCGAGGAAGAAACTACAAGAGTAACTGTCATGTTCGTGAGTTACTCACAAAGACAGGCAAGTGGGAAAAAGATTTTAATAAGCTTGCTCCGTATTGAGAATGATCTAGGGAATTATTCATAGTATTAAAATTGCTTTTCAAAACTCGCTGCTGAATGTCAGGTTGCTGCTCTTGCGAATGCCACACTGTGCTAAGCCTGGGCCACCAGGGAGCTCAGCTTTATAGGAATTAGACAGGTTGTCACAGTTTCGTCCAATTCTATACTCCACAGGTGGAAATGTATGTAAATGCATCATGTTGTTTTACTTGTCTCCACATTGCTTGCTAAGAAGTTCCTCCTTAAAACATAGCGCCACAGAATCTGAGAGCTGGGCAGGACTTCAGAGTGAATCAAAGCAGGCTGAACGCTCAACCCTAATGAACTTAATTTAAAAAAAGAAAAAGCAAAACCTTTCGTGATTTCTAAAGGTTTTGTTAATTTTAGAACTTGGGATGTACTTGATACAGTTCTTTTTATAATAAACTATTTAAATTCTCACACTCTCAAGTTATTGATTGATATCCTTTTTTGGTAACAGCTTTACTGAGATATAATTCACATACTGCACAATTTACCCATTTAAAGTATACAATTAAGTGCTTTTTAGTATATTCACAGAGTTGTGCAAGCATTACCACAATTTTAGAATATTTTCATCACTCCAAAAGAAACCTCATACTGTTTCACTATCACCTCTGAACACTGCTATCAGCCTTTTCCATAGCCAACCACTAATCTATCTTCTGTCTCCATAGAAAACCTGTTCTAGACATTCACACAAATAGAACGATAATTTGTGGTCTTTCATGACTGACTTCTTTCACTGAGCATCATGTTTTCAAGATGTATTCATGTCATAGTACATATCAGTGATTTTTATGGACCCTTTTTAGCCACATGGTATTCCATTGTACAGATCTACCACATTTGCTTTATTCTTTCATCAACTGATGGTCGCTTGGTTGTTTCCAACTTTTGGCTGTTTCAGCTATTGTAAGTAATGCTGCTATGAACATTCAGGTATAAATTTTAATGTGGACATATGTTTTTATTCCTCCTGGATATATACCTGGAATTGCAGAGTCATTGAGTGACTCTATGTTTAACATTTTGAGGAGCTGTCACACTGTTTTCCAAAGTGGCTGCACCATTTCCCATTTCCACCAGTAACATATGAGGGTTTCAATTTCCCCATATCCTCACCAACACTTGTTTGTATCTGACTTTTTTGTTACAGCCATTCTAGTGTGTATGAAGTGATTCATTGTGGTTTTGATTTGTATTTCCATGATGACTAATGGTGTCAAGGATCTTTTTATGTGCTACTAGCCATTTGTTTAAATAACAGAGAAATCTCTATTCATGTCTCTGTCCATTATTTGAGTTGGTTCTCTTTTTATTCTTGAGTGGTATGAGGTTTTTACATGTGCTAGATACAACTCCCTTATCAGATATATGACTTTCAAAAATTGGCTCCCATACCATGGGTTTTTATTTTATTTTATTTTATTTTGAGATGGAGTCTCACTTTGTCACCCAGGCAGGCATGATCTCGGCTCACTGCAACCTCCACCTCCTGGGTTCAAGTGATTCTCCCACCTCAGCCTCCCGAGTAGCTGGGACTACAAGCGCATGCCACTGAACCTGGTTAATTTTTGTATTTTTAGTAGAGACAGGGTTTCCCCATGTTGGCCAGGCTGGTCTCAAACTCCTGACCTCATGATTTGCCTGCCTCAGCCTCCCAAAGTGTTGGGATTACAGGCATGAGCCACCGTGCCTGGTGGGATGTCTTTTCAACTTCTTGATAGCATCCTTTGGAGTATGAAAGTTTTTAATATTGATGAAACCCAACTGATAATTTTTTTAATTGATTGATTGTGCTTTTGCTCTATTTGGCCATTGCCAAATTGGGGGTCTTGAAGATTTACTTCTACGTTCTCTTTTAAGAGTTGCATAATTTTAGCTCTTACAGCTAGGTCTTTGATCCATTCTGAATTAATGTTTGTACCTAGTGTGAGGCAAGGGTCCAACTTCATTGTTTTGCATGTGGATGGCCAATTGCCCTACCACCATTTGTTGAAAAGACTATTCTTTCCTTATTGAATGGTCTTGGCACCCTTGTTGAACATCAATTACCTATAGATGCGTTGGTTTAATTTCTGGTCTCTCAATTCTACTCAATTATGGCAGTACTCTCTTGATTAACATTAGTTTATAATAAGTTTGAAATCAGGAAGTGTGAGTTCTCCTACTTTGTTCTTTTTCAAGATTATTTTAGCTATTCTGAGTCCCTTGCAGTTCTGAAATTTAGACTCGGTATGTCAATTTCTACAACAAAGCCAGCAGGAATTGTGTTAAATCTGTAGATCAATTTTGAGAGGACTTTCATCTTAACAATATCCCAGTCTGTGGAAATGGAATCTCTTTCAATTTATTGAAATCTTATTCAATTTATTTCAACAATGTTTTGTAGTTTCCAGAGCATAGAAGCTTTGCACTTCTTTGTTAAATTTATTCCTAAGTATTTTATTCATTTTTATGCTATTATAAATGTAATTGTTTTACTTTCCATTTAAGATTGTTTGTTGCAGGTATATAGAAATATAATTAATGTTTATATACTGATATTATATTCTGAAATCTTGATGAACTCATGCATTAGTTTTTAAAGTGTTTTAGAGGATTTCTTGAAATTTTCTACATACATAATTAGGTTGTCTGAGACTAGAGACAGTTTTGTTTCTTTCTTCCCTATGTGGATGCCATTTATTTCATTTTCTTGATGAATTGCCCTGGCTAGAACCTCCAGCACAATGTTAAATAGAAATGATGAGAACAATATATCTCTGTGGGTTTTTTGTGGATGTCCTTTAGCAGGTTGAGGAAGTTCCTTCTATTACTAATTTGTTGACTGTTTTTATCAAGAAATCATGTTGGAGTTTGTCAAATACTTTATTGAGATGATCGCACGGTTTTTGTTTTCTATCACATCGATATGGTATATTACATTAATTGATTGCAAATGTTAAACCAACCCTGCATCCTTAGGATAAATCTTACTTCTCCATGTGCTTAGTTCTTTCTGTATGTTGCTGTTTTTTCTAGAATTTTCTTTAGGATGTTTGCCTCTATATTCATAAGAGATATTGGTCTACGGTTTTCTTTTCTTTCAATGTCTTTGGCTTGGCATTATAGTGATACAAGACTCACAGAATGAACTGGGAAATGTTCCCTCCTATTCTACTTTTTGGAAGAGTCTGTGAAGAATTGATATTAACTCTTCTTTAAGTGTTTGATAGTGATCCATTCATTTTCTTATTCATAAATATTTGTCCAGGGCCTCCTAGGTACAAGGCACTGTTCTATACACTAGGGATACAGTAGTAAATAAGTTCCCACCCTCGGAAGGCTAACATTTTTGCCAATTTTGAGGGTTTTGTTTCAATACCTGATACTTGAATATTTAGTTTATTTCTGCCCTTCCCTACATTAACTTAAGATGTAATAACAACAAAAGAAGTAGAAGATAAGGACATAAATTTAGTGTTCTGATTCCCATGGGCTCCATTCAGGATGTAGCATAAAATGAACTCTCTTACTCTCTTTTTCCTCTCTTCCCACCCCACACATACTCATTTTCTTTTTCCCTCTCTCTCCCTCTCGCTCTTTCTCTCCTTCCTAATTCTAAGCTCTACCTCCTGATCACTGCCCTGCCTCCCTGTTGACACTTCCTCTTGCAATCTAATACAGGATTTTTTAAAATATATGAGTACCTTACCTAAAATAATCCCTGCTACTGTGTAAACTAGCAAATGTGTTGTCTTCCTTAGACTTCTCAGTCTTTGAGAAGTGATGAGGATGGCAGGTTCTCCGGCATAGGGGAGGCACTCCTGGGAGTGCGTGGAGTGTTGAGGGCTTTCTTTATCACTCTAATCACAGCATCATGACAGTTTCTACTACAGGCAGGACTTGTTCTGACCTTCCCTGTAAAGTTTTCCCCCAGGGGTTATACGAAAGTTTGTATTCAAAACAAGACATCTGTATCTCTGCCACAGATTCTGGAGATGGTCAGTGCTCCCTGAAATGGCTGAAAGGAACCTTTCAAACCGCATCCCCAGCCAAAGAACATGATTTTTCCCCATATAAGACGCAGCAGAGAATTTAGCCCCGGATAGCCACAGTGTCCCCTTTGACAGGTTGATTTAATGCTCAAGGAAGATTCTTCTAGACAGTATTATCATCAGTGACTGAGGACAGAAATTTTAGAAGCCGACTCTAAGGAAGAAGCGAATCTCTACAGAATTGACAACTCACTCTTCTAGTGATCACAACCATAGAACCGGTACAATTCCTTCTCTGGTAATACATTCATTCACAGCCTTCAACAGACATTTGGTGACCACTTACCCTACATCCAGGACTGTGTCAAATAATTATGAAGCTAAGTAAGAAACGACTCTATTCTCCAAGACTTGTGGGGAATTCCCAGTCCAGTGTAGCACAGGGGACAAGGTACTTGCTCCCAGTTCAAACTCCTCATGCTACCAGAGGACCTGGACAAAAAAAACCTTATAATGGCCTGAGGTTATGAGTTACATTTAAAGTTTCAATACAATGTAATTAACATCATAACATAAACAGGAACATTCCAGGAAGTGTCTACGCATCCCAGAATTCCATAATAAAGTGAATAAATGCCTATGAGCACCTCTTTGTGCCAGGGACTATGCCAAGTGTTAAAACACGACATTGAATAAGACACAATCCTTTGCCTTTGAAAGGGGTACATTTAGTTCAGTAACTCAACTAAGAGAGCAACTCTGTGAAAAGTGATAAACTTCTGAAAGAACCAAAGAAAACTATAAACCACAAGGATTACTGTTACAAAATACACTAAAGCCCTTGTAAGGCACAACTTACTAATTAACAATGTTCTACAAAGACTGAAGGTCCCTGGCAATCTTCAAATCAAGGGTCAGATTACTCTCTTAATTGATTTGTTTTGTTTTGTTTTTCAGACAGTGTCTCACTCTGTCACCCAGGCTGGAATACAGTGGCACAATCTCGGCTCACTGTAACCTCCATCTCCCAGGTTCAAGCAATTCTCCCACCCCAGCCTCCCAAGTAGCTGGGACTACAGGCCCATGCCACCACACCTGGATAACTTCTGTATTTTTAGTAGAGATAGGGTTTTACCATGTTGCCCAGGCTGGTCTCGAACTCCTCACCTCAGGTGATCCACCTGCCTTGGCCTCTCAAAGTGCTGGAATTATAGGTGTGAGCCACTGCGACTGGCTGATCTATGTCTTTTTAACTGAAAACATGACTAGAAAGATACCTTTCCTGGATCTTGGTATCACAAACCATTTAATATCTTTAATAAGGCAGAAAGCAATGTAAAATAAAATCCCCTCTAGGTCAAAATGCATACTTAGCATAGATTTGTGTGGGGTTTTTTTCTGATTTCCACTGTTAGTTCCAATATTTGACTTGTACCCACTCTGTAGCAGTTGTACTGCAGAGCTGAGGGCTTTATAAGAGGAAGGAAAACAGCCCAGTGATGAGGTCCCAGCCTCGGAGCAGCCCTGGATCCTGCTCCGGGAGTTTATGGTCTAGGATGGAAGTGAAGACACAACTACAATATTTTAGGTAGAAAGTGAAGTCCTGATGAAACCCTGTGAGGGCAGGAAATTTACAAAGGAAGAAATAAGCTATGACCCAAACCATATTTTTTCTCTTTTTTTCTTTTTTTTTTTTTTTTTTTTTTTTTTTTGGTGTGTGTCAGAGTCTCACTTTGTCACCCAGGCTGGAGTGTGCAATGGTGCAGTCATAACTCACTGCAGCCCTGAACTCCTGGGATCAAGCAATCCTCCCATCTCAGCCTCCTGAGCAGCTAGCACTACAGCTGTGCACCAACATGGCCAGCTAATGTTTATATCTTTTGCCGAGACAGAATCTCACTATGTTGCCCAGGCTTGTCTCAAACTCCTAGCGTCAAGCAATCCTCCTGCCTTGGCCTCCCAAAGTACTGGGATTACACGCATCAGCCTTGTACCCGGCCCCCTATGATTAGCATATGTTTATTCATGTATTCTTACTAATTGAGAACCCCATCTCCTATGTCAGAAGGCTACATGAAAAAAAGAAGATACTAAGACATACAAGATAAGCTACCAGGGATAGATACACAAGTTCTTAGGGCTGCTGGAAGGATTGTCCATCTGGGCTCAAGCCAAGCACAAGCTTGGCACAGAGGGACTCAGAAAGGCATCTGGACCAGAAACCACATCCTCGTAAGGTGGTAGTTCACCATTTAGGTGAAACTAGAGCGAAAATGTCAACAATGCCAATGATCCTTTCAAATGTACAAAGTGCCACTGCTCACCACCCTCCCTTGTTCAATCCCACACACCCCTCGCCCCAGCCACACTGCGACCTTCTGGCTCCTGGATGTGACTAGGTTCTACTTCAGGGTCTCCACATATGCTGCACCCTCAAGTGGAATATTCCTTCCCCTTCTCTCCCTGGGTAATGGCTACTCAACGGTCAGATGTTAGTTTAAATGCAACTTTTCAAAGCTCCTTTCTCTGAGTCTTTATTCTACAAAAAAGTGGCTCTGCTGGCCTCTCTCATGGCATCTTACATACATTTTTTGCAATCTGTGGTTATGTATTTGTATTTAGATTTTAATCTGCCCCCACTACTAGACTACCTCAGTGAGGGTGAGAATTACATCTGTTCATCACTGTATACCCAGTGCCTACCACATAGTAAGGTGCAAAAAAGTACATGATCCTAAATGGATTTCAGGTTTGAGAGAGACTTTCATAGGTCAGAGCTAAGACCAATGGAAAGAAGACTGTACCAACACTATAAATAAGAAAGTCTTATTTCCTTATTAGCATCATAATCAATATTAAATTTGTAATATAAATTAATTATAATGTATTTCTAAATTATATGCCCTAATCATTATGCTAAGTAAGGAACTTGCCATGTCAATAACTAATGAGATCTCAGACACCAACAGGGTTTGAGAGGAAGCAAGGTGATCCCCTCGATTCTGAAAACAAGGGGGTGTTGGGCATTGCCTATGTATCAGCTACTTTGCTAGATGTTGAAGATACAAAAATAAATAAGAAAATATTGATGATCCCAAGGAGCTCCTCTTTGGTGATCATTCTTTGTTGTTGTTGTTGTTTTGTTTTGTTTTGAGATGGAGTTTTGCTCTTGTTGCCTAGGCTGCAGTACAATGGCGTGATTTCAGCTCACCGCAACCTCCGTCTCCTGTGTTCAAGCGATTCTCCTGCCTCAGCCTCCCAAGTAGCTGGGATTACAGGCATGTGCCACCATGCCTGGATAATTTTGTATTTTTAGTAGAGACAAGGTTTCTCCATGTTAGTCAGGCTGGTCTTGAACTCCCGACCTCAGGTAATCCACCCACCTCAGCCTACCAAAGTGAGGGGATTACCGGTGTGAGCCACTGCACCTGGCCAGTGATCATTCTTAAAGAAAACATTTAGACTAGAAGATCTACAATAATCTAGACAGAAATTTGTTGATCAGATTATAGAAGTCACCTAGCAAACTCCATTGGGACTGACCTGCAGACAGGTCCATGGTGATGGTGCAATGAGAACCTTGAAACAGCATCTTCTCGGCTCCCTTGTGCCTGTCCAGCAACAGCACTTTAGGTGGCATGAGTTGATAGATGATCTCTGAATTGAATAAAAGGCATGCATCTGGAAGTAGAGATAGCCCCAGATGAAGCAATTCTGTGAGGAGACCTCAGAGATACAAGACAGTCCTTGCCTTCCCCATGAAGAGAGGGTTCCAGAAAGAGTGTATTAGTATGTAGGGGCTGTTATAACAAAGCACCGCAGCCTGGTGGACTTAAGCAACAGACATTTGTCTTCTCATTATTCTGGAGGGTAGAAGAGTGAGATCAAGGTGTTGGCAGGGTTGCTTTCTTCTGAGACCTTTCTCCTTGACTTGCAAAGGGTCATTTTTTTCCCTGTGTCTTCATATGGTCTTCCTTCTATATGTGTTCATGTCCTCATCTCCCCTTCTAAAAAGGATACCAGTCATATTGAAATAAGGCCCCATCCTAATGACCTCACTTAACCTTAATCACCTCTTTGAAGACGGTGTCTCCAAATGTAGTCATTTTATGAAGTAATAACCCCTAGTAAGGGATTGGGACTTTGACATATGAATTTGTGGGGGAACACAATTTAGCCCATAGTGGCAAAGAAGCAGAATATTGCAGACAAATTGCCCTTATTTCACAATTTTCACTTTAAAATCAACTTAGTCCCCTCTCCTTAGTCCTGTCCCTATTAAAATGCCACTGCCCAGAAAAGAAAAACAAAGAAACCTGAAGCAGCAATGAGCTCATACTTACATTCACTAGGAAGGTGGGACACATTAAGCCAGCAGCTCCCAACGCCTGACTCATCAAAAGAAGATCTTAGGATCAATTTTTGTAATCTAGATTACTGGGCCCCATCATGTTACCAAAATGTCAGGGGTTCAGTCTAGGTCCTGCTGCTTGCCACACAGTAAGCCAACCAATCACTAACACAATGAGTATTTCTGAAGAAGAAGGCTTTAATTGGGTGCTGTAGCCAAGGAGATGGGAGATGAGTCTCAAATCCATCTCTTTGACTAACTAAAATTAGGTGTTTATATAGCAGGGAAGAAATGTAACCATGCAGGAAAACAGGAAATAGAAGTTAGAACAAGGAGTTGGTCAACAGGAAAGAGGTAGTCAGTCAGGCAGTCATGAAGGATGAGGGGTCTGTCATCTCATCATCCAGATGCAGTGATCTGGTAAGTTTCAGTTTCTTGATACTATATGAGAGGCTGAATAGTTGGTTTCCTGAGAAAGGAACTCAGATAAGACAAATGCAACTTTCTCAAGTTTCAAGACTAGGAGTGCCAATTTCCATGTTTATTCAAAAGAAACCATAAAAATCAGTTCAATGGGGGCCGGGCACAGTGGCTCACACCTGTAATCCCAGCACTTTGGGAGGCCGAGGTGGTCAGATCATGAGAGCAGGAGATCAAGACCACAGTGAAACCCCGTCTCTACTAAAAATACAAAAAATTAGCCAGGCACGGTGGCGGGCACCTGTAGTCCCACCCACTCGGGAGGCTGAGGAAGGAGAATGGTGTGAACCCAGGAGGCGGAGCTTGCAGTGAGCTGAGATCACGCCACTGCACTCCAGCCTGGGTGACAGAGCAAGACTCTGTCTCAAAAAAAAAAAAAAAAAAAAAAATCAGTTTGATGGGACTACTGGGTCAGTTTCAGTCATAAACCAATGAATTCGAAATATCTAGTGAATCTGTATTTCTCTAAATCTCCTTGAATGTCTCTAGTAATTAGTAAGGTTTGAGAACCACTGCTTTTGACTTTCTGGCAAAATTAATAATTGTTTTCATGGAAAAAAAGTGTGTCTTGCCACTTCCATATTACTTCTCTCCCATCCCCCTACTCCTACTAAGAAAATTCTGCATAAGATATAAATATTTGGATTGAGCTTTACCAATAAGCTTGCAAATAAACTTAAGACAAAAACTTAAAGTATTTACATGCATTCATCCAATCATTTATTAGAATAATTTAGCCACCAACTGTTGGCGAGTACTTGCCACATGCCAGGCTGGACGCTTCATGCTGGGGATGGTTTGGTGGACACAATGTGGTCCCTGCCTTTGGTCCAGCTCTTGTATGTTTCTGTGCATAAAGTCTCCTGCTTTCAGAGGAGGCAATGGGATTCTTCAGCTTCTGGCTGCTGTCTGAGGTTTAGACTCATCAAGGTGAGGAATGTATTTGTTGCCAGGCTGGACTGGGGAGCTTCTCCTGAGGGTTGTGGCCCGATTGGAAAGCCAGCCACAAATCATGGTCAGATTGATAGTGCTCTTAAAAATAAATTATCTCCTGGTCTTATGCTGCTGATGGTGTTGTCAAGAAGGACATTAATCCTATGCTCCCTTTAATCACATGCCAGTGTTGCGTACAAGCCAACTGAGACAAAAAAGGTACCTACACAGCTGGACACAGCAAACTGTTTAAATGACAGCCCTGGCTCAAACAGTTTTTCCAGGATATGTGTGTGTATGTGTGTGTGTGTGTATGTGTGTGTGTGTATGTGAGAGAGAGAGAGAGAGAGAGAGAGAGAGAGAGAGAGAGAGAGAGATTGATTCTCACTGGCATTTGCACATACATTTCCAAATCAGTACTAAGGGTAACCAATAGGCCTGGCCTGTTGGCCCAAGCCTAATAGTAAGGACATGCATTTAACCGAGCTTAATTCCCCTGCTTGGTTTCTGGCTATTCAAAGATAACTCTAGTGTCCAGACTGTAGCAATCTTTGCCCCTTTCTGAATAATTGACGGGTTAAATATAATTGTGCCAATAGCCAAGGACACTAAGATATTCTTGATTCTTAAAGACACCAAGCAAGTGTGAAGGGGATGATGAAACACAAATTAGCCTCATCTAGGATACTGCTCTTTAGGCCGGACTTCTTATTGGTTAGTTGGGAGAAAGCAGATTGCCTTGTGGTTTGAGACCTGATATCCAGTCCTGTTGGTGCCTCCAATGAGGCACCTCCTCCAATGAGGAGATTCTTTGGAACTAAACAAATGGCACTTGCTCACTCTTACCTTGACCTCATGTTTATTCCTCAGCTCTTCCCTTGTCATGCAAAGTGGATCCTAGTTTTCTAGGACTATATTCCAACCTGCATCTGCTTCAGAATCAAGTAAGTCTCTCGCATTCCCCCTCCACCCCTTGTAGTAGTTTTTCTTGCCTCTCTAATGTGCATATCCCCTTCAGTTACGTGACTGGACCAAGAAAAATCTACTTAGCCTTAAGCCAATGACTCCAGATGATCATAAATAAACAGCAGAAATGCTAAGGTCATCCCTGCATTGGCCAAGAGCTCTTTATTTTTGCATGCTCAGTGGAGCAGAGAAAAATGGATTCGAGCCTGGGAGAATGTGAGTGTGACTACTGTTCATTGATGATCAGCTACTGCTGTGTTTCCAATAAAAGGGTGGGTCTCTTCTCTCTGACCCTAGTTTGATTCAAATACTTTTATGCTCTAGTTCAGCAATTTGAATGAATGTCAGCTCCCATATCTGGGGAGAGAATTGGGGCCTGAGATTAGGATATTCAGCTCTCAACTTACCCCAGCAAGTTCTGACAATACTGTACCATCAGACGTAAGCCATTTTAAATTCCCACTTATTCTTTGCAGAACCTGACTCTCAACAGTAAATTACAGGAATAAAGAGCCATCCTCTGGAGGTAGGAAGTGGGAGATTAATAACAAACAGACAGCATAAAGACTGGTTAAATTTATTTATGTTTAATCTAAGTGTTCCTTTTATTATCAGATTTGGGACTCAGGAGAATAAGGAGGTCAAAGAGGCAGAGAGAATACACGTGGCTGAGATTATATAATACCTTTCTAACACAGTGATAAAAGTGTCATAGACTCCCTGACATTTAATACCCTGAAGGACAGCTAGCAATCTTAAGGACTAAACAGCTTAGGAAATTTCCTTTAGAGATAAAGAGTGTGTCCTCAATCAAAGGACTCTGGACTCGGTCACTCCTTCACATTTTATGATGACATAGGATGATTTGCTTACAAATTGAGAAAACAAACTATGTCCGCAAGTGCCAGCTACGAGGCAAAACGGGAAAAACAAATCTACCTATATTGGTCATTTGAAATGAAATAAAACCTTTCTGATTAAGGTTTGCGGATTTCTTTCCTTGTTTTCATCACAAAGAAAAGAGAAATGGAAAGGAGGGAAGAAAGGCAAAGCCCACCGCTCTTTGAAATATAGATCACAAGGCCCACAGGACCATATTTTTCTTGGATATATACATTTTTATACAATTAAGCATTCCTGGAGTTGGGCTCTGTTAGGAAATGTATCCAACAACCTGATCGCTAGCCAGAAACCATAGAGTGAATGTTGAAGAAGCTGACCCACATATTTCCAAGGTACCTTTAAAATACATCTTTTTAAAGATGATCAGTTCTTCTGGTGATTCACCTAGCTGGGCAGTGGTCCAACTTCACTGTCTAATGTCTTTTTCCATGAACAGTTTCTCAGCAGTGGTCAGGGAAGCAGCATTGACCACTCGATGCTCCACTTGAGTTTAGGACATAGAAAGCCACAAGAGAATGTTACTGCCAACTCTACAACCAGAACAAGTGATAAGGTCTTTAAGAGGATACCATTTTTCAGATCCTCAGAGAGCTGAGATTATAAAGTAACCTATTGAATTAAACTCATGCTCCTCCAAAGAGAGAGGAACAAACAAGTTTTTCATTCCCAACGTAGGCCAAAAGTGGACATAATCTCCAAAGGGGGAAGAACCTGACAGGTTTCATCAACATTTCAAAACCTCTTCTCAAGCTAAATTGATTTAAAAATGCCTATTAGGACTGGGCACGGTGGCTCATGCCTGTAATCCCAGCACCTTAGGTGGGTGGATCACAAGGTCAGGAGATCGAGACCATCCTGGCTAACACGGTGAAACCCCGTCTCCACTAAAAATACAAAAAATTAGCAGGGCGTGGTAGCGGGCACCTGTAGTCCCAGCTACTCAGGAGGCTGAGGCAGGAGAACAGTGTGAACCTGGGAGGCGGAGCTTGCAGTGAGCCCAGATCACGCCACTGCACTCCAGCCTGGGCAACAGAATGAGACTCCCACTCAAAAAAAAAAAAAAAAAGAAAAAAAAAAAAACCTATAGATGGCCAGGAACAATAGTTCATGCCTATAATCCCAGTACTTTGGAAGACTGAGGTGGGAGAATCACTGGAGGCCAGGAGTTCAAGAACAGCCTGGGCAAGATAGCAGACCTGTCTCTACAAAAAATAAAAAAAATAGCTGGGTGTGGTGATGTGTGCCTATAGTCCCAGCTACTCAGAAGGCTAAGGCAGGAGGATCTCTTGAGTCTAGGAGTTTGAGGTTACAGTGAACTATGATTGTGCCACTGCACTCCAGCCTTGGTGACAGAGAGCGCTTGTCTCTAAAATAAAAATTTTAAAACACTATAAGTCACTTAACAATTATTTATAAATAATTAATAATGACTAGTGTTTAGCATGTTATATGCTAAACTTCATATATCAGACCTTCTAACTCTTGAATCAAATATTGCCACTGAAAAACTTTTTTAATAGATAAATAATGCAAAACTTAGCAAAAGTAAAATAATTTGCTCAGAAACTATTTTACAAAGCCTTTAGCCCAGACCAGGCTACTCTTCCACTGCTGTTCATGATCAGAATGAAGATTAGGAGGTGCTTACATTGCTAAAAGTTTCTGAATATCTGAGGCAGATTTTCTTTTAAGTCCTAAGGAATCACTGTGACATTCCCCTTGAAATGCAAAAGCCTGAAGTTTTAAAACACATGCATGCTTTCAATTTAACTGCCCAAATCATCTGAACTGATTATGAAACCAGCCCAATATCCCTATAGAACTGAAGTTTATAGGTTAAAAAAAATAAACATAGAAATGGACCCCTCTGGTCTTAAAACTTGAGAAACCTACATTTGTCTTATCTGAGTTCCTTTGTTAGGAAACCCACCATCAGGCCTCCCAGATAGTATCAAAGAACTGAAGCTTATTAGATCACCGCATCTGGACAAGGAGATCCCAGACCCCTCCCTAATTCCTGTTCACCTACACATAGTTCCTGTTGACCAAATCCTCTTCCTTACCCCTCTCTAATTCTGTTCTCCAACATGTAGTTAAATTCCTTCACTATTGTGTAAACCCCTAATTTTAGTCAGTTGCAGAGATGCATTTGAGACTGATTTCCCATCTTTTTGGCTGCAGCAATCAATTAAAGTCTTTTTCCTTGGCAATACTCATTGTCTTAGTGATTGGCTTTATTATTATTTTAATCTATTCTTTTTTTATTTTGAGGCTGGGCTATGAGACTGGCTGATTCTTGTATTTTTGGTAGAGACAGGGTTTCACCATGTTGCTCAGGCTTGTCTTGAACTTCTGGGCTCAAGTGATTCACCTGTCCCAGCCACCCAAAGTGCTGGAATTAAAAGTGTGAACCACTGCGCTCAGCCCCAGTGATTGGCTTTCTGTGCAAAGAGCAATAGGACCTAGATCGAACCCCCGACATTTTGTTAACAGTTATTTAAATTCTCAAAGGAATTGTGCAGGGAAATTCAAGATATGCAAAGACTAAACGTTGCTTGAAATAAACATTTAGATGCCTAAGCCCCTCATTGCACAATCACTCTTAACTTTTTTTTCCCTTAGGTGCTATATCTATGAAATTATTATAAAAGATATTATAAAATTTAGAATTTAAAATGTAAATATTCATTCCATGCATGCTTTGTTCAGGAATGTTACAATGATTTAAAACTAGAATAAGCTACATCATCAATGGTATTTAACACACTACTTATTAAGGCTTAATATTTAGAATTCGACCCAATTTCTATTTCAACACAGTAGACTGAGGTGGTATCACTTTCCCTTCTCATTTAAACAAGTTGTAAGAAAGGCTGTTCAAAGGGAAAAACATACTTCCTAACACAGATAAAATAGTATTCTGTGTCTCAGCCAGCCACGGTGGTGGCTCATGCCTGTAATCCCAGTACTTTGGGAGGCCGAGGCATAGATCACCTGAGGTCAGGAGTTCGAGACCAGCCTGACTAACGTGGTGAAACCCTGTCTGTACCAAAAATGCAAAAATTAGCTGGGCATGGTGGCATGCCCCTGCAATCCCAGCTACTCAGGAGGCTGAAGTGGCAGAATTGCTTGAACCCAGGAGGCAGAGGCTGCAGTGAACTGCGATCTTATCACTACACTCCAGCCTGAGCGACAGTACAAGACCCTGTCTCAAAAAAAGAGAGAGAAAAGTATTCTGTGTCTCTGAAACTGTTGCGGTTACTTCATGGCTACATATTCCCATTAGTTTCATAACTGTTTCCCACTCTTTGCTGAGAAACGCAGGCTCAGAGTGTGACCACACTGGACCAATCTGGCTCCACTTTTAGGTCACAATGTTGTGGTTGTTTTTCAGTTGTCATGGACCACAGATTGAAGGTCACATAGCCTGAGCATGCCCAGAGGAACCAAGTGTGCAACCACAGGGGAAACCTAAGAGCTCAGACTGAGGGGAAGGGACTGAATTCAGACTGGATACAACATGGTAGGATCCAGGGTCTAATTAGATCAAACTCTGGCATCACCCCATGGCAGGATCCAGACAGATCCTACCTCCCAGCATCATCTCGTTGCAAGATCCAATCAGATCACATCTCATCACCTTATGCTTATAAAACCAACCCAAACCCCAGCTCAGGGAGACAGATTTGAGCACGTCCTCCTGTCCGCTTGCCAGGCGACTCGCAGTAAATCTCTTCTTTTCTCAAAAGCCGGTTCAACGGTATTAGCCTCTCTGCATCTTGGTCAGTGAGCTCATTTACTCAGTAATGAGAGGACTTAACTAAGAGTTACTCAGAGCATGAGCCATCCCTGCCATGAACTACCTAGAAAGATGATGTTGATGGCAATGACGATGATGGATAATTATGAAATAATCACTAAGTGGCTGGCGCAGTGGCTCATGCCTATAATCCCAGCATCTTGGGAGGCCGAGGCAGGCAGATGACTTGACGCCAGGAGTTTGAGACCAGCCTAGGAAACATGGCAGAACCCTGCCTCTACTAAAAATACAAAAATTATCTGGGTGTGATGGTGGACGCCTGTAGTCCCAGCTATCTGGGAGGCTGAGGCACGAGAATTGCTTGAACCCAAGGGGCAAAGGTTGCAATGAGCTGAGATCACACCACTGCACTCCAGCCTGGGAAACAGAGTGAGACTCTGTCTCAAAGAAATAAATAATAAAAGTAAATAAATAAATATATAAATATTCACTAAGTGTTTTATGTTAGATTATCTGGTTTAAAAGTCACAACAGCTTTCTAACAAGGATATTATTATTGTTGTTATTCCAACTTTATAGATGAGGAAACAGCAAAAAGATCTAAAGTCCCTTGCCCAGGACCACATAGCTGGAGAGGATTAATACCTAGAGGCAAACTCAATAATCTGATTCCAAAGCCATGTCCTTTGCTCTACTGTGACTCTGAGCCACTAGAGCTTACCATGTTATATAAAGTCTCTTGAACTCCTAGTCATAACTTGTTAAACAAGACCTTTCGTCTACTGGCTTAAGATTCTGGATTCTCACAAATTCCACCCATGGAAATAAAGTGTGTGGATGCATAAAATGCATTGGAATACCCCTCACTTCTCCACCATGTCAATGTATTAATTAGCACATGCTTATAGAATGGTGGCAGCCCTTAGCTGGATGCTAAGGAATGCTCCTACTTCAGGTTTTTAGTATCTGTTTAAAAATACTCATTTTACTGGGCCAGGCACGGTGGCTCATGCCTGTAATCCCAGCACTTCGGAAGGCCAAGGCGGATCACTTGAGGTCAGGAGTTTGAGATCAACCTGGCCAACATGGTGAAGCCCCATCTCTACTAAAAATACAAAAATTTGCCAGGCGTGGTGGTGCATGCCTGTAATCCCAGCTACTCAGGAAGCTGAGGTGGGAGAACCGCTTGAATCCAGGAGGCGGAGGTTGCAGTGAGCTGAGATTGTATCGCTGCACTCCAGACTGGGCAAAAGAGCAAGACTCTGTCTTACAAAATAGTAATAAAAAGAAATACTCATTTTACTATTATTGTATAAATTAGAAGTCACTTAGAGATACTTTTTGAAGGAAGTTCTTGTCATCAAAGCAACCCTCAGACACTTGGATCTTCAATGTGAGAATTTTTAAAAACATGATCATGTTCTTTTACAAAAAATCATGCTCAAACAGTTATCAACTGATGTCTGATCTCAATTTATACAGCCAACTACCCTAAACTGCCCCATTTTGGATTATTTTTAAGCAAACCCCAGATATTAAATCATCTCATGTGTAAATAACTCAGCGTGTGTTAACAACTTCAGGAAAAAATTCCACAGAACCAGAATCTCATTATTATACTTTTTAAAAAAGTATTAACTTGTTACTATCAAATATTCAGTTAGCATTCAATTTCTCTGAGTGTGTCCAAACTTTTTTATATACTTTGAGGATCATGTTGTTCTTTGTAGTAACTAAAGGTTATCATTTCCCAAAGTGTCTTCTTTGAGATATTAATTGATGTTACGCAATTTTTAAAAAACATCTTGTAGGGCAATACATTTAGAGAACACTGCAGGAAAACAGAGTTAAACAGATTACTCACTGCAGGAGCTTCTTAAGCCTTCGATACATTAGTGTGCATTGAGACCTTCAACAGACGCACTTGGTCTGCAGCTCTTCCCAAGTCAGTTTGAACATAAACATTTTTTTTCTGAAACACACCTTAGAAAACATTGCCATGGGCAAGTCACTTGATTTTTGTCTCCGTTTTCTTTTCCTTGAGTGAAATGTAATGGGGTTCGTTTTGTCCTCCTAGAAATCTTAATGGAGACCAGTTTCACCTGTACACAGCCTAAATTCTGTTAATGAAGGGATTGGTTCAGAACAACGGTGACAGTGTTAGCATGTGAGTAGAGCAATGGCCACCATATTTTCTGCAAATAAAAGTTTAGTACATGTTGGATTGATACATGGTTGGAATACATGACTTAGCAAAAATGCAGAATATTTAAACCAGCGCTGTTCTTAGAATTAAGCATGTGTGATCAGGCTTTTGGATAAAATGAAGCTGTTCTTTACCAGGGAAACAGCCCATTCTTGCTGTGCAACAACTTGCATAGTGACTATGCTTTCCAAAAACTGATAGAACATATTGTATGAAATAGGATTTTTGTATCGCAAGGGGCTAGAAGTAAGCGATCTGAGAAATATAGATTTAATTCTAAAAAAAAAGAAATGTCTAGGACATTTTATCGGTTTATAGAAATAACAAGGTAAAACATTTGAAATTAGGAGTCTCCAAGAGGTTTGAGATGTGCTGTCTTTGAATGAGAAATGGCCGCATAGACTTATCTAGTTCAGACACTGGATTTTCAGTTTCTCTTGAGGTACGTGTTCTATGTATAGCACTCACTCCATAATCCTAAAACCGATACCATAGAGGAAAAAGTGGCTCAATTTATGTTTCAAAATGAAAGCAGCTATACTGGCAGAGGACAGTTATTTCCCATCTCCTAGCAATGAGGGCAAGGGAGAAAATGGAAGGCTGAAATCATATTATATTAGGATTGCACTCAGTTGGCCCGGGTGACCCTAATGGTTCTGTAATATCCCCAGGATGATACCCTCCACCAGGGCTAGTCTTTCAAATGCCCCCTATCTTTTAATCTAAAGCAGTCACCATGCCTATGTAATGAGATGATGCATATCTACCAAGGACCTTTCCAAAGCCTGTATCTTTTAGGACAGTCATATGAGTGCAGTAGCCCAGGGTTATGTGTGGTTTCAGGATTTTACTTAGCTAACTTGCTTTCGCTTGGGCAGAAACAGCAATCAAATCAAAATGAGTGATGCTAATTGGGAGGCTGGTTGATTTCTTTTTTTTTTTTTTTTTTTTTTGCATCAACTGCTCTGAGAGCAAAGTTAGAAAAGTTTGTTTTCGCTGGCAGGCGTCGGGAACATGACTGCAATTACCACCCTCTCATTTTCCAAGCTAAGGCTATAAAGAGTGAAGAATGACAACGTCTTCTTCTTCTGCGGCCACATTTTTTGAATTGCTGGTCTGTGCTAATGTCTCTGTTGCCCCTGGTTAAGGACCAGGCACCTGTATTGAGGCATTAGCCCCAGAAACCTGTGGGTACTGGGTTTGGCTACAGAGGTACAGAGTCAGGCCCTCGACCTTCAGGGGTTTGCAGTCTAACTGGGGAGAGATGGCTAAATTATCAATCATGGAGTGTGTGGTCTCCTTTCTTTCCAACTTTTTATTATGAAAAATGTCAAGTCAGAAAAGCTAAAGGAATATACTGAGCACCGACATACTCATCCAGTTAGATTAAAAAACGAACAGCTGCCATTAGTTGCTTCATTGCTGTGTGTGTGTGTGATATTTTTGAACAACTTGAAAGTTGCAGAGATCATGACACTTAAAACCCCTAAATAATTCAGCCACATCTCTTAAAAATGAGAACATTCTCCTATCTAACCAGAGTACTATTATTATATCTAAGAATATTTATAACTCCCTAATACCACTTAATATCCCATGTATATTCAAGTATCCTAACTTGTCCCCAAAACATCTTTTGGTACTGTGTTGTTCTAACCAGAATGCAATTAAGGTTTATACATTAGATTTGGTTGTCATGTTTCTTTAGTTGTTTTTTTTTTTTTTTTTTTTGTCTGGAGACAAGAGTTTCACTCTATTGCCCAGGCTGGAGTGCAGAGGCGTAATCTCGGCTCACTGCAACCTCTGCCTCCTCGGTTCAAGCGATCCTCCTGCCTCAGCCTCCAGAGTAGCTGGGATTACAAGTGCCCACCACCACTCCTGGCTAGTTTTTGCATTTTTAGTAGAGACAGTGTTCTGTCATGGTAGCCAGGCTGGTGTCAAACTTCTGACCTCAAGTGATCCACCCGCCTCGGCCCCCCAAATTGCTGGGATTACGGGCATGAGCCACCGCACTCAGCCTCTTTAGTACCTTTTAATCTCAGTCACCACTCCTCTTCTGTCAGGACACCGGCGCCCTGACTTTCGGAAGTGCTCAGGCCAGTTAGAGGATGCCCTACTTTATAGATTTGCTTCATTGCCCCTCACGGTGTCCGTTAATGTTTTCCTCTTTCAATGTTTCCTATAAACCAGAAATTATGTTGAAAGTCTTGATTAACCAGATTAAACATGTTTGACAAGAAAACTTAAGTGCAAATATGAGACAGTGCAGCAGTTTTAGAAAACAATCTGGAAGCTCCTCAAAATACGAAGCATGGAGTTCCCGCCTGATCTGGCAGTTCTGCTCCAAGATATACACCCAAGAAAAATGAAAACGTGTCCAAACAAAAACTTGGAACAAGTGTTCATAGCAACATTATTGATAACAGCCAAAAACTGGAAAACAACTCAACTGTCCATTAAATAATAGATTTTTTCTAAATGTGGCATATTCACTGGTGCGATGGCTCATGCCTGTAATTCTAGCACTTTGGGAGGCCGAGGTGGGCGGATCACTTGAGGTCAGGAGTTTGAGACCAGCCTGGCCAACATGGTGAAACCCTGTCTCTACTAAAAATACAAAAATTTACTGGGCATGGTGGCACACACCTGTAATCCCAGCTACTTGGGAGGCTGAGGCATGAGAATCGCTTAACCCTGGAGGCAAATGTTGCAGTGAACCAAGATCACACCACTGCACTCCAGCCTAGGTGAAAGAGTTAGACTCTGTCTCAAAAAAAAAAAAAAAAAAAAAAAAGATAAAATGTGGCATATTTATACAATGGAATGTTATACAAGGAATAAAGTGCTGATATCTTGAGGAACCCTGAAAACATCCTGGGTGAAAGAAGCCAGTGACAAAAGACCACATATTAATAATAAATGATTCTGCTTATATAAAATGTTCATAATAAGAAAATGCGCAGAAAAGAAAGTAGATTTGTGGTTGCCCAGGGCTGGGGGTGGTAGGAGGGAGATATAGAAATGCTCATGCTATGGGGCTTCTTTTGGGGGTGATGAAAATGTTCTAAAATTAGATTCTGGTGGTCATACAACTCTGTGAATATAAAAAGCCTTTGAACTGTATCTTTAAATGAGTGGATTGTGTGATGTATGAATTATACCTAAATAAATCTGTCAGAAGAAAAACAAAACGTTCATAGATGCTGCTGTGCATTTTGTAGGGTGTCACATCAAGAGGCTCCCAAGTTCATACCATCCCCTGTTTAATGATGCTCAACCTCTTAGTTGAGACGGTGACCCCAGATCTCTCCAGACGAAAGGCTTGCTTTCCATTTGTACAGAGCGAGCAATCTGTGGGGTGACAGATTGTAAGCACACGAACAGCCTGCTCCCAGCATCTTCCCACCTCATGCTTTAGCAGACACTGCTAAGTCTGGTAAGACACTGCTAAGACTGACAAGTCTTACCGGAATCAATCATTTCACGGGGACTACAGAACGGCCAACACTTCTTCTTACAGATTCAAAAGCTCAGATGGTTTGACAGACTTTCCAGAGTCACCAGACAGGATGGTAACACAACAGGGACTAGAGCCCAGCGCTCCCTTTTCTAGCCCACTCCTGGTGCCACTGCCTTAGGCTGTAATTCACCTGTGTATAAAGAGCTGCTGCTGTACTGAGGGGCAGGAAAGTGCTGAATAAGGAGTATTTGAGTAAGGAGTATTTCAAGGATCTGGCAGCAAAATTATTGCCTCGCAACCTGGAGGAAATCCAGAAAGACTTCCTGGATGAGGTTGAGCTGTTGCTGTAGGCCTTGAAGGTTAATTAAGAAAACACAGGAGGAGCCCAGCTGTAGCAGAAGCAAAGAGTCCCGGCAGGGGAAAAACACTGTCAGTGAACAGGGGAGTTAGAATCAGTTATAACCTAGCACTAAAGGGCATGAGCTCTAGAGCCAAACTGTCAGGATTTGAGCACCAGCTCTGCCACTTACTACCATAACCTCTCAGTACCTTGATTCCTTGGTTATGAAAAGGGGATCACAACCCCATGGGGTTTTCATGATAATTAAATGAGTTTGAGAACAGTTCCCAGCAACAGTAAGTTATCAAAAATATTGGTTATCTTTACATTGCACAAAATGTTTGGATGGCAATTTGCAAAGAATAGGAGTGCTATAGAAGTTAACGACAGCCAGCTGCCTTTCCCCCTGGAAACATGGCATTGCCCCTGCTCAGTAAGCCCCCTTGGGGACTGCTACTGCAAGAGGCAAAGTGGGTTTTAGGGAAATAAGTCAGGATTGAAACCAGGATATCTGGGTTGCAATCTCCCATCTGCCACCAACCACTGAGTGATGTAGAGTGAGTCCCCTGTCTTCTCTGAGCCTGTCTCTACAGTGTAAAATGGAGAGGTTGGACTAGTACATGTTCAACGACCCTTCTGCCTCTGACTTCTGACATGTGATTCGAAGAGTCTTCAGTGGGTATTTCAGCTCCTGCGTCCTGCTCAGGGCTGCTAGGTTATGTAGAGTTGGCTCCTAGAACTCTAAGGCATTACTTCTCTGAAGTCAGAGTTGGTACATCTCAGAGCATCCAAGGTTACCCAAGGTTACTTCCATTTATCCATTTATCAGAGGGAGTAGATTCTTCCCTCTATTTGCACAGAAGATTAGTTCTAGAATCCCCACATATTCCACATCGACCATACTCAAGTCCTGTAGTCAGTCCTGTGTACAGAAAAACTTGGTGCTCTATACACATGGGTTTCTTGTCCATGAATACTGTATTTTTGATCCAAGTTTGGTTGAAAAAAATCCACTTATAAGTGGACCCATGAAGTTCAAACCCACGTTGTTCAAGAGTCAACTGTACTTTTAAAAGACTCACCTGAATTAATCAATCCCACAGTGAGTACATAATTTTTTATAGTTACTATTATCGTGAGTTGTAAGTAGCTCGTTGTGTCAATGTCATAAAAGTTATGCTTTCTTTCATTGTTTTCTACTTTTTAGTCTATCTGCAACTTATAAATAAGCATGTTGGCCAAAAAGCAGAATTCGTGGGGAAAAAATGTAAATCTTTGTTTGCACAAAGGTTTCTTTCACGCTCATAAGTACACAGCATGAAGCACATCTAAACATGTATGTTGTATTTATGATTGAGAAATAATCATGACACAGCATGAAGCACATCTAAACATGTATGTTGTATTTATGATTGAGAAATAATCATGACACAGCATGAAGCACATCTAAACATGTATGTTGTATTTATGATTGAGAAATAATCATGACACAGCATGAAGCACATCTAAACATGTATGTTGTATTTATGATTGAGAAATAATCATGACACAGCATGAAGCACATCTAAACATGTATGTTGTACTTATGATTGAGAAATAATCATGACACAGCATGAAGCACATCTAAACATGTATGTTGTATTTATGATTGAGAAATAATCATGACACAGCATGAAGCACATCTAAACATGTATGTTGTACTTATGATTGAGAAATAATCATGACACAGCATGAAGCACATCTAAACATGTATGTTGTATTTATGATTGAGAAATAATCATGACACAGCATGAAGCACATCTAAACATGTATGTTGTATTTATGATTGAGAAATAATCATGACACAGCATGAAGCACATCTAAACATGTATGTTGTATTTATGATTGAGAAATAATCATGACACAGCATGAAGCACATCTAAACATGTATGTTGTATTTATGATTGAGAAATAATCATGTGAAAAACAGAATTCTGGTGTGTCCTCAACTCCATATTCCATATATAATATTTTCCTTCTTTGCATTTTCTGAGACATAGCAGTCAATCAGCAAAGATAACTGATTGACTGATATTATACTCTATAGTGGAGAAAGGGGGCTGAAAACATGTCCAAGCTGACCCATCCTCCCCCCTCCTCCCCTCCAGACAGGATCTTGTTCTGCCAGCCTGGATGGAGTACAGTGGCCCGATCACAGCTCACTGCAGCCATGATCTCCCAGGCTCAAGTAATCCTTCCACCCCAGCCTCCCAAGTAGCTGAGACTACGGGTACATGCCACCATGTCTGGCTAACTTATTTTTTTGTAGAGATGGGGTCTCCCTATGTTCTCCAGGCTGGTTTCCAACTCCTGGGCTCAAGCGATCTTCCTGCCTTCACCTCCCAAAGTCTCCAGCAGCTCTGTCTCCAGGCTGGAGTGCAGTGGCGCTATCTCGGCTCACTGCAAGCTCTAACCCCCTGGTTCAAGTGATTCGCCTGCCTTAGCCTCCCAAGTAGCTGGGGTTACAGGCACGTGCCACCACACCCAGCTAATTTTTGTATTTTTAGTAGAGATGGGATTTCACCATGTTGACCAGGATAGTCTCGATCTCCTGACCTTATGATCCACCTGCCTCGGCCTCCCAAAGTGCTGGGATTACAGGCGTGAGCCACCATGCCCAGCATATATATATCATGAAATCCCATCTCTACTAAAAATACAAAAATTAGCCAGGCATGGTGGTAGGTGCCTGTAACCCCAGCTACTTGGGAAGCTGA
The DNA here is from genome assembly GCF_047675955.1 of Chlorocebus sabaeus. Classification (NCBI taxonomy): domain Eukaryota; kingdom Metazoa; phylum Chordata; class Mammalia; order Primates; family Cercopithecidae; genus Chlorocebus; species Chlorocebus sabaeus. The sequence continues at coordinate 80,926,031 of NC_132928.1, forward strand.
GGCAGGATAATTGCTTGAACCCAGGAGACAGAGGATGCAGTGAGCCAAGATCACACCACCATACTCCAGGCTGGGCAACAGAGTGAGACTCTGTCTCAAAAAAAAGAAAAAAAAAAAAATATATATATATATATATATATACACACACACACACACCCCTACAAATTCCTTGACACTTTTCCTTTCAAGAAGTAGAACTTAATTACTCTCCTTTTAAGTGTAGACTGGATTTCGTGATTCACTTCTAATGAACAAAACAAAGCAGAAGTGTCTGGGCATGGTGGCCCACACCAGTAATCCCAGTGTGGGGAGGCCATGGCAGGAGGATGGCTTAAGGCCAGATATTTGAAACCAGCCTAGGCGAGGTAGCAAGACCTCATCTCTACAAAAATAAAAATGTAAAAAGTATTAAAAATTAGCATAAAGCAGAAGTGAAGGCATACAATTTTAGGGACTAGATCACAAAATGCACCACAGTTTCTTCCTCGCTCTGTCTGGAATCTCTCAGTCTGAGTGGAAGTAGCTGACGTATTGTGAGCAGCCCTATGGCAAGGCCCACATAATGAGGAACTGAGGCCTCCAGCCAACAGCCATGTACATGAACCCTTGCAGAGCAAGTCTTCCAGCCACAGGCAAACCTTGAGATGATGGCATTCCCAGCCAACATCTTGACCACAGCCTAATGAAAGGCCCTGAGCCAGAACCACCCAGCTAAGCCATTCTCACGTTCCTGACCTTTAGAAACTTTACAAGAAGACAAATGATTGGTGTTGTAAACCACTAAGTTTTGAAGTGATTTGTTATGCAGCAATAGTAACTAATACAGATGCATAAATGAATAGAAAATGTGTTGCACATTTATGTACCCGAAGAATGTTAATATCCAAACATCTTTTTTCTTTTAAGTTCTCCAATTTATTCCTTTTCTGGTTGTGTCAGTAAACACACAATCCCATGGGTAATTTTGTGGTAGAGCTGTCAAAATAACAAGAAAAATATATTGAAATATATGATCTGATTAAGATCAAGTAAGACATGTGAGAAGTCCAGCAAACTAGAGGGAAAACCCTGAAAAGTCACATTGGCATGAGACAAAATTCTCTGTCTTGTCTTCTCCACACTCATGCATAAGCTGTGAGTCCTCTTTTCCTCCTCTTTATAGGGAATAAAGTTGCTTCCCCTGCTCCTTCCTTTTTGCTTAGAAGAAAAAAGAAAAAAAAAAAAAAAAGCTGTAGATTTTTTAGCAGCAGCAACCTGCTCTAAAGTAAGCCATGTTATCTAGGAGAAACAGGAACATTTCAATCAAGGCTAAGATGATTTCCTTAAGGATAAAGGGCCCAATATATCTCAAATGGAATTTTCCAGGAAAGGAACATATTGTGAGTCTAGCTCCCAAGTTAGTCCGCTGGCTAATACACTGAGAAGCCAGCGTTACTGGTTGTATCTTTCCAAACCAGCATGGTTAGTTTGGTGGGTTTCAACATGGCATAAATAAATCCAAACTTCTGAGTTTAGTAATCACAGTATTAGAAGTGACACTGACTGCTTCAACAAAATGAACCCCAAAATGTAGAATGACTCTCAACATAATACAAGTTTATTTCTCACGAACATAAAGTCCAAAACACACATTCTTGATCAGTAGGAGGCGCTTATCTGAGCCAGGCACCCAGACCCTTCCATCTTGTGACAGACATATGGCTTCCCATCTGCTGTCTTTGTTCACATAGAAACAGAGAAGGCACACAAAGAATTGCAAGGTAGAGAGTCTGTGGGTCAGGCCGTGAAGTCGCAGGCATCACTTCTGCTCAGATTTTATTGTCTAAGCCTCAGTCACTTGGGTTCCCGACCACAAAGATCACTGGTAAGCACAGGAAGAAGGGAAGACAGATGCTTGAACAGTTAGCCTGTCTCTGCCGCAGTAAATGGCACCACTTACTCCTGCATGGCCACAGATAACCTCCTCAGCCGTCTCCCTTCCAGAGCCCATTCCATTCTTACCTATACCCCTAACCCAAGACAGATTGAACCCCCTTCCTCTCTGCTCCAGGGAACCTTGCACCCATCTTATGTCCATCATATTAATTATTGCTCAATTGCCATCATTTATGGGACTGTCATTCTACTATTGTGTTAGCATCTGGAGAGCAGAGAGCATGTCTTTTCCTCTGTATATCATGGTGTCTGGCAAAGAGTAGACACTCATTTTAAGAGATAAGCTGATAGATTGAAGGATGAATAAAGTGTTACTCAAAACGAGTCCAGGTAAAATAATATGAATAATTGTGCATTAAGACTACTCTTTGATAGAACACAAGGTTGGGCCCAAAGGCTCATGCCTGTAATCCCAGCACTTTGAGAGGCCAAGGAGAGAGGATCACTTGAGCCTGGGAGTTCAAGACCGGCCTAGGCAACATAGTGAGACCTTGCTTCTACAAAAGAAAAAAAAATTAGCCAGGCATGGTGGCAAGTACTAACTACTTGGGAGACTGAGCTGAGAAAATCACTTGAGCCCAGGAGTTTGATGTTACAGTGAGTTACGATCATGTCACTGCACTCTACCTAGGTGACAGAGCAAGAGCTTGTTTCAACACAATGTGAAAAGGAAATATAAGAAATAACAGAGCCATGCCATATTCAAAAACAAGCACAGCTCTTCTGGTTCCATCTCCTATCTGTGAAGTGCCAAGACAAAAACAAGAATTCTAGCATTTATGACAGTCTGGTCATGGGCCATGCAAACTCTCACTTCAACACTCATGTTTTTAGGGTATCTAGGATGTACTGCCAGGGACCATAACAGGGTGAAAGTTGGACCTGGGCCAGGCACAGTGGCTCACGCCTGTAATCCCAGCACTTTGGGAGGCCAAGGCAGGCAGATCACGAGGTCAGGAGATCAAGACCATCTTGGCTAACACAGTGAAACTCCATCTCAACTAAAAATACAAAAACAAAATTAGCCGGGCGTGGTGGCGGGCTCCTGTAGTCCCAGCTGCTCGGGAGGCTGAGGCAGGAGAATGGCGTGAACCCGGGAAGTGGAGCTGGCAGTGAGCTGAGATCGTGCCACTGCACTCCAGCCTGGGCGACAGAGCTTGACTCTGTCTCAAAAAAAGAAAGAAAGAAAAAAAGTTGGACCTGTAGGGGAAATGACAGGAAGGCAGACTCAGTCATAATTGAAGAAAGGAAAGGACATGGAGCAGATATCAGATGCTCTGAAGTTCTAGTGCTGGCCCTGCCCTTGACTAGTGGTACATCCTTGGATAAATCATTTAATCTTTCCATGCCTCAGATTTCTTGCCAGGGAATGAATGAAGTTGGATTAATTGGCCTTCCGTATCTAGAATCCTAAGACTCCTCGAACTGGAGCTTTCGAACAAGCTACCTTAGGAGGCCAGTAGCTCCCCATCACTGAAAGTATTTGAGCAAAGATGAGATTACCTTAATAACCATGACAGCCTCCTTTATTCCGTGCTTACTATGTTTCTGGAAGTATGCTAAGCACTTCTTCTTTTTTTTTTTTTTGCATGCTTCCTCTTAAAAATACTATGGTGTAGGTACTAATATCATCCACATGTTACAGGTAAGGAAACTGTTTATAGAAGTCAAGTCACTTCCTGAAAGTCATTCTGCTGCCCAGTGGTGGTGCCAGGATTTGAGCTCTGACTAGTGCCTCGTTGTGTGTCTTTGTGCTGCATTTCTGTGCTTGAGTTAAAGGTCTGACTGGATGGCCTCATAAGGACAAACTTCTTTTTTTTTTTTTTTTTTTTTCCTGATATGGAGTCTTACTCGGTCGCCCAGGCTGGAGTGCAGTGGCACAATCTCGGCTCACTGCAACCTCTACCTCCTGGGTTCAAGCCATCCTCCTGCCTAAGCCTCCTAGGTAGCTGGGACAACAGGCACATGCCACCATGCCCAGCTAATTTTTGTAGTTTTAGTAGAAAGGGAGTTTCTCCACGCTGCCCACGCTGGTCTCAAACTCCTGACCTCAGATGATCTGCCCGCCTTGGCCTCCCAAATTGCTGGAATTACAGGCGTGAGCCACCCCACCTGGCTGGGACACTACTTACTTATGGAAACTATATATTAAGAAATTGAGGGACTGGCCTGGAAGGGGAAACTCCTAAGCAAACGAACCTCTCCTATTTTTACGATCTTAGCATTTATAATTGCATGCTGGTCATCAAGCACGGCTCCCATGGGCCTAAGAAAGCTTTCTGAGCTGGGAGGAGGAAAGTAAATCAAAGTGTTCTGCCCAGCAACAGCATGTGGGACACCGAGGCTCAGCTGAGCTGAAGCAAATAGAAGACTTGAAATGGCTTTATTTAGTAGGGGTTTGTTTAGTAGTTGTTGTTTTTTAATTTTGTTTCAGTTTGGCTTTTTGAGACGAAGTCTCACTCTGTTGCCCAGGCTGGAGTGTAGTGGTGGCACTACCACAGCTCACTGCAGCCTCGACCTCGTGGGCTCAAGGGATCCTCCTGCCTCAGCCTCTCGTGTAGCTGGGACCTGACTAGTTGGCCAGCCATATCCCTCTAATATTTATTTATTTATTTAGGAAGAGACAGGTCTCCCCATGTTGGCCAGGCTGGTCTCAAACTCCTGAGCTCAAGTGATCCTCTCACCTCAGCCTCACAAAGTGCTGGGATTACAGGCCTGAGCCACAGCAACTGGCCTTGTTTTGTTTCAGTGACTAAAACTGCCTTTTGAGGGAGCTACAGAGGCAATGCAGCAGCTTGGAACCCAGGAAGCTTCCTTGGTCTTGTGTTTCTAAGGTTCCCAGGCATATTGTAAGCAACTGCTCCTGATGGAGGCGCTGGCGTATGAAGAGCTAGGTTCTGGAGCTAGATCGCCTGGACTTCTCTCTTGATCATGTGCTTTTGGGAACATGACCTATCCTGTCAGTGCCTCGCCCTCTTCACAGGCAAAGTAGAAACAATGACAGCAGCTGCCATGTCGGGGTTACTATGATGATGGATGTCATGACTTAAAACACACAAGGTGCCTACAGCAGCGGCTGGCGCGTAATGGATACTTAACGGAGCCATTCCTTTCAGGGTCAATGGGGTGATGACTATTTTATTTTTTTCTTTTTTTGGTTTTTTGTTTGTTTGTTTGTTTTCAATTTAAGACCAAGGACTCAAAAAAATTCAGGCCAGACGCAGTGGCTCACGCCTATAATCCCAGCACTTTGGGAGGCTGAGGCGGGTGGATCACTGGAGGTCAGAAGTTCAAAACCAGCCTGACCAACATGGAGAAACCCCATCTCTACTAAAAATACAAAAATTAGCCAGGCATGGTGGCACACGCCTGTAATACCAGCTACTCAGGAAACTGAGGCGGGAGGATCGCTTGAACTCAGGAGCCGGAGGTTGCAGTGAGCTCAGATCATGCCTCTGTACTCCTACACCCCAACCTGGGGGACAGAGCAAGACTCTGTCTCAAAAAAAAAAAAAAAAAAAAAAAAATTCTGAAGTCATAAAGCGAAAGAGTGACAAAGGTGGGCAGGCGGGAACTACTCAGCAGTGTAGAACAGGCCCTAGAAGCAAGGATTATTCCAGAGTCATCTGAACTCAGACTCACAGGCATCACGGACTGGCCAGTCCTGCCCCGGCTCAAGCCCTGATACTAGGGGGACCAGGCTGGGCGGGGGCAGGTGGGGGATGGCCCTTGCAAAATAGCCTCTACCCTGTGCAACAGTTTACAATTCAGCAGACAGTGTTTTAAGATATGTCCAACTGGATATATGGCATCGCTGTTGAAATTGTTTTTATTACCTTATGGAACTACAAGAAAGCCTAGGGATGTATTAATACGTGTAGGGTTGACAGGCCCATAACTATAAAGTAATGGCAGGCATTATCCATATCTATTCATGGAAGTGGGAGTCCCGGGGCAGACACAGAACGTGCCCAGAGGGAGCTGACCCACTTTATTATTTTTATGTAGGTTCAGATATTATTTATTTCTCGGGTACAGCATAAAATGATACTTTATTCCATCAACTATAACCCAGGCACACACAGTCATTCCATTTCCCAAAGGAATACAAGCAAATAAACCTTTAGGCAGCAGACGGAAATGCATTTTCTCTCCTCTCCCTGCCTTCTTTAGAGGAACAGAATTAGCAGGTCTACCTAGAGTATACTCTTCTCTCTTGAACCACATCCTCAGTCCCCAAAGGGGACAGTGAGATCTGCCCCCAGAGGTAGTTCAAAGCTGGGGGCGCTTTCATTTGTTAGGATCTATCCCAGCTACTCGGGAGGCTGAGGCAGGAGGATCACTTGAGGCCAGGAGTTTGAGAGCAGCCTGGACAACATAGTGAGACCCTGTCTCTACACAAAGATTTTTAAAATTAACCAAATGTGATGGGGGCATGCCTGTAGTCCCAGCTACTCAGGAGGCTGAGGTCGGAGGATTGCTTGAGCCCAGGAGTTTGAGGTTACAGTGAGCAATGATGGCATCCCTGCCCTCCATCCTGGGTGACAGACCAAGAGCCTAGCCCTAAAAAAGTTTTTTAAAAATTTTTCTTTAAGATTTATAAGAGGACTCAGTAAAGGCTGTGCTGGCATAACATCAAACTACTGAATTCTTTGAGAACTCACTGGAGATGATCCTTTTGCACGACATAACTGAACATTGTAATGGCTGGCTTAATTACTTAGATGTCGGTCTGTGTGCTTTTGGTGTCGTAAGTACAAAGCTTAAAAATTTTAGTTTTAGGGCCAAGTGCGGTGGCTCACACCTGTAACCCCAGCACTTTGGGAGGCCCAGCCAGGCGGATCACCTGAGGTCAGGAGTTTGAAACCAGCCTGCCCAACATGGTGAAACCCCGTCTCTATTAAAAATACAAAAATTATCCAGGCATGGTGGCAGGCGTCTGTAATTCCAGCTACTGGGGGGGCTGAGGCAGGAGAATCGCTTGAACCCAGGAGGCAGAGTTTGCAGTGAGCCGAGACCGCACCACTGCACTCCAGACTAGGCGACAAGAGCAAAACTCCGTCTCAAAAAAAAAAAAAAAGAAATGTTACTTTTAAAACAAAGTACTAGCTCATCTCTGAGCAGTACTGTTTAAGTAGGCAAGAGCCCCTGGAGGTAGCCTGAACTTTTTATACCCTTAGCTGAGGGGACAGAACAGAAATGATATGACATTTACAGAAACCCTTTGTGGCCTGGCCTCACTGGAATTTTTTCTGTTGTTAAATAAAGACCATTTGTTTTTATTGATTAAAAACAAAATAATTCATATGATGGGTTCAAGAAAACAAATTATTTCGCTTATGGACAATGTAGGTCAGGACTAGAAGCAAACAAGGATCTATGACCCCTGGCACATCTCAGCACTCAAGCAAAAACTCAAAGAAAACAGTGATACTGATGGCCGCGTCATGCATGGTGCTCACACAAGAATGCCAAGAGGTTTAATATGTGTTCCTTACCTGGACCCTTTTCACTGGGTCAGATATCCGGACATCTTAGTCTGATAGGCATCCTCTGCTAATGCATTTTAAATGATTGAATCAGTAATTCGATGGGCCGCTTTTTATAAGATACTACGATACCCTATGAAGCACTATTAAAATATTCATATTTCTGCACACCAGATGTGGCCCGATTGTTCATAACCAATATTGGTTCTCTGGCAAGAGGACCAAAGACAGCCCTCTAAGACATTCCTCACTGATACTCCATTTTTCAGTGGCTAGAGAGACATGAGTAGGAAGCAAAGCTGGGTTCCTGCACCCCTGGTCTTGGTGCTAGCACAGTGCCGCTGCTGGCAGGTTCCCGGGCACCATCTGAGACCAACCCCACTGTGAGGCTAAAGGAGGCTGATCGGAACAGTGGTCCTCCACCTCCTCCCTGACTTCCCAAGTCATCTTCTATTTATGTGGAATTATTCCCATAACTGGGGCCAGATGATCCCACCCTGGAAAGACTGGGGAAGTTCCCAGAATGCTGACGTGAAAGTCCAGTTTTCCCGATGTTTCTGCTGTTCCCAGGTCACAAGCCTTTGGGCAAAAATCTCCCAGGCTTGAGAGATTTCAGTCCAGCCTGGATCACCTCTCCACTTCCTCCATCCCAGAGGGAAATTAAAACTCCCATCTACTGTTGATGAGGAGTCCCTTCAGGCCCTAAAGTTTAGGAAGAAGAATCCCTATCTTGTCTTCTTCACTGTCATCCCAGCACATCAGTTACTTAAAACAATCCGATTTCAAGAACTGATAGACCTCCATTTCTGGACATGCCGAAAACAAGCAAATTCCACAGGACCAGCTTCAGGGTGGCAGAATGGAAGGAGTAAAAGCCAACCACAGGGTCAGGTGCAGTGGCTCAGGCCTGTTATCCCAGCTCTTTGGGAGGCTGAGGTGGGCAGATCACCTGAGGTCAGGAGTTCAAGACCAGCCTAGTCAACATGGTGAAACCCTGTTTCTATTAAAAACACAAAATATTAGCCAGGCATGGTGGTGGGCGCTGGTACCTGGGAGGCTGAGGCAGGAGAATCACTTGAACCCAGGAGGCGGAAGTTGTGGTGAGCCGAGATCGCACTACTGCACTCCAACCTGGGTGACGAGTGAAACTCCTTCTCAAACAACAACAACAAAGCCAGCCATGGGATCTGTAGCACAGCTCTCACTTCCACCGTTAGCTCAGCCAGGACTGGCGAGGGAGTGCCCACTGGAGAATCTTATCCTCTGTTCCTTAGTTGTTTAGATGTATAAAGCCTGAGGGCTTTGCACCTAATTAGGGTTTCAGAGCTTTGTTTTTCTCTCATCTAATTACATTTGCCCTGTGGGGAAGAGCCTCTGTCCAGGAGGCAGTGCTTTCTGAAAATGTCTCAGCCCAACAAAAGGCGCGAGAAGGTGAACAGCTCATCCCCCCACCAGCATGCTGAGATGCAGAACCAGGCCATGGCTCCTTCTTGCTCCTCTCCTTTCATTATCTCTAACTCCCATGTCAGCCCTCAAGCAGTCTCCTGCTTTGTCACCCTTGGCAAGGTGGGGAATGTTCTCTCAACCTGCAGCTTTCTCCTTCAAGAACAAAGTGCAACCTCTTAGCAGCTGGCAATCAACCCCTGTGCTCGGGGCCTTCCAGTCAGACCTTCCGCCGTGCACCCTGGTGGGGGGTAAATTATCCTGAGCTTGGAAAATATGACTGAAATCACCTCCGAGGAAAGGGTTTTCACAGAAGATGTTTCCTCACCTTCAGTTACAGCTCAATTCAACTGACCATTTCCCACTCTAGATCTCAAAAGAAATTTCGGTTTTGCTTCTGGGTTTGGGCCCAGGTGATAATGAAAGGTACTTAGGAAGCCGGGCCTAATGAAGCGGCGTAGCCCTCAGAGGGACATGGCTGACTTGGCTAAGAGTGGGACAGGGTGTGGGGTTGAGGAATCCATGGGGACTCAGGGCATCCTGTCGCAGACACAGGAACTGACCCAGCCACAGGGTCACAGGACAGAGTGCTACCAGCCTGTGTCACCACAGTCCCTGTGCAGAGTCCAGAGCTCACAAAAGAGATAAATGGACATTTGCTGACTGGGGTAACTCAGCATCTATTCACCCTATTTCTGGGAAAAGCCTCAATTTACATGTGGGAATGCACCACCCCCTTATTGTTATAGGAGTTATTAAGAAATTATTTTAGGCAGACAGAGAGGAAAAGAGCTCCTTGGGAAGTTTTTGTTTCTTTTAAAGCAGATCCAGAAACCTTTCTCGTCTAACAGGAGAGCCCCAACTCTAAGAGCCACCAGCAAGCTTTGACATGCAAATGCAGGCCATTAGATACTAGGTCCACCCAAATATGGAGATTCCAGCCGTTTTCTTCCTCCCCCCAACAGGTGCCTGGCAAGATGGCCGCCCCCACATATCCCCACGTGTTTAGAACATCATGGCCCCTGTATTTGCATCTTAAAAGGCTAGAGTGGGAGGGCCAGTTTTTTCACAGGCTATGTGAATGACATGCCTGGTCAAACCAATCCTCTGAGCCCTATGCCAGTCAGACACCGCCTCCTCTGGTCTCCTCATATAACTAGCTGCTTACACCACACACACTCCCTTCCCCCTACACCCCCCTCCCCACTGGGGTTTTCCGTCTGTTCAAATCCCCTCTCCCTCTCTGTACAGGGAAGCTGTTTTCTTCTTCCTTCCTTCTTTCTTGTATTTTAAAGTTTTCGCTCCTTAAAACCACTCCAGGTGTGTCCGTGCCATTTTGTCCAAATGTATGCTAGACCAAGAACCCTGGTGTTCCTCCAGTCATCTGAGCCATGTCATTATCTCATTCTATTTTTGATAGCACTCACCACCACCATACCCTGCTCCATCAGAGCACTCATCCTCCTGAGCTCTATGAATGGCTCAGGATGCACGAGTGAGAGAAAAATGTAGCCAAGTGAGGAGGCAGAGAGAAACTGCCTCTTGGTAACACAGTGTATGCCCCTGGATCAAGCCGTGCCTGAAGGCAGTTTATTCTGAACTTTTACAATAAGTGCTCTTTTTATTTAAATCATTTTGGATTGGGTTTTTGTTGACTTGCAAGCAAAAGCACACTATGATAAAAAGGGGATAGAAGACAAGTATTACAAATCCAGAAATGGGGAGGGCCCAACCCCAGAGCCCAGGCCAGTCAGGGAAGTGAAGAAACAGACAGCATCTGAGACGCCTGTGCCCAGTATCCAGGGACTGGGTCCATGATCTTTGAGCCTTAATATGCAGGAGATGCCTGTGGGGAACTTTATAACAGTGTAGATTCCCACTCATCCCCGCAGCCAATTCTGATGCTTAAGTCTGGAAGGGGAACCAGAGGTCTGGTTTTTAACCAATATCCAGGCAATTTGGCAGCAGATAACGCAGATAATACTTTGAGAAACACTTCCCTATACTGAACTGGGAGTTAAAGCACAGGGTTCCAGTCTCTGCAGTGAGGCAGTGGCAAGAGCTCCGTGGGCGGGAAGAATATTAGACCAGAGCTTAGAACAGGACTGCAGAAGCAAGCATGGAATGGAAGCGCATCTGGTGATTGTCAGACACCGCCTCCTCCTGCAGATCACAGGCAATGATTTTTGGAAACTCATCACACAACAGTTTGAAGCAGCGGGAACAATGATTTGATCCAAAGTGCCATGTGAACACTTCTGAGTCTACAAATGCTTTCATAGGTCAATCTAAGCTGTTCCTCCCAACCAACCTGCCTGGCAATGAGAGATTAGGATATTAAAACTCAGAGTGTCTAAATAGCGTGCACAAAGCCACACAGCTCACTGCTTCAGTAGCCTAGACATGGGTCCCGGTCTGTCTGGCACCAAACCCCACACTGTTCAAATAATTCTCCCTTCCACCGGGGGAAGGGCTGGGTCTCAGGAAAGGTCTAAGGGACACGCAGTGTAGGGATCAGTGAGACCCTGCTCAGCAGGCCCAGATGAGGGAAGGGGGTGTTCTACCTGACTGCGTAGGAAGGCAGGGCCATTTTATTTTATTTTATTTTATTTTATTTTTATTTTATTTTTTCACTTTTTACCATGATATGCAATTTACTGGAGAGAGAAACTTCTCACACGAAGAGGTTTCAAGTGGATACTCACAAAACATAAGCTCATGCAATAGGAAGAGTAGGTGGCTCTGAAATCATTACAGCAGTACAATATGTACCAAAATTTATTTTATGCAGTTATGATTTAATACTGCCTCTTTACATTTGTTTATATTTCTCTTGACTGTGAATGATATCATGTACAGTCTGTAAGTATGTGTATAAGTTTAGATAAATTTCAACTTTATATAATAAATATATGTATATCTTGTGGTACTATATGATAAAATAGACTAGCATCCACATATATTTTGTGTATTCATCACATACCTAATTTTTTTCTTAATTTCTTTTTCAATATTTCTAGACTATACAGTCAATCTCTGAGGTTTTTTCGAATTGTCACAAATCTTCAAAAAATGTTTCCAATGTGTTTATTTTTTAAAACCTGTTTATAAAGGAACCCACACAATTGAGAACCATGTTGTTCAAGGGTCAACTGTATAATCAATTAAACCAGCACAAGGCTGAGTGCAGTGGCTCACACTTGTAATCCCAGCACTTTGGGAGGCCGAAGCAGGTAGATCGCTTGAGTCCAAGAATTCGAGACCAGCCTGGGCAACACAGCGAGAGTCTGTCTCTACAAAAAATACAAAAATCCCAGCCCAGCTTGGGTATGCAGAGTGGAGGATGACAGGAGCACCCTTGGAAGTGAGGACTAAGCTCTGATTTTTTTTTTTTTTTTTTTAATCTTACCCAAATTCCCTATCTAAAGGGTCTGGGGAGTGATGCCCTACAAACCATAAATTCTCATCAGATGAATTTTATTTAACCCTATATATTGTGACTTACTTTCCAACCTGACTCTGTCATAACATTATGACACAAAGAAGAAAATCAAAATATTTTACCCCAAAACATGGGCTTCTTTGTACATATCTTGAAATGGCCCTGTCTTTGTGGGGGAAAATTTGTATCTGTAAAGAATCTGTTAACATAGCTAGATATTTTGCTTCCAGGCCCTCCCAATCCTAAAGAGATTAACTAAAAGTCTAGCAGTTTTTTGTTGTTGTTGAGACACAGTCTGACTCTGTCACCCAGGCTGGAGTGCAATGACATGATCTCGGCTCACTGCAACCTCCGCCTCCTGGGTTCAAGCGATTCTTCTGCCTCAGCCTCCTGAGTAGCTGGGACTATAAGCACCTGCAACCGTGCCTGGCTAATTTTTATATTTTTAGTGGAGACGGGGTTTCGCTATATTGGCCAGGCTGGTCTCGAACTCCTGACGTTGTGATGCACACCCACCTGTGCTGGGATTACATGCCTGAGCCACCATGCCTGGCCAAGTCTAGCACCTTTTAAAGATCTGAATAGGAAACATTTCTCATCTATTGTCTCTGAGGACAGCCACTATAAGACTTCAAAAGAACCTTGGTCTTCACCATCTTTTATCTTAACTTGAACATTTCCTTTCTATGGATCCCAGGTCTTTAGACAAACTCACCGAAATTTACCTATAGCCTGGGGGCACCCCTCTGCTCCCGCTTTGGGCCCGCCTTGGTCCCGCCTTTCTGGACCAAACCAATGTATTTTTTTTTTTTTTTTTTTTTTTTTTGAGACAGAGTCTCGCTCTGTCGCCGAGGCTGGAGTGCAGTGGCACAACCTAAGCTCACTGCAAGCTCCGCCTCCCGGGTTCCCGCCATTCTCCGGCCTCAGCCTCCCGAGTAGCTGGGACTACAGGCGCCGCCACCTTGCCCAGCTAATTTTTTGTATTTTTTAGTAGAGACGGGGTTTCACGGTGTTAGCCAGGATGGTCTCCATCTCCTGACCTCGTGATCCACCCGCCTCCGCCTCCCAAAGTGCTGGGATTACAGGTGTGAGCCACCGCACCCGGCCCCAATGTATTTCTTAAATATACTTGATTGATGTCTCATGCTTTTCTAAAATGCATAAAAGCAAGCGGCACCCCCACCACCTTGGACACATGTTCTCAGGACCTCCTGAGGGCTATGGCAAGGGCCATGGTCACTCATATTTGGCTGAGAATACATCTCTTCAAATATTTTACCAAGTTTCACTCTTCGTTTATAGGAGCAATGGAAATGATTTTCTTTGATCACAGTGTCAGCTCCTGACATTGGGATGCGCCCATCTGTGCTGTTGACTCTTCCCTTGGAATCAGAGAGGGAGACGGCTCCCAGTGTGGTTGGAAGTCACCCCGATCCCCAACAACACAGTGCAGCAGGCCCCGGCTGCATGCCCGTTCCGTTCAGGACAAGTTTTTTGGAGCGTCTACTCTGGGCCAGGCCCTAGGCTAGGCCCGTTGGATACTGAGATGAAATAGAGACAGTTCCTGCCTTTGAAGGGTGTGATTTTCTGGTGGGGAGAAAGGAAGAGGCCCATGAAAAGTTGTGCCTATGGAAGGTAAGAAGGGGCACAACCGCCATGGCAGAGGAGGGGAGTCACAGAGGAGAGGCATTCCGCCCGCCAGGAGGTCCCAGGACTTTCGTGGAGGGTCAGTCCCCAAACTGACTGTGACAGGGAGCAATACTCAGATCAGCAGAGGCCAGAATAGGAAAGAGTCTGTGAGTGGGCAGAATTCCCTCCAGGGTCGTGAGGGGAGCCGACTTCTGATGAAGGCATTTCATTCTTCTCTGAAAGGCAGCTGAGAACTGGTCAGCCTCACTCCCTTGCTGAGACCAATAGCAGTCCCTGATGACCTCGCCGCAGGGCCAGCAGGAGCCCCATCCACACCTTGTCCCCAGCCCCTACCTGGAAGCTCCAAACAGGACCCCTCCTGCCTCTTGTTGATAGAACATTGATAAGGAAATAGGACTGAGTTATAAGCTTCTTTCCATGTCAGATATTTAAAGGCAATATAATGTTCATGTTTAAATAATATTTCATGTGTAAACAATCCCTTATTGTTAAGTAGATGGGTTCCAATTTTGAACTACTATAATCTGTGTATGTGTCCTTGATTAAATCCTTAAGAGAAATCCCTACAAACATTATCTTAGGGTCAAATGGTTTGGCTATTCTTTAAACTGCTGATATACATGGGAAATTGCCTTCCAGGAAGGTTATAACAATTTGCCTGGTCCCCAGCAGCAACAGATTTTACAAAGTACACAGTATCTAATATTTAACTTTGATAAAGATAAGCTTCGCCTTCTTTTTCACTTAAAATGCTGTGTCCCACCCACTTTTCAGTGTCTCTTCACACCAACAAGACAGTTGGCAAATGCTCACACTTCAGAGCCTGCAAAGCACCTTTATATACTTTTAATCCTCCTGACAACTGTGAGAGATGGAGCTTACTTTATCAGCTGCGTTTGCAAATGAGGCCCTGAGAAGTTGAGTGATTTCTGTAAGGTCTCAGAGCAAATAGACACCAGTAATGAGATAAAACCAAGTCCCCTTATCTTTGGAGCCCAGTGTTCCTTCCACATAGGTGGTTCTCCACCCAGGCTGCCCAGGAGAATGTGGAATCTCCAGAAGTTCTGACTTAACTGGCCTGGTGTGGATGTCTGTGATGGGTGAACATTCCTAGACCCTTTTGAGAACCTGACAACCCACTTCCCAGAAAAAGGGATGCACGAAGGCACAACAAAATAATGGTCCTGAGTGGGTCTCACCAAATCAAATGAACCCTTTAAAACTGGATCTAGACGTCAGAGACTGAGAACGTCAGAGATGCGAAAGAGATCCAGTGCCAGAGAAATCCTCCTACTGGTTTTGAAAATGGATGGCACCCTGTGTCAACAACCCGAGAGTGGCCTTGAGGAGCTGAGAGCACCCCAGACTGACAAACAGCAAGAAGAATATGGGGACCTCAGTCCTACAACCACAGGAACTGAATTCTACCGACAACCAATGAGCTTGGAAAGAGGACTTGGAGCCCCAGATGAGAAGCAACCCTGGCTACCCCTGATCTCAGCCCTGTGAGATCCTCAACAGACAATCCAGCCATGCAGCGCCCACACTTCTGACCTATAGAAACCCTGAGATAGTAAATGGGCATTGTTCTAAATCACCAAGTCTGTGGTGCTTTGTTACACAGCCATAGGCAGTGAATCGACTTGATGTATCTGAGCACCTACTAGGTCATCATTAAAATGACTCTTTAAAGGGAAAAATTATTTTTCAAAATGTTTCTGCCCTACCTTCCATGAACATCTGGTGACGGATGAACACACACACATAAAGATAGACTGTGTTTAGGTGGGCATGGTGGTGCGTGCCTGTGGACCCGGCTACTCAGGAGGCTGAAAGAGGAGGGTCACTAGGGTCCAGGATTTCAAGGCTGCAATGAAGCTATGATTGAACCATTGCACTCAAACTTGGGCAACAGAGCAAGACACCAGCTCTAAAAAAAAAAAAAAAAAAAAAAACCAACCTGCTGAATGCTCTAAGATTAGAACTTGCTCTCCTTTTACAAGACCACTGTCACATGACCACTGACAAACAAGAAGTCTGTGAGCTGGTCTCTGCAGGAAGCAGGGGCCTGAGCAGCTCTGGGTGTAAGGATGGGAGTGCTCTGGGGGCAGAGGAGACAGGCCTGGGGCAGAGACACCTCAGGGCATTTTCAGAAAACAGCCAAAGCAACCATTCCAGCTTGCCCAGGTAGATGGCAAGTCAATGGAAAATAATTCCAGAAAGGTAGGGAAAGGTGGAATTCTGGAGAGCATTGAACCTGAGATTGGGAGTCTGGACATCTTTCCATGTGCATCAGGAAGTCATGGAAAATTCACAGACTGGAGTGGCTTTGGCAAAGGTGGGATTTAGGAAGACTGATCAAGGCATGGGATAGACCCATGGATGAATAGCCTTCTGGTCTGTTTGTCCCTGTGGTTTTCTGTGCTGAGGAGGTGGGAATGTGCTGGTGAGTGAGCTGTGTATTTGTGTCCCTGTCCCACCTCATTTCCCACTGTCGTGGATTTGTTGGCTCATCTGTAGTGTGCTCCCTGAAGAAACACTCCATTCACTCAGCTTGTTTCTTACCCAAAATACTCTGCAGGGCCCATCCTCTTGTCCTTGCCTAGGGATGCCTTCCACCTTAGCACTAGTGGGCTAAATGATGACTGCCTTGCTGTCCCAGCACCACCAATCAAAGGGAACACATCGCCACTGGGGCCAGTCCAGCCCAAGTGACAAACTCTATTCCCTTCTTTCTCTCCATCCCATGGACCCTTGATTTGTTAAGTGGGAAGACACTTTCTCGTGGTTCAACATCACTTAGTCTGCTCAATTGCTTCTGCAGGCTGACTCAGCCAGAGACCCTTGATATCTGGGCAAAAGTGCATATAACTTTTAAAAGGATTACTACTGCTTTGAATATTCCATCTATCTTGAGTCAGACCACCACCAAGGGCAGATCAGAGTTAATATTATAAATAAAAGTCCTGCCATCAACTTGTAGGATTTATGACTAGCATCCGTCCACTCCAGAGCTATGAGAACCAATGGAATTGGATCTAAGGTTTTGAGTTGGCTCTTCTGCATGGAAATTTGATGCAAACACTCTAATTTATTGGCCCTAAAGGGCTTTGGCAAGTCATTTTGGCAAGTCACCCACGGAACACAGAGTGAAATTTGCAGACGTTTCCCCTGTGTTGGAACAGTGGCGTTCTCAGCACGTACAGGGAAGTTCTGCCCCCTTCCAGCCAGGTGAGCTAGGGGATTTTGCCTACCCTTTCTGAACCTCAGTTTTCTCATCCATAAGATGGGAATAAAAACACGGTCCTGGATATATGTCTCATGCTAGGCACCGAGGCAGGGTACTGTCTACCCTGGACGCCTTGCTATTGACCCATCACCAGTAAGGCATGCATTCATTGCACAGAAACTTAGGCATATGCCTACCAACAAGCCCGATGTTGTGTGAGGCCTGACCCGTGTGCGGATGCACTTCCATCTGTGTGAACGGATTCAGGAGACCCGCCCTCACTCTCAGGACTGAGGGCATTGGTGCTCTCATGTGGCTGAATATTGGAATCAGCTGGAGAGATTCTATAAATTACCGGTCCCATTCCACCCCTGAGATTCTGATTTCTCAAAAATCCCAACGCCTGGTCGTTGGGATTTTTAAAACTCTCCCTAGGAATTCCAACGTGCAGCCATGTTTGCAACTACACGGAGCCAGGTCAGTGGTGCGGTCGGCATGGTGATCATTGGGCTCATGAACCCATGACCTCAGCTTCATCAGGAGACCTGCTGCAAGTACTGGCCCAACAGGAGGGAAAGGAGCTGAGTCAGAGGATCCCACTGAGGGGCACACGCAAATGAAAAGAACAGGAACCCAGCCATGAGACTGGGCCTGAGTGTTAGAGATGCCGCTATAGAGACCCTGGTCTTAGCAATCCAGACTTTTCCCCAGTAGAAGGGAGAGGCAAAGATTATCCTGGCAGGGACTGTGTAAGGCCTTTCAAGGTTGACAGTCCATCTCAGCCTGCTCTGTTTCCCTCCTTCCCTGCAGAACAGCCTTTCACCTGAATGCTCCAGGCTTCTGGTGAACAACCCCTGGTCTTTCATACCCATTCACACTCAAAATCAGGGGGAATTCCCTGAAGTGGTTAAAATGCAAAAGTGATATTTAGAAGCCCTGTGAATGAAACAACAATCCAACAAAAAATTCCCAACACTTTAAGTAGGTGCTTTTCAGGCAGAGCCTTTAAATTGGCACTGTCCCAGAAGCTTCTGGAATCGTGTGTGTATGTGTGTGTGTGTGCGTGTGTGTGTAGAGGAACAGATGAAGCAGCAACCATAAGGTAGCCTACTTCAGGTCTGGCATCTGTTTTCACTACTGTCATGCCCTCTTCACTGAGATCCTGACTTAAATATGTACACGTATGAATGCTGATTTCTTAGCATGAATTTTAACTCAGCTGCTGCTCGAGCATCAATGATTCCCGATTCCCAATTCCCATCAGAGTGAATGGCCCCTTCCTGGTCTCTGCAGTCAGTCCTCCGAAGCTGCTCAGCCTCACCCCTGGGAGCTGAGGGGCCAACTCTGACTCCCAAGGAGGTGACCCCTGTCTCCCTTCCAGGGCCAGAGAAGCAACATCACACGCACACTGCCTTTGGAACATGTGATTAAGCTTTTGGCTGCCAGTAGCCTGACAGCTTCCAGCAGCTTTGTCTGCCACTGTGTCCGCTTCTCTGTGCCAAAGTCGCTGAAACAAAGGGACTGCAGATGTTTCTGTGAAGTCCTTCCGATTCTCCAGGACAGAGGAAAGCACTACATTGGTGGGGACGGTGGGGGGGGGGGGGGGCGGGGGGGTGATGGACTGTGGGAAACCTGCACGATGGGCATGAAACAATAAAAATGAAGCTGATTTTCTTCATAGCATTTGCTGCCATGGAGATACATTTGTTTTTGTGTCCCTCTCACTGGACTGTAAACTCTTTGAAAGCAAGGACTTGGCTTATTGCTGTATTCCAAGAGCCTGACACAGTGCCTGGCACATGGTAGACACTCAATACATGTTTGAGATATGAAGGGAGAGAGGCAGGAGGCAGGGAGGGAAGGAGGCAGAAAAGAGGTAGGGAGGGAGGGAAGAAGGGAGGGAGGGAGGGAGGGAGGGAGGGAGGAAGGAAGGAAGGAAGGAAGGAAGGAAGGAAGGAAGGAAGGAAGGAAGGCAGGCAGGCAGGCAGGCAGGCAGGCAGGCAGGCAGGCAGGCAGGCAGGCAGACTGTGGAATTGGATAGACTTGGCTTTAAATCCTTTCTGTAGCAATTCTAACTGTGTAAAAATACGTAAGTGAGTCATTTCTTTTCTTTGACTCTCTTTCTTCATCATAGTATCAATTAACAGGGCTGGGGTAAAGAGAGTGATATATGTAAGGTTGCTAGCACTATTGGCAATCAAAACATGAGAGCTACTTATTTACATTATGAGTATTATTACTACTGATATTATTAGTTCTGGACATTACTAATGATGTGAGCACTGGCCTTTCATGAGAGCTTACTGGATAAGGAACATTTACCGTCTTGTCTCTGCTCATTGTGCTAAGGTTCCTTCTTTATCCAACAACACTTTCTTCTGTTTTCCCAGTTTAGTGAAAGGATTAATCTTTTCACTCTTCCCGTTTTGTTTCCCCTAATACGAGTCCCATCCTTCCTCATGAGATGGGTATCTCAGCAATTGAGCCTGCCCCACCCACATATTTGACCCTGATCCAAGACCCTCATTTCTGGGAATGAACCTCAGATCAGCCATGATAGAGGATAGCCTGGTTTTATCCTTTTTGCTTCTGACCAGGATTCAATAACTCTCATAAAATTTTCCCCAGCCTGTTCAGTGGAATTGTCAAAGCATAATTTTCAGAAAGTGAAAACATGATTCTTATATAAGCCTATAGGGAGTGCGTATAAAGATCTGTTTACTTCACAAAAGAAAGAACCAGAGGATGGTAAAGCTGTTTGAAAAGAGAACTGGAAGGAGAAAGATTTGGATAGACCATCAGAAACAGCATGCTGACATAAGTTTGCTAATTTGGAAACCTCACTCATTAATGTCCTGTAGAGCAATAAAATCTTTTTACAGGACAAAAATCATTTGCCTCTCTACCAGACAAAAATTAACATGTAACTTGGCAGAGTCTGGGCCCTAATCAATAGTAAATAGTAAGTCAAACAAAAGTACATTCCCTTAGAGAGTTAAAAAAAAAGCTTTGGTGGTCTGTTAGGCAACCTTCCAGTATGGCATTAGAAAGACGTACAGTCATCCTATTTTTACTTCCAAGTTTGGGATACATTTTTTTGAGATAGAATTTTGCCCTTATTGGTCGGGCTGGAATGCAGTGGTGTGATCTCAGCTCACTGCAACCTCCATCTCCCCAGTCCAAGCAATTCTCCTGCCTCAGCCTTCCTAGCAGCTGGGATTACAGGTGCATGCCACCACACCTGGCTAATTTTTGTATTTTTCAGTAGACATGGGATTTTGCCATGTTGGCCAGGCTGGTCTCAAACTCCTGACCTCAAGTGATCTGCCCACCTTGGCCTCTCAAAGTGTTGGGATTACAGGCATGAGCCACCATGCCTGGCCAAGTTTGGGATACATTTTTAAAATAAAATTGGTCCCCCTCAGCCTGGTGGATGTCCCTGCTGTATGTAAAAATACTATTATGTTCTAGATGCCTTATGCCGTCAATTCTCAATGGCCAGAAGAGGGCATCTGCCCAGATCAGCTCAGGTGTCTATCCCTGGTCCCATCGCCTGTGCCCCGGGTAGCATATCAGGTACACAGGGCTGTTTCTTCTCTGCTATTGGTAGAGCAGCTTTTCCAAGAAAGGCATAGGCTGGAATGGAAGAAGAGTCCAAAGAGGAAGGAGCCATAACAGAAAGAGAACTGCTTTCCTTTCAGTTGTGGGAGCGCCAGTTTAATGCCTCTTTTCCACATTTGCCCAGCAGAGGAAATGTTTGAGCTGAATGACAGAAACCCTAGGGGAGCCTTTTTGGTGCCTCCTGACAATCTCAGAAGCAGGCTGGCATCCCACCCAGATACGGCAGAGCAAGTGAGCCCACCTAGGTGGGAATCCCTACCCTCCTAATCCTGCAGGTTCACCTGCACAGTCTTGTGCAGACCTTATACTTAAACCATCATTTAGACAGTTATATGAAACGGGGTATTTTCTGGAGAAACGGACAATGAATGGGTTTTTTTTGTTGTTTTTTTGTTGTTGTTGTTGTTTTTTTTTTTTTTTTTTTTTGGCAGAGCCTCACACTGTCACCCAGGCTGCAGTGCAATGGTGCAATCTCAGCTCACTGCAACCTCTGCCTCCTGGGTTCAAGTGATTCTCCTGTCTCAGCCTCCCAAGTAGCTGGGATCACAGGCATGCACCACCATACCTGGCTAATTTTTATATTTTTAGTAGAGACAGGGTTTCACCATGTTGGCCAGGCTGGTCTCAAACCTCTGACCTCCGGGTAATCTGCCCGCCGTGGCCTCCCAAAGTGCTGGGATGACAGGTGTGAGCCACCGTGCCCGGCCAGGGATTTCTAAGTCCACTTGGCTCTCTCCCCTTTGGGCCTCAATGGGCAGCATTTTATCTGTACCCTTTTTATCTTATAATAGTTTAACCAATGGATCTATTTTGAGTAAGGACATGTACAAATCCTTTTGTGATCCCAGGAGGAGATGAGAAGCACAAAGTACAATTATAAAATTATCATTGTCACCATTATCTCCAATCAGCACATCATTTACAGTGACAGTTCTAAGAGCTTTATATGGGAAAAGTGTAATCTATTGCAAATAGAGGGCCATCATTATTGCCCTTAGGCTCCCTTTAGGATGAGGGATGCAGGTTTTCATTTAGACCCTGCGGTCTCCTGGAGAGGGCAGGGAGCACCATCTCCATTAGTTGAAAGAAAAAAATGTAAACATTATGAGATGAGACTAGGGCGATGACTCCCTGTTCTTGAGACAACCAGTCGATTCAGTGTCAAAGAAAAACGCAATAAGCTTTGATGCCTTGCTCTTAACCCACAAAATCGGTAGAGCCACAGAAAGAACACGGAGCAAAATGAAGAAACAGTTTAGTTCCTGTAAGGATCCTTTCATACCTACGCATTGCTTAATCCAGATGACTGATTTTTCAAAGAATCTCTTGACATAGCTGATTTGAAAGCACACAAACTAGGTGACTACTTCACACCTCATCTCTTGGCTCTAGGACCATATTGGGATCAGGCTTCCGGATCAGGTTCTTTGCAATCAGAAATGGCATAGGTGAGTGTGCCCGGGGGTCAGACTAACCTAAGCACACAGCCAGATTCTGCCTTTTTTTTTTTTTTTTTTTTTAAGCTGTGTGGAAAAATCTCTTTCCTACTGACATGATTTGGCTCTGTTTCCCTATCCAAATCTCATGTTGAATTGTAATCCCCAGTGTTGGAGGTGTAGCCTGATGGGAGGTGATCAGATCATGGGGGTGGTTTCTAATGGTTTAGCACCATCTCCCTAGTGCTGTCTCATGATAGAGTGCTCATGAGATCTGGTTGTTTAAAAGTCTATAACACCCCCACTTTAGCTCTCTTCGTCTTTCTCCAGCCATGTAAGACATGCCTCCTTCCCCTTCACCTTCTGCCATGATTGTCAATTTCCTGAGGCCTCCCAAGCCATGCTTCCTGTATGGCCTGTGGAACTGTGAGTCAATTAAACCTTTTTTTTTTTTTTTTTTTTTTGAGATGGAGTCTCGCTCTGTCACTCAGGCTTGAGTGCAGTGTATTGGCTCACTGCAACCTCTATCTCTCGGGTTCAAGCAATTCTCCTGCCTCAGCCTCCTGAGTAGCTAGGACTACAGGTGCGTGCCACCACACCCAACTTGTGTGTGTGTGTGTGTGTGTGTGTGTGTGTGTGTGTGTGTGTGTGTATTTTAGTAGAGACGGGGTTTCGCCATGTTTGCCAGGCTGGTCTCTAACTCCCGACCTCGTGGTTCGCCTGCTTCAGCCTCCTAAAGTGCTGGGATTACAGGCATGAGCCACCATGCCGGCCCACCTCTTTTCTTTATAAGTTACCTGGTCTCAGGCAGTTCTTTATAGCAATGAGAGAACAGACTAATAC
Source organism: Chlorocebus sabaeus (assembly GCF_047675955.1). Classification (NCBI taxonomy): domain Eukaryota; kingdom Metazoa; phylum Chordata; class Mammalia; order Primates; family Cercopithecidae; genus Chlorocebus; species Chlorocebus sabaeus. The sequence goes on from NC_132928.1 coordinate 80,949,119, forward strand.
AACTACTTTGAGTTTCACTTTTCCTTCTTTGGAAAAATATCTCCATTGAAGTGTTATGGCGAAGATTCAATGAAATTAAATGATAAAATATATGTAAAGGGCTTAGCAATAATCCAATGGATAATAAGCAGTCACGAAGTGGTAGCTATCAGTATAGTCAGCCTCTAAGAAGAGAGCAAATGCTTATTTTCAAGAAGAAAAATGCAGAAAGGGCCACTTTCAGTCTACCATCCCTCCAAATTCCTTGAAGGAAGGATGATATGGCAGTAAGGGAAGCAAAGAGAGTGGGCATGAAATACTATAGGTCCTGCTAGTAATGAAGTCCCTCTGTGTGTGCCTATATCAATAAGTTAAACTTACACATTCATGAGATGCACTGTGTTTATTAGGATGTACATGTGCCTCCCTAAGAAGCTGAGAGTTCCTGAGAGACAAAGACGGTGTCTTATTCATCTTCTCTCCACAGGTCCTGGCTTACTACCTGGCATTTATTGGGTAATGAATGTCTGTTGAATGCATGGGCAAAGAAAGGTAGGAAAGGTATGAAGGAGAAGATGGAGGTCCCAACCAGTAGAAATATCAGCCATTCTGCCTGGACTCCATGTCATCTCCCTGCTATTAGGCCCATCAGAATGTAAGCACAAATGCCTAGAGAATGACAAGCTTCTTTGGGACTCTGCTGACCAGACATGACATAAGGCTGGACAGCTCCTGGGGAACCTCCAAGAGCTGGCTCCAGGCAAAGTGACTAATCCTAGGAGCTGCTGGCTTGGCTGTCTCTCTCCTTTCCTTATTTCCAAGACTGGTCAGCTCCTGCTCTGAAATAGCAATTGATTTTCAGACATGAGTTGATAGAGCCATGATTTTCTAATACTGTTCCAAAGGGGCTAAAGTACCTCTGAGGAGCAGTGCAGGCTAGGATCAAACTCTCCCTACTTTCCACGCCACTCCCTACCTTGCCCCTCCACCTCTGCCCACTTTCTATGTCCTCAGGCACAGCAGCTTCTACATTATGGATGACAGATTCTGGTCATCCACCTATGGTTGCATTAGGAAAAGAGTGCTGCTACTTTCATTTTCTTTTCTAACCACTTCCCTAGAAGAATAACACCTCACATTCTCTGGTAGACTGAAGCCCGTAGCTGCAATGATGCTCAGAAAACCAGGCTTCTATTCATTGGCCACTTGCTGCACTTCCTGTCCCTCGATCCTTGTAAGGTACCTTTGAGATAGGCAGAAAAATCCCCATTTACAAGTGAGAAAACCAAGGCAGAAGAGATTCAGATTATTTCGGGCTCAAATGTACTTCCAATAGCTTATAGCCTCTACATCTAGTGTTTGAACCCAGGTCTGAAACCAATAGGAATGAGAAGCAGGGGAAAAGAGGAACAGAAATTCTTTTCTATGAAACAATTGTTTATGCAGCCAGCATTTGTTAAAATCCAGTTTGTGCCTACGGACACAATCTTTGAATTTGCTTTGTTTCTTGATGAATAGCTTGGAAGCTATTCAAATAACTTGGAAGCTTCCTTTAAAAGGAACATCAGGAGGTGATTTTTGACTAACCATAGGTGTACTTTCTGAGCTGAATAGATTTGCAAATAAGAAAATGAGAGGACGTGAGCTTGAGGAAAATGATAGGCATTCCAACCTCACCTGCTTGCTGACGACCTCCACGTGATTTCAACAATGATTTCAAATATTTCACTTTAAGTCAGTATGACTTAAATATGAAATTGGCTCTCCCTAAAGCTCCCCTAAGGCCTAAACAGTCATCATTACCATAGCTGTGACAGGGAGACTGTTGAATTTATAATCTATTGGCCATTCACAGCATAGTGTATAAACCTAGCTCATGATTTCTTTGCAATAGAAGTGCACTTTTTCATCATATTCCCTTCACAACTTACTCACCAGATCAGACTTTGAGCTCTCCTCCTGGCTTAGCCTGGATCATTTGAAATGGTCATCTATTGGCCAGGCGCAGTGACTTACGCCTGTAATCCCAGCACTTTGGGAGGCTGAGGCAGGCGGATCATGAGGTCAGGAGATCTAGACCATCCTGGCTAACACAGGGAAACCCCGTCTCCACTAAAAATACAAAAAATTAGCCGGGCGTGGTGGCGGGCACCTGTAGTCCCAGCTACTCAGGAGGCTGAGGCAGGAGAATGGCGTGAACCCGGGAGGCGGAGCTTGCAGTGAGCCGAGATGGCGCTACTGCACTCCAGCCTGGGCCACAGAGCGAGACTCTGTCTCAAACAGAAAAAACAAAAGACAGAAAAAGAAACAGTCATCTATCCTTTGGCCCCGCTACCTCACCTAAAGTCTATGAACAATAAGATGATTTTCTTGAGTGGGACTTTTTTGTTTAATATAATAAGACATTAGATATTTCCCCTGATACAGGACTCAATCTTTTTCTTTTTAAAGCAATATTTCTCAAAGTACACTTTTTTTCAAAGTACATTTCACAGAACTTAAGTTTCATTAAGTACTTCACTAACAGAAGAATCTGTGATCTAATAAATTTGGAAAATACTGAGAATTAGAGCCCCGTCTTAGATATGTGCTGTAGCCACTCAGCTCCTTACAGATGACGTAAACATTGCAATGTTCGCTCAGCTTTTGAATGATGTCTATTAACGTCACCCAGATGAGTATTCCATGGAATGTACATTGGGAAAACCTACTATTCAAAAAAATTCTGGAGCATGAAAACTATTAATAATAAACCCATTCACAAAATCACACCAAAATATCTGAAATCATGCCAAAAATCTCCTAGAAATGGGTTGAATTGCCCACTTCAGAGACGAGGTGATTCTTTTGTAATAATGAGTATTGTTAAGTGAATACTTATCTCATTGAATCCCAAGGACTATCTCACAACGTAAGTATAGCTCTTTTTATTACATATGAACAAGGCTCAGAGAGGTTAAGTATCTTGCTCAAGGTCACAAAACTGCAGAGCAACAAAACTAGAATTTTGAATCTAAGCTCAAAGGGTCACCAAACCGAATTTGGGTCCACTCACCCAGCACATCAAAGTCAAGCACTGATATCGGCATTGGTGACACAGAAGTTGAGGCATTTATTGCAGGCAGCAAGAAAGGAGTATCAGACAGCTAATGCTTAAGACCTAATCTCCCTGATGGCTTACGTGTAAGGCTTTTTTAAAGGTGGGAAGGCAGAGGTTGCAGGCAAGGTCATATAATACATGGAGGCTACATATTGGTTTGGCCAAAAAAGGCAAAACATCTCAAAGTGAGGGCCCACAGGATAGGTGACCATTAGATGAATTCAAAGATTTTCTGATTTGAGATGAGGTGTGGTGGCTCACACCTGTAATCTCAGCACTTTGGGAGGCCGAGGCAGGTGGATAAGTTGAGGCCAGGAGTTTGAGACCAGCCAGACCAACATGGCAAAACACCATCTCTACTAAAAATACAAAAATTAGCTGGGCGTGGTGGTGCACACCTGTAATCCCAGCTACTCAGGAGGCTGAAGCGTAAGAATTGCTTGAACCTAGGAAGCAGAGGGTGCAATGAGCTGAGATCGTGCCACTGCACTCCAGCCTGGGCAGCAGCGAGACTCTTTCTCAAACAAACAAATAAACAAAAACCCAAAGATTTTCTGATTTGTGATTGGCTAAGCTTTGGCTACAAACTTGGGGTCAGCAGAAAGGAATGTTCTGCTCTGGCCTGTGAGCGTGACTTCCTCCAGGTCCCTCAGGAAGAAATTTACAACAAAGAAGAGTTGTCAGAGTTCAGTCCTCAGTTCCTCCTTATCTGAGATCTACATGTCAACAGGTGGTATTTTCCATTTAGCGGGTCTGGGTTTCTACAAAACAACTCAGGGACATACATTAAGATGTTATCTCTAGTTTCTATAGGGAAACAAACATTTTGTGGCTCTAATTTTCTTGGCTATTGTTTTAAGCTATTAATAACTTCTTACTTATCAGGGTGCTCATCTACTTCTTGAGGCTAGCCAGGTGGCTGGAATTTTCCTTGAAGAGACTCAAGAGTTTCCTTTATTTTTCATGCCTTAAACGGGTCTGTTCTCCCTCTTCAAAGCCCAGGCTCTTAAGGACTATGCTATTGTTGGATTTTTCATACTGAAGAAGACCTTCCCTCCTACTCAAGAACATCCCTTCTTCAGACAGCCTGACTGGGTCTTCATCCTGGGAGAGCTCATGAAACACAAACCAGATCTTGGCCCTCACTTGTGTCTAGGCAGAGCTAAGCCTGGGCAACACCAACCGTACCCCCAGTTTTACATCCCCCAACCAATCCAGAGTCAAGATCCATGCTCAGCTCCCTCCCATCAAAGTGCTAGTGATGAAGGATGGGGATCAAGTCAGCAAACTCCAGAAACGGTCTTAGACTAGGAATCAAGCCTTGAGATCCCATCACACACCAGACTCATTCCCCGATTAGAGCTGCTGAATTCTTTTACTCTCACTGCACTCATACTTAGGTTTCTTCCCTCCAGCCTCCTAACCCCAGAGGAGGCTGAGCCATGATACCCATTGTCAAGCAATAAATATTTAAGGAACCCCTGTGATATGTCAAGCACCATCGTAGGTTCTGGGACAAGTGAATGTGACTGGGAAAGTCCCTCCCCTCTCAGAGGTTCTTTTCAAGTTGGAGGACAGAAAATACAGAAATATAGAGCCTAACATAAAAAGAGGGAGTAATAAACACTTTGAAGAAAAATAAAGTGGAATAAGAGGGTAGGATTGCCATAGGGTTCTCTGGGCAGTCTTCTATGGGAAGGCCACTTGTTTGTGCAGAGAGATCTGAATAAAGTGAGGGAGCAGCAAACAAAAGACGTCTGAAAGGAAGACTATGGGCCCTCCATAAGTGTGCTCTGGACTGCACACAGGGCAATGGGCATATAATTTCCTATGATTAAGACCCAGAGTATGTACAATATTACTGCAATAGACCCCGAGGCTGACTTAGCATGTTTCACAGCATCTGAGTTGCTCTGCCGGAGGAAAGTACATGTGATAGGCATTCATTTACTTCCCCCAGCAGACAGAGTCTGTGCCTTTGTCCTTCCTACAAGATTCCCTAGGAAGCCAGGGCACAGTGGCTCACACCTGTAATCCCAGCAATTTGGGAGGCCAAGGTGGGTGGATCACAAGGTCAGGAGTTCAAGACCAGCTTGGCCAACATGGTGAAACCCCGTCTCTACTAAAAATACACAAATTAGCTGGGCATGGTGACACGTGCCTGTAATCCCAGCTACTCAGGAGGCTGAGGCAGGAGAATTGCTTGAACAGGGACCTGGGAGGTGGAGGTCACAGTGAGCCAAGATCACACCACTGCATTCCAGCTTGGGCTACAGAGCAGGATTCTGTCTCATAAATAAATAAATAAATAAATAAATCCCTAGGAAGCTGACTCCCACTGAATGTGCCACTCAGGAATCCCTGCTCTCTAGATTACGGGTGAGTTTGGTAGATGCAAGGCCCCAGCAGAAATGTTGAAAGAGCAAATATGTAGTTAGCCATTCTTTTTTTTCTTTTTTTTCTGAGACAGTCTCGCTCTGTCGCCCAGGCTGGGGTGCAGTGGCGCCATCTCGGCTCACTGCAAGCTCCGCCTCCCGGGTTCACACCATTCTCCTGCCTCAGCCTCCCAAGTAGCTGGGACTACAGGCACCCACCACCACGCCCGGAGATTTCTTTGTATTTTTAGTGGAGACGGGGTTTCACCGTATTGGCCAGGATGGTCTCAATCTCCTGACCTCATGATCCACCTGCCTCAGCCTCCCAAAGTGTTGGGATTACAGGCGTGAGCCACCGCACCCGGCCTAGTTAACCAGTCTTTAAAACAACAATGAGTGTATCCTTCTCTGGCCTCAGTTCCTGTGGGGAAGCTCTGGTGCCAGCCCCTGGGTGCTTCACCATTTTTAGTTAGTTCCTTAACCTTGTAAACAGACCCTTCATTAAACTCTTCCTAGTTAACCCTTTGAGAGCAAAACCATTTCCTGCCAGGACCCTGACAGATAGAAACAACCCACAGCCAACTGCTGGGTGTGCGGCAGACCTGGTGCATGGCTCCACACTGCCATCTTGGGGGCTGGCACAGGCTGGCACCAAGTCTGGGGAAGGGAGCTGGGGCTGGAGGTGTGGAGACGAGGACCATGCATAGTTGCTTCCTGATCAGCTTTTTATGTGATTGAGAGTGAGGCAGGGAAGATTAGAGGGAAACTCGCAGTGGAATTTAGGGCTGAGGCTGCTATTCTTTTGCTCCTTGTAACTTCCTACAGTGTTGTCGGCATCCACATCCTTCTCTGTGGGGTTGGTCTCAGAGCCAGGTTACCTCGTCTTAGGTCCAGTGGCACCCTGACTGGCCTGGTGTCCTCGAACAAGTTACCTAACCTCTCTGTACCTCAGTACCTCAGCTGTAAAATTTTTAAAAAAGAATAAGAATAGCTACTCTATAGCATTGATTTGAAGATTGAATGAGTTAGTATGTATACAACGTGTAGAAGCAGTGCCTGATACGTAAAAGGCTCTCAACAAACACTATCCTTTACTAATATCCTGTATGTCTGTATCAGAGTTGGGGGGATGGGGGACAGAAAGAAATGGGAGAAGGGAAACAGATGGGCAAATGATCTCTAAATTCTCTCTGGCACTAACACAATTCTTTATTATGTGTTTTGTCTGGCTCTTTATGTTGATAGCTGTTCTAGAGGCAATCAATACCTATTAGTTGGCTTTATTCTTATTTTTCTGTCTGATCTTACAGGGGAGCAAACTGAGGCAAAGCATGAACTTACTTCTCAGGAAATTAACCATTATGTTGGCGATCACTGTGATTATTTGAACGGCAGCATCTGGACAAATGTAGTCACCTGAAGTACAGAAGAGAGATTTCTCCTGGTTAAAACGAAGCTCTTTTTATTTGCTTCTGCTAATTAAAAAATCAGAGCTAAAGATACTTAAACACTACAGTTAAAATGCCATGGCTGTCTATTGGCTTAATGAATTCTCTTATGAAATCAACTCTAAAATGTTATCCATCGTAAATCATGAAACACAATTTTTCTTATTCTCTTTTGAGCTTTACAGTTCGTCTTAAAGATCAGTGTTTACATTCTCTTCTGTAGGTTGTACAATAACCTTTGGCCAGAAGAAATAAAAGTCTGGCTTTCTGACTTACAGGTGTGTTCCCTTTAACAGAAAAGGAAAATATGTCCTCTTTAAAACTGATGATCATTGGTCACCTCAACTTTATTGAAGTTCACTTCTGACCTCTTTAGATGTAGTTCTCTACATAAAACTGCCTACCAGAATTCTCCATCGGAATGCCTCCTCCACAAACAATATTTTCAGAACTAAAATCATCATCTTTCCTTCCAAATGTGTTCTCCCTATGTCCCCAGGGCTCTCCATGTATAGAGCTGAGACCATTTGCCACTCGGTTTCCTCATCCAATTAATTACAAGTCCCAACAATTTTCTTTCTTTTTTTTTTAGACAGAGTCTTGCTTTGTCACCAGGCTGAAGTGCGGTGGTGCGATCTCAGCTCACTATAACCTCTGCTGCCTGGGTTCAAGCTATTCTCCTGCCTCAGCTTCCCAAGTAGCTGGGACTATAAGCGCGTGCCACCACACCCAGTTAATTTTTGTATTTTTAGTAGAGACAGAGTTTCACCGTATTGGCCAGGATGATCTCAATCTCCTGACCTTGAGATCCGCCCACCTTGGCCTCCCAAAGTGCTGGCATGACAGGCGTGAGCCACCATGCCTGGCCCAATTTTGCCTTTTTAACATCCCTCAGCTCTTCAAATCCGTTTTCTCTTCTCTAACACCTCCTCCATTCCCCAGCTCATAGTGAACTCTTAAATAGATTACTACAATCACCTCCCAAATGGTCTTCCTGGCTCCATCAGCCTTGTGACCTTCAAGTTCATTCTCCACATGGATGCCAGAGTAACTTTCTAAAATGAAAATCTGACCATGTTCCTCTCTCGCCTAAATCCATCGATGGCTGCTGTTAGGAGCAAATGTAAACTCCCAACCTGGAACATCAGGTCTTTGTGCTCTGGTCACTGCTTCTCTACCTCACCTGCAACCAGCACCACTCCCACATTCATATTCTGCTCACCGTGGATCGACATGAACAGAATGTGGGTGTTTCAGTCCCCAAGACGACACGGGGCATTTTCAATCATCTGCTGCTGTGTAATAACCACCCTGCAAACTGACCACATGATTTAACTTTGCCAGGGTTCCTTCCTTGGGCTGTGTTCAGTGAAAGGGTTTACTGAGCTGGCAGGTCCAAGATGGCCTCACTCACAGGACTGGCTGTTGATGGGAGCCTTGATGCTTTGGGGCTGACCCCTTATCCTCCAGTAGGTTGGAGCTGCTTACGGTGGTTTCAGGCAGCATTTGAAGACAGTAAAAGCAGAAGCTCCAAGGCTTCTTACGTTCTAGCTTTGAAAGTCACATTAACTTTGCTTCCTTCATAATTTTTGGCAAATCAAGTTGCAAGACCTGCCCAGGTTAGGGTAAAGAGGCTCCTTCTCTTGATGAAAGGAGTAGTGAAGTCACATTGCATGGCCTTGCAAAGGGACATGCAGATCATAGTAGGAAGAATATGTGTCTGTATTTTGCGATCTGTATCATAGGCGTAAACTAAATGTTTTCCAAAAGGAATGGGGCAAAACCAAAAGGACTTTGACCACTCCTTTGGCCCTGAGTAAATCCAGGAAGCCTAAGAGTATGACTATCCTGAGGTAGAGAGTCACATACCGGATAAGAGGGACCTGGGCTCTCCACTTACAAGAAGAGAGCATGGTTATATTTATAATCACCATTCCCAACATGCTGTGAGTGCAGGCAGCTACCAGGAGGACAAAGGAAATAACCAGGACAATCATCCACTCTCTAAATCTGTTAATTCAATCACATGGAACACTTCTATTTAAAATTCCTGAGGGTTAAGATGTAAGAATGCTTATCAAAGTAAACGCTGTTCACTTTTTTTTTTTTTTTTTTTTTTTTGAGACAGGGTCTCGCTCTAGTTGCCCAAGCTGGAGTGCAGTGGTGCAATCTCGGCTCACTGCAAGCTCTGCCTCCCGGGTTCAAGAGATTCTCCCACCTCAGCCTCCTGAGTAGCTGGGATTGCAGGTGCGTGCCACCATGCCTGGCTAATTTTTGTATTTGTGGTAGAGATGGGGTTTCACCATGTTGGCCAGGTTGGTCTCGAACTCCTGACCTCAGATGATCAGCCTGCCCCAGCCTCCCAAAGTTCTGGGATTACAGGTGCAAGCCACCATGCCCGGCCTTGCTGTTCATATGTCTTAGAGTGTCAGGCCTAGATCTCTATCCATCAGAAACAATAATATCAATAATAACAACAGCAACATGATGATGGGGCAATATCTTTTTTTTTTTTTTTTTTTTTTTTTGAGAAGGAGTCTCCCTCTGTCGCCTAGGCTGGAGTACAGTGACGCGATCTCGGCTCACTGCAAGCTCCGCCTCCTGGGTTCACACCATTCTCCTGCCTCAGCCTCCCAAGTAGCTGGGACTATAGGCACCCGCCACCACGCCCAGTTAATTTTTTGTAGTTTTTAGTAGAGATAAGGTTTCACCGTGTTAGCCAGGATGGTCTCGATCTCCTGACCTTGTGATCCACCCACCTCGGCCTCCCAAAGTGCTGGGATTACAGGCATTAGCCACCATCCCTGGCCAATGATGGGGCAATTTCTGAATAGCACCATGTATTTTATCGATACATGTCCATTGCAGAAAATCCAGGTGACTCCAAAGAAGAAAATAAATGTCTTCCACCATCCTGTAGCCCAGAGCTAACTAACCACTATGAAGAACCCAGCGTGGTTTTAACTAATGAACCAAAAGATGCTCATCAAAGGCTCTCAGCTTTCCTGAGTTCCAACAGGAAACATCCAGCATCTCTGGTCTCTCCAAGGCTGCAGGTGTCTTTGCCCACAGTGTCTGATTTATGTCAGGGAAAGAATCGACCTGGGAGCCAAGCCCAGGACTCAGGATGACCAAGACGTACTGGACAAGGAGGGAACAAACCCATCCAAAGACACTCAAGGACAAATCAAACACATGAATGCAGGGGAAACCTGTTCATGGTCTGTTTTGCTGCTCAGCGTGGCTGGGAGGCACAGTGGAAGATCACGCAGCCCACCCATGGGACTCTGCAGGAGCCTGAGTGCTCTCTGCTGCCCACAGGCTAGGGGCAGGACAGTTGGGATGGATCCAAGCCTTCCAGCTAGACTGTGGGTCCCCTCAGTCTTGGGCATGGTGACAGCCCAGCATCAGACAGAGGTCAACTGGAAAAGTTAATAAACGCTGTCAGATTTGTAGACCCCAGGAAAATGTAAACTGACAATCATGGAGGGAAAAAATCTCTCAATGATCTTACCTTTATATGAGTCTCTTGCTGCCTAGAAATTGAGATTTCCTTGGGGATAATCTGGTCATAGGATTGGTGAAGGTGGAAGGGAGGCAACCTCCAAAGGCGGGCCCTCTGCTCACCTGAGACAGGGAGGGCAGGAGGTAGGTGTCTGTGGGGGCTGGGCAGGAGGATGGGAGCGGAGCTTCCAGATGTTCCACTTCTATTCTCATTAGATAATAATGGATGGGTGATTTCCCTAGTCACTGCAGTGTGAGGAAATCTACAAAAGTAATTTCCCAATACACTTTACAGGATAGGTGGAGAACACCATGAAGCACGACTGCAGTGGGTTATAAAAAATGGCCTTTCAAGTTGAGCAATAAATTCGTTCAAGCAGCCATTCTGAAGGACAAACATGGCTCTGTATTTAAGAGGGGCATTCCGGCACTTCTCTAGCCACTGGGTTGACAATGACTCACCAAAGCCTCTGGGAGCCACCACAGGACGTCCAGAGCGTATGTTTTAAAGCTGAACACCAAACTGCAGACTTCAGGAGTTAAGTGAGCTGACTGGTTTTTATTGTTTTGCTGCTATTAACATTACAGTAACTGTTATAGGTTCCAGCAGGCTAAGTGGGTGGAAGTGAGTTTGGTTTCATTTAGTCTCTCTAAAGAGAAAGCAAGTCGGTAGACTAATACCTAATAAAAGCAAAGCTGCCAACAATTGAAATTGCTTGGGCTGCTCTGTGTGCACCACTTGCATGGGTGTGGGTGCCAGTGTGTGTGCATGTGCCTGTGTGTATGTGTGTGCATGTGCACACATGTGAATTTGTGTTGGGATAGAGTGGTAAGAAAATGGGCAATAATAAGAATGTTCAGTCCATAGCCTTTCATTATAAAAAGGTGAGCTGTAATAAATACTATTGCCACATTTAGCCAAAACTACTTCAGCTAAAGGTGATACGTTCATAACATCCTGTGATTACTTTGTTCTTCATCTTTTATATTCTTCCTAGATGGGCTCAGAACATGCAAGAATTAAGCACACATCTTATTTTCCAATGATAATGCTACCAGCAAATTCTGTTGTTTGTATCAGCATCAGCCATGTTTATATAACTAAACTAGTGCTTTGTTTTGTCAATTCAGCAAGAAATTAGACCAAATGGTGGCTTAATGATGCATTGATTTGGCTATCAATTTTTCACTTTTCTGCAAAATATGTAATACGTTATTAAATTGAATTTTGCTGATGCCACGGTTGTTCTTATCTCAATTGTCTTAAAAGTCATTTAATTTTTTTCCTTTGGCCTTCATTATTCAAATTTTAACTTCAGTTCTCAAGATCCTATTTGATGGAAGAGATGGAATCCATTACTAAGGACTCCATTGTGCACCACCATGCCAGAGTTGTGAAATAGATCTTTTAAAGGAAATGTACTGTGATTTTTTTCTATTTAAGAGCTTCCACTCCAGTTGAGCATATAAGAAAATTATACCAGGAGAATACGGTAAACTCTATGAGATAAGCTATAAACATGTAGCATTGTGATTAGGGCTGGTTCTCCTTCTAGAAACCGGGGAGGATTGCAACCTCATACCATCCTGGGAGTTAGGGAGAGCCATATGACTCATTTGGCCAATAAACTATGAGCAGAATGACATGTCACTTTGAGTAGAAGCGTTAAGAATCAGAGAGATTCATACATTTTCCATGTGCTGTAGCCCTGATACCCTCATACCATCCTGGGAGTATGGTATGCAACCTCATACCATCCTGGGAGTTAGGGAGAGCCATATGACTCATTTGGCCAATAAACTATGAGCAGAATGACATGTCACTTTGAGTAGAAGCGTTAAGAATCAGAGAGATTCATACATTTTCCATGTGCTGTAGCCCTGATACCCCACGCCTGGGTCCCAAGTGACCATGACAGGCAGAGCTCCCTGTTGAGCCATGGAGATTTGGAGAATGACTGTTAACACAGCATCATCTAGCCCATGCTGACTAATCCAATATGAACATGTACAATAAAGAATTCTATCAATGCTGAGGGAAGATGATTAGTTAAGATCCTAGGTTGCAAATCTCAAAACCTCTTCTAAGGATTGTAGACAGGAAATTAAATAACTCCTAATCCCTACAGTTCCCAATCTTCTACCATCCCATCCTAATATGACAGAAGTAATTCCTGAGTTGCTTCTGAAACCAGAGTTCCCTCAGAACCCTTAGCCTGCCAGATGCTTCTTGGAGAGCCCTCACTCACTTTTCTCCTTCTGCTATTGCTGCTGATTCATTCCAGCTTTTAAAAATTCATCTTTATCCAGGAACCTCACTTCCAGAAAAGTCATACAGGGGTTTCCAGGAGGCTACATGAGCACCCATATTTCTCTAGCCACATTCATTAGACCATTGCAACAGAGAAGAGAAGCCTCAATAATTATTATGACATGGCATGTTAGGATGCCAAGTAAATTGCATTTGTAAGACGTGATTTTCTGTTGGTGTTCACTTCTACTCTACTGACATTTGGTAAGTATTATTGATTGACTAATTAACTAATGTGGTCATTAGTCTTCATAAAGAAAGACTCTCTATAAAAATGGAGGGATGCCCTTTTTCTGGCATTTAATACGTAAGAAATTGCCTCAGATAGAAACCAGAGTTGCCTAATTACTATCAGCACAGGAGAAAAGGATTAATGTGCCTTCCTAGTAACAGGTTTTTAGAAAGTCAAATATAAACAAGCTGGTCCATTTGTGTGTGTGCATGTGGTGGTGGGGAGGGAAGAAGAAAGGGAGAAGGAAAGAAAGAGAAATAAGAACCAAATTTATTATACTGTACTCAGGGGGAAAATTTTTCCCAAGACCCTAACAGAGGAGCAAAGTGCCACTGTCAACAGCCTCAGTAGTGTTAGGGTTGCTTTTATTTATGTTTCCTTTTTTTTTTTTTTTTTTTTTTTTTTGACAGAGTCTCACACTGTCACCTGGGCTGGAGTGCATTGGCACAATCTCGACTCACTGCAACCTCCGCCTCCCAGGTTCAAGTAATTCTCCTGCCTCAGCCTTCCAAGTAGCTGGGATTACAGGTGTCTGCCATGTGCCTAACTAATTTTTTTGTATGTTTAGTAGAGATGAGTTTTCACTATGTTGGCCAGGCTGGTCTCAAACTCCTGACCTGGTGATCCTCCCACCTCAGCCTCCCAAAGTGCTGAGATTACAGGCATGAGCCACCGTGCCTGACCAGGATTGCTTTTATAGCCATTTTTCTGGTGCCCACTGTAGGAACAATGTCATTTAACCCTTGGGATTATTCTGTGCTAAATCTGGATGATGACTAATATTCAACACAGATATTCTCAGCTGAGAAGAGCAATTAGCAAATTCATAAATTAAGTGTTTGCTTTCTTTTCTTTAGTCAAATATAAACGTTTGTTAAAAGATATTATTTTGCTTTAAATTTTTTCTCTTGGAAGTAAACAGATGTTTGAATTCCCACAGTGCTGCTTGGGCCTCACACCATGTCATCCTGCCAGGCACCCAGGTCCAGTTCTAGGGTTTCACATGATCATGAGTGTTGGTTAATAAGTCAATGTGAACTGGGAGGGGATATTTTGCAGGAGTACCACAGTGCTCTCCCTTTAATCACATACACTCCCTGCTTTTATTGGAAAGTGTACAGTGATGTCACAGTGCCCCAGAATGGAGCTAGTTGGAAGACTGCCATCATAGGGATGCCTTAGTGAACTAATAAGGTTTTAATTTCTGGCTCTCAACCTTGTAGATGCAAAAGTTGGTTTATCAACATGTGAGAAAGGATGAATCTTTCTGGAGGTGATGTCATCACACTCACTAAGCACACAGAGAATAATGTATGGAATCTGAGTGTCATGTTATCAAATTATACTGAGACTCTTGCAGTCACACGGGCTGATATGTAAGCATTGTCATGCCTAGTACAGACTCTCCTTGCAGATGAAATTATATGGCATGCTAAATTACAATCAGAACAATGTTTGGTGAGCCAATGAGGGAAGCTAATTGGATGAATTTATAAAAATATGCCTCAGCCAAAATAGTTTAATGCAGTCTCCCTTATCAAAAGAATAATCTTGCCTAAAGGGATAGTAATAGACACTAGGAATGACTTCTGTACTTTGGACAGTAGACCTGCAGGGCCCATTAGGCCTCAATGAAGTCTTATGCAAGACCAGAAGCCAATGTACCATTTTAAGGTGATTCTCCATGTTTCTGCTCTAACTGTGCTTCACAATACTCAAAACACTGAATCAGGATGTTCCCTGGAGGTCAGGGAGCTGTCCATGGTCCTGAGCAGCTCTCAACAACCCAAAGATCCTACTGACTCCTCATCAGACTTCTTTCTCACTGGAATTTTACACCTGGGCTGTTAACACCAGGCCAGGTCAAATTCAAGTGAGAGAAAAAAGCTCATTATGATGGGTAAAATCCAAAACATTATGCATAAAGATATGTATGTACAATTTTTATACATAAAGATTTCATAAAGCTAAAAGATCAGGAAATGAAAAGAGCTATAGAAAGAAAAATGATGGTAAATAAGACATTAATTTACCCTTCTAATCTCATACCACAGCAAAAAGGTAATAAAAGAATCTATATGAGGTCCAAAAAATACACAAAAATTATGTAGCAAAGCCTATAGCCTGAAAAAGTAAACATTGAAATTTATATGTCTATAAAATGTTTACAAAATTGAGTACATATTACACACACCACCCCAAAAAAAATCTAAGCAAAGTAGAGAACATAGAAATGCTACAGATTATATTCTCTGATTATGACACAACAAAACTAGAAATTACAGCATGGAAATTTAAAAGCTTTATCTTAAATAATTCTATGTCAAAAAGAAATCCAGGCCAGGTACAGTGACTCACGCCTGTAACTCCAGTACTTTGGGAGGCCAAAGCGGGCAGGTCACTTGAGGTCAAGAGTTCAACACCAGCCTTGCCAACATGGTGACACCCTGTCTCTACTAAAAATACAAAAATTAGCTGGGCCTGGTGGCACATGCCTGTAATCCCAGCTACTCAGGAGGCTGAGGCAGGAGAATTCCTTGAACCCAGAGGATGGAGGTTGCAGTGAGCCGAGATTGCACCACTGCACTCCAGCCTAGGTGACACGGCAAGACTCTGTCAAAAAAAAAAAAAAAGAAGAGGAAGAAGAAGCAGAAGCAGAAGAAGAAGAGGAGGAGGAGGAGGAAGCGGAAAAGGAAGAGGAAGAAGAGGAATAAGAAGAAGAAGGAGGAGGAGGAGGGGAGGAGGAGGAAGAGGAGGAGGAGGAAGAGGAGGAAGAAGAGGAAGAGGAAGAAGAGGAAGAAGAAGAAGAAAAAGAAAAGAAAAAAGTGGAAAAAGAAGTGGAAGAAGAAGAAGAAGGAGGAGGAGGAGGCAGAGAAGATCAAATAAAATTTCCAGAATATGTGGAAAACAGTGACAATAAAAATATTACACATGTGCAATCCCAGCATTTTGAGATGTCAGGGTGGGAGGATCGCTTGAGGCCAGGAGTTCGAGACCAGCTTAGACCACATAGGGAGACTCCCTCTCCACGAAAAACAATTTTTTAAATAGCCAGGTATAGTGGTACTTCCCTGTAATCCCAGCTACCTGGAAGGCTAAGGTGGGAGAATCACCTGACCTCAGGAGTTCAAGTCTTTAGCAAGCCATGATCATATCACTGCACTCCAGCCTTTGCAACAGAGTAAGATCCTGTCTCCAAAAAAAAAAAAAAAAAAAAAAAAAAAAAAAAAAAAAAAATCACATGTGGGAAATAGCTATAGCACAATAAAAATGAATATACTAAGTATTTACAACAAAAAAGCTAGTAAAGGTTGAACAATTATCCCTAGGAAAGTAGAAATAATGTGTTAATAAATATGAAAGCAGGCTAGGCACAGTGACTCACATCTGTAATCCCAGCAGTTTGGGAGGCTGAGGTGGGCAGATCACCTGAGGTCAGGAGTTCCAGACTAGCCTGGCAAACATGGTAAAATCTTGTCTTGACTACAAATACAAAAACTAACCAGGCATGGTTGTGCACACCTGTAATTCCAGCTACTTGGGAGGCTGATGCAGGAGAATCTCTTGAACCCAGGAGGCGGAGGTTGCAGTGAGTCAAAATCATGCCACTGCGCTCCAAGTGGGGCAACAGACTGACACTCCATCTCAAAATAAATAAATAAGAAAGCAGAAACTAATAAATTAGAAAACAGAAACATAGAACTAATTTATAAATCAAAGCACTATGCCTTGAAAAGAGGGAGAAAACTTCTGAATTAAGGAAGGGAAGAGATGGTTGGAGAGGAGATAGGAGAAGGCAGAGAGAATTTAAGGAGCAAAAGCATGTGGAGAAGCAAAGCCACTGAAAGATGAACAGGGCTGTGAAAGAAATGCTTGATTGCTATCTCTTCAAATGACTGCAGTTCCCAGTGACCTCATTTTTCTCCTCCCTGGATGTCTGAGGGGCAATTCACTTATCTCCTCCTCTCCCCTCCTCCTCTCCCCTACACTCCTCACCCCACACTCAAAACCAGTCTACACTCCTCTCATTCTCATATGACAGATTTCAGATGGCATTCTTATTTCCCTGATTTCTTTTTGAGATAGCTTGCATTTCTCTCCTCTGTATAAAACCACCATTTATCAAATGCCTACACGGACCAAGCAGGCCATAAGGGCTTCACAGACAGTTTCACTAAACTCATGCCAAAATTTTCGGGTTTTTTTTTTTTTTTTTTTTTTTTTTGGAGATGGAGTCTTGCTGTCGCCCAGGCTGGAGTGCAGTGGCCCGATCTTGGCTCACAGAAAGCTCTGTCTCCCGGGTTCACACCATTCTCCTGCCTCAGCCTCCCGAGGAGCTGGGACTACAGGCGGCCGCCACTGTGCCCAGCTAATTTTCTGTATTTTCAGTAGAGACGGGGTTTCACCATGGTCTCGATTTCCTGACCTCCTGATCCACCCACCTTGGCCTCCCAAAGTGCTGGGATTACAGGCGTGAGCCACCGTGCCTGGCCCCACTTTCAGGCTTTATACCTACCTTATAGATAAAGAAATTGAAGCTTACAGAGTTTAAGTAATGTTTCCAAAACCTCGTGGCTAGTAATTCAAACCTAATTTCTGCCTACTCCAAAGTCTATTTTTCCTCATGATACTATACTGCCTCTCCATGGATAAAGACAGCAGTCACACATTAATAAAATTTGCACAAAGTTGGCAAACTGTTGGAAGGGAAGGTTAAGATGATTAATAAAATCAAAAGTCAGATGATCTCAACAACCTGAAATAACTGGCTGACAACCAACTTGAATAACTCCCTGCTGGAGAAGTTCAAAGTACTATTTTGGTTTTTAAAAAACAGTTTGGCCGGACGTGGTGGCTTATGCCTGTCATCCCAGCACTTTGGGAGGCCGAGGCGGGCAGATCATGAGGTCAGGAGTTCAAGACCAGCCTGGCCAACATGGTGAAATCCAGTCTCTACTAAAAATAAAAAATTAGCCAGGTGTGGTGACATGCACATGTAGTACCAGCTACTCGGGAGGCTGAGGCAGGAGAATCGCTTGAACCTGGGAGGCGGAGGTTGCAGTGAGCTGAGATTGTACCACTGCACTCCAGCCTTGGCGACAGAGTGAGACTCCATCTAAAAATACAAATAAAATAAAAACTAAAAGTTTGATATATTCAGAATCAGGAGGTCTGTTGGGTGCAGTTCATTTGAAAACTTCCTCAGCGTTTTAGTGGTCTGTATGGTCCCTCTATCTGTCAGGGTCCTAGCAGAAAATTGTTGTACTCTCAAAGGGTTAAGTAGAAAGAGTTTGATGAAGGGTCTCTTACCAGGGTTAAGGGAACTACTAGGGTTTGGGTATTTGACCACTCCAAACTCATGTTGAAATGTGATCCCATTGTTGGAGGCGGGGCCTAATGGGAGGTGTTGTGGGCATGAGTGAGGACCTCTCATGAATGTCTTGGTGCCATCCTTGGTGATGAGTGAGTTCTCATTCTCTCTCTCTCTCCTCTTTTTTTGAGTGAGTTTTGCTCTCGTTGCCCAGACTGGAGTGCAATGGTGCAATCTTGGCTCACTGCAACCTCCACCTCCAGGGTTCAACCCATTCTCCTGTCTCAGCCTCCTGAATAGCTGGGATTACAGGTGCCCACCACTATGCCCAGCTAATTTTTGTATTTTTAGTAGAGATGGGGTTTCACCATGTTGGTCAGGCTGGTCTCAAACTCCTGACCTCAGGTGATTCGCCTGCCTTGGCCTCCCAAAGTGCTGGGACTACAGGCGCGAGCCACCATGCTCGCCTAGTTCTAGCTCTCTGAATTTCCACAAGAGCTGGTTGTTAACAAGAGCCTGGCACAAACCCCTTCCTCTCTCACATGATCTCTGCACATGCCAGCTTCCCTTCCCCTTCTGCCATGCGTAGAAACAGCCTAAAGCCCTCACCAGAGGCAGATGGTGGCACCATGCTTCTTGCACACCTGCAGAACTGTGAACCAAATAAACCTCTCTTCTTTAAAATTACCCAGCCTCTGGTATTCCTTTATAACAACACACACACACACACACAAACACACACACACACACACATACACACACAAAAGCAGACTAAAATGGGAACTAATTAGAAATAGTGAAGACCCCAGGGACTGGCACCAAGGCTCCCCAACAGAAACTGAAGCCACGGATAGAAGGACACATTCATTGTTATTTTTTTCTAATGGTTAAGTAATTATTTGCTCTTAATTTCACAATTTCTGCCAAGGCCTCCCATGGACCAAACTCAACTGGAATCTAGAAAGCAGAGAACCTGAGTGGTACATTCAGTAGAAGTCAGCTTCCTAGGGAACCTTGCAGGAAGGATGAAAGTAGAGAATCTGGTGGGGAAGCAAACAAATGCCCATCATACGCACTTTCCTCCAACACAGCAACTCAGATGCTATGAAACAATGCTAATTCAGTCTCAGGGTCTGATTGCAGTAATGTACAATCCAGGTTTTAATCACCAGAAATCACATCCTATTGTCTTCTGCACAGACCCAAACACACTTGGAGGTCGTGTTCAATATGAATACCTCACAGAGAAGGAAATTTACACACAAGAAGTACATGCAGAGAAAGCCAGCTGGCATGTCGACCATTCAAAAACTCAGAGTATTTAGGATAAAAAAGACTCAGGAAGACAAGTATGAAGCATAATCTGTGGCGCTCCACACAGCAGACATTAGACACATACAGGAGAGTTGTTGGAAAGCAGAATTTATCTTCATATAAATAATACTGAGCTAGATCTTAAATCTCAATATTTCAGACCTCTAGAACTATCCATCAGTGAAATGGATTGCCAAGAGAAAGAGTAATACCATGTCACTTAAGAATACAATCATGGACGAGGCTGCCACCTGCTGTTGGGGGCCACTGCAGAAGAAATTCCAGAACACTGGGCTGTAGAGCATCTCACTTTCCTTCTGGCTCTAAGTTTCTGACTCAGTGACCTGGCGTCAGTACCATATACACCAAGACCCACTTACACAGATGACTGTTCTTCACATTAGGCCCATGGAGACAGGGGTAAAATTCTGAATTTGCTCAGATACCTTCTCTGGTACTGACATCTAGGCATTACACAATTCATCTCTTCATACTTAATCTTTGAAGTTTGCTACTTCTCAGACAAATGAGTAATGACCAAATATCCTGAAGCTTAGAATGCTTCTAACTCCTCTCAAAACAGAATATTCATCAAAACAGAGCAGTTGTGCTCTGTTTAACTTTAGGCCTTGTCTAACACCTCCTTTCTTGGCAGTAATTGTGGCCAGAATAGCTCTTTCCAGGGACAGAGAAAGGACCTTTTGAAAGGATAGGGTCTCTAGATAGAAAAGCAAACGCCTCATTCCAGAAGGTCTTCAAGAAAAAAAATGCTGTGGTGATAACAAAGATAACTGAATATAATCTATTCTGTTAAAAAAAAGTTTATAAAATAGTATATGTGTGTATACAGTCCATAAAAAGAGCTGAATATATATATGTGTATATATATACACACACACACTCAAATAAATAATAGTTATCTCAAACTAGAGGAATTCTAGTTGCCTTATATTTTCTTCTTTTTCCTTTATTTTCTACAATAAACATGTATTCTTAACAAGAAAAGTATTTTCTGGTGTGCTTTTTAATTTTCTTTGTTTAACTGAGAGTGAGGCTACATAACTACATGGCTAGGCACATTTTTAGAGAACTTGGCTGCTCTGGAAAATTGACATATCCTGATTTCTTCCATAGCTTGGATCTTGACCTACAGGGAAATATAAAAATGTTGACTTGAACCTGAGGGGTGCTATTTTCACTGCTGAAGCAGTTTCATGGATCATGAATTGGAGAAATGACTTCAGCAATGTGGGTGTTAAAAACAGAAAGCACAAGTGACCCACAACAGATGATGGAGAACAAAGAGCAAGCCGGGAAAAGCAGTGGCCTTTAATACACACGCGATTAATTACCTTTTGAAAGGAAGCAACACTCCACTCTGCTCCCCAAACTCCCGTATGCAACTATAATCTTACAATGGCTCATTTCAGAGAACCCAAGGGCACCAAGTGATGTGCCGGGGCAGGGTGGAGGGAGTGGTCAGTCCCCATGGATGCAAGAAGGCACTGTCTCAGAAAATTGAAAAACAGTCATGACACTGAGTAAAACTGTGTCTGCTTTTGAAAAATCACTATGCATCAGCAGTGCTACCCGCCCTTGGTACATGGCCAAGGGCATCATAAAAGCCCTAGTGGAGAATTTGCTGATGGAACAAGGGAGTTTCTTCTCCGATCTTGAAGAAAGTAAGCTTTTATGATTTTTGGTATATACCTCTATTCCCCCTCTTACTTTTGTATATTTTCCTCCCTCTCTTAACTTCTCTTCTTCTGTCTGGTTTGTTGGGTGGCAGGAAGAATATGTATTCCTTTAGCTAGAAATAGAGTCAATGGGGTCACCTGTGTTCCAAAAACCTGAAAAAGGGCCGATTTGAGACTGGAAAACTTCTGTTGATTTGTTCCTTTCATTAGCACAACATTCCATTTTAACTGGATTTTAGGGTCATATTGCTTTTTTATTTAAAGAGTTTGCCCCCCAAGTCCGGGCACGGTGACCCACGCCTGTAATCCCAGCACTTTGGGAGGTTGAGGTGGGCGGATCACGAGGTCAAGAGACCAAGACCATCTGGCCAATGTGGTGAAACACCATCTCTACTAAAAATACAAAAATTAGCTGGGTACGGTGGCCCTCACCTGTAGTCCCAGCTACTCAGGAAGCTGAAGCGGGAGAACTGCTTGAATCGGGGAGGTGGAGGTTGCAGTGAGCTGAGATCGCGCCACTGCACTCCAGCCTGGCGACAGAGCAAGACTTTGTCTCAAAAAAAAAAAAAAAAAAAAACACCCGGGCCCCTCAAATTTCCTCTGTCCTTTGAAAACCTAGTATTCTTCTTCTTTTTTTCACTCCTATATTTATATGCAACTTTTCTATAAATATTAGGATTTGATCACCTGAGGACAAATGCTTTTGAGATAAATTTTACTTATTATATGCTGTATATTATTTTTCCAGGTGTCTTATAATGTTTTTATGCCATTGTGCTATTAGAATTGTATCACGTTGATATTGCAAGGCTAAGTAATTCTCTGTTGCATCTCTGATTATATAAAGTTAATATGCCTACAGATTCCGTAGGGCCTGAAATGCTTTCAAAATTGCAGACTCTCCCTTTTTATTCATATGATATTTTTAGTTTTGAAATTCTTTTCAGGTAAAGTTGAAAACCAAGTACAGAGGAAACATCCAGAGGAACAATCCTATTCTTACAATCCTATCGTTTTAGTTCGACTGGATATATCTCATTTTAACGACAACGAAACTGAGACAGAAAGAGTACTTTTGGTTTGTAGACTCATATCAACCCCAGAATTTACACACCACACAAACAGCAGCAGGAAAGGCCAAGGCATTGAAAATGCTAGAACATGGTTCCAGTAGGACCAGTGTTAACTCATTTTTTAAGAGTAAACTTTATTATTATTATTATTATTATTATTATTGAGACACAGTCTTGCTCTGGTGCCCAGACTGGAGTGCAGTGGCATGATCTTGGCTCACTGCAACCTTCACCTCCCAGGTTCAAGAGATTCTCCTGCCTTAGCCTCCCAAGTAGCTGGGATTACAGGCGCCCGCCACCACACCCAGCTAATTTTTGTGTTTTTAGTAGAGACCAGGTTTTGCCATGTTGACCAGGCTGGTCTTGAACTGCTGACCTCAGGTGATCCGCCCACTTTGGCCTCTCAAAGTGCTGGGATTACAGGCATGAGCCACCATGCCCCGGCAAGAGTAAACTTTTATAACACTTTTTTCTTCTGGTATTCCTTAAAGATAATGAGCTAGAATCTTCGTAGTATTGAATGTATTATCAGGTAGTAATGGAAGGTCCTGAAGGGAAGCACAGTCACACTGGAGACATCTAGTGCTCTGAACATGCCTCTTTCAGGTTAACTTATTTATAAAAAATAGCTGTACCATGGGAGCCATATTTTTTCAACAAAGTTATTTAGTACAGTTACATTGTGTGAATTTTTATCAGAGTAGCGAATCACTTAAATGGACAAAATTTCCGATTAATCACAGAAACAAAGAGCGTTTCAAAGATAATCCCCCTTTGACATCATTATGGTTCTTTACATAGCCATATAGAAGTACCTACAAATAAGAATTATTGTTATCATATATGCAGACAGTAAAATGGTGGGGGTTACCAGAAGCTGGAGGGTGAGGGGATTAGAGAGACGTTGGTCAAAGGATACCAAATTTCAGCTAGACAAGAGGAGTAAGTTCAAGAGATCCCTTGTACATCATGGTGACTATAGTTAATAATGATATGTTGTATGCTTGAAAATTGCCAAGACAGTAGAATTTTAAGCATTCACATTTTTTATACTGTCACAATTTATTCTTACAATAATTGTGGGAGGTAAGTGTTGTTAAGCGATTTAATGGTTGAGAAGAATGAGGCATTTTTACCCACGGAAATGCACTTCAATAAAAATGGTTAATATTTGCTTTACCTTAAACAGTCTAGTATGAAGTATATTTTATATAATTTGACAAAGCTACTCACCACTAAACATAACCTAGTGACCTACAAAAACATAATGATGTGTTCACAATATGGGTTTACTGAGAGAACATCTTTAGCCCTAGAGAGAAGTTCTCTTATTCACGCTTATCAAACACTCCTTATATAGGACTAGTTTACTACCAATAAAGAGACTTCACATAGGCATTTAAAAGTGACTTTCCCAAAAGTTACATAGCAGATCGACAACCAATATTGGAACACAATACACGCCTCCGTACCTCTTATCCACTCTGTAAGCACTCAGAGGAGTCCTGTTTATTTAAAAATTGTGAAACTGTTTTTTTGTTGCTTTTTTGTTTTTGAGATGAAGTCTCGCTCTTGTCCCTCAGGCTGGAGTGCAATGGCACAATCTCAGCTCACTGCTACCTCTGCCTCCCGGTTCAAGCAATTCTCCTGCCTCAGCCTCCCGAGTAGCTGGGATTACAGGCACTTGCAACCACACCCAGCTAATGTTTGTATTTTTAGTAGAGACAGGGTTTCACCAGGTTTCACACTTGATTAAACCACTTTAATCAAGAGGTTTAGTTGAGCATTATCAGTAACAGAGTAAATCAAAATCATGAGCCACTTGGTAGATACAATGAGAAAATAAAGCATCACTCCTGTGACACCCCTACAAAAAAATGAATCTAATAATGAGGAAACATTAGGAAAAAACCAAACTGAGAGACATTCTACAAATAAATTGTCCTGTAATCTTCAAAAATTTCAAGGTTATAAAAGTCGAGAAAAATAGACAATCTTTTCCAAACTAAAGGGAACTAAAGAGGCATGAAATCTAAATGCTTAATTCTGGATTTCATCTTTTTGATATAAAGAAAATTATTGAGACTATTGATGAAATTTGAGTGGGGTCTGAAGATTCATTGGCAGTAGTAAGCTCAAGTTAATTTCCTCACTTTGATCATTGTACTCTGGTTTTGTAGAATTTCTAGTCAACAGAGCAGAGGTATTGGCAATTTCACAGAGCTAAAAACATGAGAATTAGAGTTCAGGGGCCCCTGATGAGGAGAATCCTGATAAACACCTCAAGATTTTTATTGGAACCCCAAAGAGCTATACCTGGAATAAAGTTCAACTTCAAACAGTCTCTATTCCTGATTCTGATCCTACCTTAGCCTAGTTGATTGACTGATGAATAAGTAGTCAATTGAAAGAGAGAGAGAGAAATTAAGCAGAAGAAATAGATCCCTGGAGCTTCATACATTAGAATTATAAGACTGGCCAAGGAATTAAAGTACAAGATGGTAAATTTTGGCAGAAAACTAAAGAATCAAATGGATTTTCTATAACTGAAAATTTCAATGACTAAAATTAAGATATTACCAGATAGGTTTAACAGAAAATTGCATAAAGTTGGCAAGAAAACAAGTAAACTTGGATACAGAACAGAAGTAGAATAAAAGCACTGAGAAGCAAAGAATGCAAAATTTAGAAAATAACTTAAGAGACATATGAGACATGATAAAAAGGTTTAACAAAGTATAATCGAACTTTCCCAGCTCTATTCACGGAAAGGGCCCAGAAGCAGCGACACCTCAACAGCAATGAGCACACATGCTACCTAGAACTTGGTTTCTAAAAACTATCCTCCTCGAAAGGGAAACAGAGCTCATTGAATAAATGGTAATTTCAAAGCAAGAGCAGAGAAAGTGTAAGATGAGCCCAGAATATCTTTTTGTACAAGAAAGTAAGAAAATGCTCAAAGAATGATGGAGATATGACCAAAAAAAGGCAGAGAAGCCAACTTGAAAAGATTCCAACAAGCCAAATATGGGACAATTTGAACATCAGAATAAATAACAATAACAGAATTGTAACCCATTGAATAAAGTAGGAATTCATGACACCATATTAATATAAATAATTAAATACATTGAAATGTTTTAAGGGGAATGAGATATTTATGTAGTCTTAAGGTATCTTCTCCCAAATTATGTATTACTTACAAAGGGAAAAAGTGCAGCTTGGCAGGTGAGAATCTTGGCAGAACCACTTTAATCAAGAGGTTTAGTTGAGCATTATCAGTAACAGAGTAAATCAAAATCATGAGCCACTTGGTAGATACAATGAGAAAATAAAGCATCACTCCTGTGACACCCCTACAAAAAAATGAATCTAATAATGAGGAAACATTAGGAAAAAACCAAACTGAGAGACATTCTACAAATAAATTGTCCTGTAATCTTCAAAAATTTCAAGGTTATAAAAGTCGAGAAAAATAGACAATCTTTTCCAAACTAAAGGGAACTAAAGAGGCATGAAATCTAAATGCTTAATTCTGGATTTCATCTTTTTGATATAAAGAAAATTATTGAGACTATTGATGAAATTTGAGTGGGGTCTGAAGATTCATTGGCAGTAGTAAGCTCAAGTTAATTTCCTCACTTTGATCATTGTACTCTGGTTTTGTAGAATTTCTAGTCAACAGGTAATATGAATTAAACTAATCAAGAGTGATAGGGCATTATATCAGCCACTTATCAATAAACATTTCAGAGAAAAAAAGTTACTTGTATTGTTATTGCAATTTTCTGTAAGTTTGAGGTTGCCCCCTCCAAAACAGTAAGAATTTTCCAAAGCAAACAAAAGATATCAAGCCACAGATTCAACGTGCTATCAACTGCATGCATGATGAGTGCATTAAGAAAATTCCTACCTAGGTACATCACAATAAAACCTGACCTCAGAGTTTCTAGCTCTCAAGACAAATTCCTCCCATCCTACCACTAACAGATTTCTCCAAACATCTCTGCACCTCAGAGTCCAAATACAATGAAACATTTCACTCTACCAAGGCCTTCCTCCTTTGTTGCTTCGATAGTTTTTATGAAAGGAACTTCCATTTTATTCAAAGTACCTCCAAACCTGCAATCCTAAGGTCCGGCAACTCAATCCCAAAAATCCACTGTAGATGCCCAAAGGCTGGGGTGTTTAGTCTTCAACATTTTTGCCTTTATGGCTCCCAGTCAAGATAGAGCTGCACCAAGTCCAATTCCATTCCTCACCACAGATGATTTTTTCCACTTTAAGATCAGAACTATACAACCTTCTTGCTTTGTGTCAGCATGCTGTTGCACCCATGGGCAAATTCTTAGGTAAGACGAAAACACAGCCCCAAGGGCAGGTAGTAATTTTTTCAGAAAAAGGTAAGGCAATCATTTTTCTCAGTCTGCCCAGGACAGTCCCAATTTATACATGTATATTCTCCCAATCGGTAGGCTGTCTTTTCGTTTTGTTGATTATTTCATTTAATTTTTTATTATTTATTTATTTTGTAGCAACAGATCTCATTATGTTGCCCAGGGTGATCCTTGATCTCCTGGCCTCAAGTGACCCTCCAATCTTGGCCTCCCAAAGTGCTGGGATTACAGATGTGAACTACCACAACCAGCCAATGCGCAGAAAGTTTTCAGTTTGATGTAGTCTGATGTAGTCTCACCTATTCATCCTTGTTATTGTTGCCTGAGCTTTTGGTGTGATATCCAAAAATACCATTGCCAAGATCAATTATCAAGAAACTTTCCCCCCATGTTTCTTATAGAAATTTTATGGTTTCCGATTTTTCATCCTTTTTGAGTTTATTTTTGTGTATGATGTAAGATGAGGGTCCAGTCTCCCCAGTGGTGGATGTCCAATTTTCACACCACCATTTATTGAAGAGATTATTCTTTCTCCATTGTGTTTTCTTGATGTCCTTGTCAAAAACTAGTTGATTTTTATATGCTTGGGTTTATTTCTGGGCTCTCTATTCTGTTTCATTGCTTTACATCTGTATTTTCATGCCAGTGCCACAGTGTTTTGATTACCATAGCTTTATTAATATAATTTGAAATCAGAATGTGTAATGCCTATAACTTTGTTTTTCACTCTAAAGATTTTTTGGGGGGGGCCATTTCAGGTCTTTTGTGGTTTCATATGAATTTTAGAATAACTTTTACTATTTCTGTGAAAAATGCCATTGACATTTTGACAGGGATTGTGTTGAATCTATATTGCTTTAGATAGTATGGACACTTTAACACTATTAATTCTCCCAATCCATGAACATGAAATATCTTTCCATTCACTTGTGTCTTCTTCAATTTCTTTCATTAATGTTTTACAGTTTTCATTATGCAGATCTTTTACTTCCCTGGTCTAATTTATTCCTAGAATTTCATTCTTCTTGATATTAGAGTAAATCAAATTGTTTTCTTGATTTCTATAAATTATTTCTTATAATACTCATACTTGTCAGGCCTCTGGGCCCAAGCCTGCACATATACATCCAGATGGCCTGAAGTAACTGCAGAATCACAAAAGAAGTGAAAATGGCCAGTTCCTGCCTTAACTGATGACATTACCTTGTGAAATTCCTTCTCCTGGCTCAGAAGCTCCCCTGCTGAGCACCTTGTGACCCCCCCCCCCCGCCCCCCTGCCTACCAGAGAACAATCCCCTTTGACTGTGATCTTCCACTACCCACCCAAATCCTATACAACAGCCCCACCCCTATCTCCCTTCACTGACTTCTTTTTCGGACTCAGCCCGCCTACACCCACATGGAATAAACAGCATTGCTGTTCACACAAAGCCTGTTGGTGGACTCTCTTCACACGGATGCATATGACAATACTAACACTATTATTATTTTAATTTGTCAGATGGAAAAGTGAGGCTTGAAGAGGTTAGAAATAACTTTTCCAAGGTCACAGAGCTAATCATCACAATTATAAC
The DNA here is from genome assembly GCF_047675955.1 of Chlorocebus sabaeus. NCBI lineage: Eukaryota > Metazoa > Chordata > Mammalia > Primates > Cercopithecidae > Chlorocebus > Chlorocebus sabaeus. Next base: position 80,977,434 of record NC_132928.1, read on the forward strand.
TCAACTCTAGTATGTGAACAAAGATTTTTTTAATACCAAACCAAAATCATTTGTTTCTACTCCACTATTCTGTCATGGTGAGTTTTAGGTGCTAATGGGAAAAGGTGCTCCATGATGGTGTCCAATAGACAATTAAAATTCAAATCTGGAAATGAAATCTGGACTGAAGATTTTTTTAAAAAATAACCCTCATCACATTTAGTCAGTTGTAGAAATCCTTAGCATGGCTGAAACTTTTCATATTAAGAAAAGACTAGAACTTGGCCAGGTGTGGTGGCTCACACCTATAATCCCATCACTTTGGGAGGCTGAGGTGGGTGGATCACCTGAGGTCTGGAGTTCGAGACCAGCTGACCAACATGGTGAAACCCCATCTCTACTAAATATACAAAAAATTATCCAGGCATGGTTGCACATGCCTGTAATCCCAGCTACTTGGGAGGTTGAGGTAGGAGAATTGCTTGAACCCGGGAGGTAGAGGTTGCAGCGAGCCGAGATCATGCCATTGCACTGCAGTTTGGGCAAAAAGAGCAAAACTCTGAAGAAAGAAAGAGAGAAAGAGAGAGGGAGAGAGAAAGAAGGAGAGAATGAGAGAGAGAGAGGAGGAGAAAGAGAGAGAGAGAGAAGGAGAGAAAAGAGAGAGACAGAAAGAAAAGAAAAGAAAACAACGAACGAACAAATGAACTAGAAATCAAGCAGGAAACTGGGAGGACATATTGCTTAATGGGAGGGCCAAAGAAAGTAAGTTAGGGCAAGAGGCAAAGGTATGCCAGAGACCCAGGACAAAACACAGTGCAGAGTGATGTCACAGAGCCAAATGGGAGTGTAATCTATGGCAAGCCCTCCCAAGTATGTGTGAGTGAAATGTAATTAAATTCGGAATCTCTCAACCCCAAAATTTTCCACAAAGGAAGTAGAGAAACAAAACAGTTCATTATTGAATAAGCATTAAACCAGAATGTGATGTGCACTATAGGCAATCCACAAAGACAGAAAGAAATATCACCTTTTTTTTTTTTTTTTTTTTGAGACGGAGTCTCACTCTGTTGCCCAGACTGGAGTGCAGTGGCGCGATCTTGGCTCACTGAAAGCTTGGCCTCCCAGGTTCATGCCACTCTCCTGCCGCAGCCTCCCGAGTAGCTGAGACTACAGGTGCCCGCTACCACGTCTGGCTAATTTTTTGTATTTTTAGTAGAGACGGGGTTTCACCGTGTTAGCCAGGATGGTCTCAATCACCTGACCTCGTGATCTACCCTCCTCGGCCTCCCAAAGTGCTGGGATTACAGGCATGAGCCACCACGCCCGGCCAATCTCACCCTTTTATACAGTCAAGCAGAAATAACCTATGACATACATGTTCTCAAAATAAACAATAACTAGTCCTCAAGTAAGAAGAATTGACAGCACCATTTTTCACACATAGTTTATCCTTGATTACCCTGGCAATTGGGGTGACTATCTATGTTAGTTAATTTGCTTTATACAAAGGAAAATAAATGTTTCATATCTTTGTCACAGGAGGTAGTTTTGAAAGTTGGAACAAGGCACCCACTATCACCCAAGCTAGGCGTCTACACTTCCACAGAACCTGGGAGACAGGGGTGCTATTTCCTTTCTTCCTTGATGTTTAAGTTCCAAAGAGATGGTTTCCATGTCTTTGAGAAAGACCTTACTCCTGGACCCTAAAGCTGACAAAAAGGGCTAGCTAGTTTTCCAGAGGGTTTATATGCATTTCAAAGACAGGAGGGAGAATTTATAATGACAAGTTTTCTGAAGTAAATGCTCTAAGAAAAGGAAGGAGAGAGACGTGGAAGGAGAGAAGTTCCTTTTCTTATTTTCAACAGGAAAAAAATAAGCCACTTATTTTTCATTTGTATTTGCATTTACATATGAATAGACGCCTCCATGCATTCAATCAAGATTGAAACTGAAGTTTTTTTGTTTTGTTCTGTTTTGTTTTTAAGATTAAGCAATGCAATGGGTTGAGGAGTGAGAATATGAGAGGTATCGAGGACGGAGAGCCACAGTACTTTGCAGTAAGTTTAATCAGGAAGAAAAACAGAGAGATGAGATTTATGCTAGAGTATAATGTTTGTAGCACAGATCCAACCAGGTTTTTTTGCTAATGGCGTGGAGGCAGTGGAAAGGACAAGTTTCAAAGACAAGGAAGAGAGAGGCTACCAAAGATGGTGAAGAGTTTTGGAGGAAGAAAGAAGACGGATAGTCAAGAGCTGGGTGGAGGGGTTCATCTTGGCCAGGAGGAGCCCTTCCTCCAAGTACAGGAGATGGGAAATAAAGGATGAAAGGAAGGATGGGGATGTATAGGTTTGAAGGAAATGATAGAGGAAGTAGAGAAAGTTTATATTTAATGGTTTCTACAGTCTCTAGGGAACTGGAGACAAAGAGATCCATTAAGTGGAGAATCATAGTTCTTCAACAAACCTAGGGGAAGGCAGTGTGGTACCTTTGGTTTATGAGCCAAAGAGATGTGAGTGGAGTGAGTCCAGATTGATATAATAGCATTGTGAGACTGAAATTAGATGATTATAATATGCTCTCTTAGTTGTCTTAGACCACCATAACAAAATACATAGGGTGAGTTAAACAGTCTTCAAACTTACTTCACAGTTCTGGGGGCTAGAAATCCAAGATTAGGATGCTAGTATGATCTGGTTCTGGAAAGGACCCTCTTTCTGCTTTGCAGACAGATGCCTTCCTGCTGTGTCATGGCATGGCAGAGAATGAGAGCCTCTCATGTCTCTTCTTATAAGGGCACCAATCCCATTCATGAGGGCAGAGCCCTCATGACCTAATGACCTCCCAAAGACCCTGCCTCCAAATACCATCACATTGGAGATTATGGCATCAACATACGAATTTTGGGGGTTCACATTCAGTCCATAGCATATGCCCAACACCTAGCAAGCAGCAGTCAGCCAGTAAATAGTAACTGTTAATATAACCCAAAGTCAGACAAGCACATGCCAGAGCCAAGACTAGACTCAGCACTCACTGTCCTTTCCTCTGTGCCAGGCTACCTTTTGCCATCTGGGTGACCCAGACAACTTGTTTACTCTCTGGGTCTCAGTCTCTTGCAAAATTAGAGGATTAACTTTATCGGTCTAAGTTCCTTAATTCCTTTGTGTCTTTGGCATTGGAGTAGGAATCCATCAGTCAACTGGCATCCAGAACCACTGCAAGAGGGCATGCTGGGGCTCCTCAGTCCACAGAATAGAACAAGGAACCAGTAACGAGGAAACCTTGACACAGAAGCAAACTTCATCAGCAGTTCAGTCCAACAAACTTTGTTGATAACCTACTGTATTCTAGGTACTGTGCTGGGAAATTGCTGTACATCATCTCATTTAATCCTCTTACCCACCTAGATTAGGTTTCATGGTACCCATTTAACAGATGAGGAAATTGAGTCCCCAAAATCATGCAACTTTCCCAAAGTCATGCAGCTAGAACAAGCAGGACCAGGATTTAAACTCAGATATATTTGACTGTAGAATTCAAGATATGTTCACCACTTCAGGCCCAGGAAAGTTCTTATCTTGTGTCTCTCTGCAGAAAAATCAATCAGTCAAAGTCAAATTAGGGGCTATAAGTGACTCCAGAGGATGGAAAAACACCTATAATCGGGTAGTGCTCTTAATGTGTTAAATTGTAAGAAAAAAATCGAGAAAGACTTTGAAATTGAGTAGGCATCCTAACTGTCTCATCCATCTGGGTTATTCCTGCCTTTCATTGTGATTGACCAGACTATTGCACAACCCTGTGGAAACAGAAGTTACCTGTAGAAACATATTAGTAATCAAATAATTTCTGCCATACAAAGATAAATTCTGTCCCAAGGAAGTTCAGTTGGCTTCCCTCCCTCAAGTGGAAGAAGACAGGGTTTTTTTGTTTGTTTGTTTATGTGTTTTAATGTAAATACATTCAGCATGCTTAATAATAGACTATAATTGCGTCTGCTGTTTGGATTCTCCTTTGAACAATTTGTAACAATTTTCTGGTTCCCTCATTAATTAACAAGTTACATGAAATCTTTCATGTGTGTCCATTTTATATTTGTATGAGAGTCAGATTGTATCCTTTTTTTTTTTTGAGATGGAGTCTCGCTGTGTCGCCCAGGCTGGAATGCAGTGGTGCAGTCTCGACTCACTGCAACCTCCACCTCCCAGGCTCAAGCAATTCTTTGCCTCAGCCTTCCGAGTAGCTGGGGTCACAGGCACCTGCCACCATGCCTGGCTAATTTTTGTACTTTTAGTAGACCAGGTTTCACCATGTTGGCCAGGCTGGTCTCAAACTCCTGACCTCAGGTGATCCACCCACCTCGGCCTCCCAAAGTGCTGGGATTACAGGTATAAGCCACCACGCCAGGCCTGTATCCTCTTTTAAAATCAATGTGTTCTCATCTTTGGTTGTTCCCAGTTTCAAATAGTCCCATAAGAAGAGATATCTAGCCTTTCCAGATCATCATCTCTTCCTGTCACAGAAAGTACCCTGCCCTTAACCTAAGGCATGACATTGTATGCCTGTATCAAAATAACTCATGTACCCCATAAATATACACACCTGCTATGTATCCATAAAAGTTCTTTTAAATTAAATTTTTAAAACACATGAAAAAAAAAAAAAGACTAAGCCATGGCATGATGTTCATGTTACTGGAAAGAAGGAGAAGATGGAATAGAAGAGGTAAGCCTGACTATTTTCCCCCGGCGGAGTGCAAAAAGGAACCCGGAGGTAGAGAAAGAACAAGGTCAGACATAAGCAGTCTCCTTTCCTTACTTCCCTAAGATTTGAACCACACCTGGGGATGAGGCTGAGGAAATGGTGAGGTAGCTAGAAAAGCATCCAAGAAAACCAGTCTGTTTCCCTGCTGGTGGGTGGAAAGATACTAGCCTCTTCTGGAAACCTCATGTTCAGCCTCACAAATCCACAAGAGCAGGATTCTGGCGGGGAGCTGACTAGGGAGCTGACCAGAGAGCTTCCCTGGGTCTCCGCCGGGTTTCCACATGGTGAGCAGATGAGCCGGAAGTCTGCCATGAGGGGATGCGGAAGTGCTGTGGGTCACCCGACAAAATACCGGATGCCAGGTAAGTTTGAATTTCAGATAAAACACAAATAATAACAATTATTACTGTTATTGTTTTAGAGACAAAGTTTTGCTCTATCGACCCAGGCTGGAGTGCAGTGGCACAATCACACCTCACTATAATCTCTAACTTCTGGGCTGAAGTGATCATCTCACCTCGGCCTTCCAGAGGCAAACAATTTTTCAATATTCATTTAGCTGCATGCTTATGCTAAAAATTATTTGGTGTTTATCTAAAATTCAAATTTAACTGGGTGTCCTGTATTTTATTTGCTAAATCTGACAACTCCCAGAGGCTCCACAGCCTCCTCCCTCCTGGCTCCACCATCACGGGTGTCCCAGAAACACACCCAGATACCATCCGGGAGAGGGACTGAAAGCAGAAATCTGAAAGTCCGTGTTATCCTAACAGGATCATCCAAAAAGGAAGAGAGTTTGTTCAGTAATTAGCAAGTTTAAAGTTATTGTTCCCACTCCCTCCTGCAGGCAGGGATTCCTGTAAAAGATTAATTGGATTAGGTGTAAAGAAATCAAGAAGCTGTTTTCCTTTGCAGATCTAAACAGTATGGGTGTTAAAGTTTTGACCCTTGCTACACTGGCTAGAAGAGATGTTTGGGGTAGGTGTATGGACAGGTCCTAAAACACAGGGCCAGGAGAGTGCCCGTCCCCTCCTGAGAGAAGTACTAGAGGTTGCAGCGACATCCAGAGGCTGGGAGCAAATGGCACATGCCCATCCCTACTTGTACCTGTTAGGGTAACTGGAAAGCATGTGGCTCCCCAACTTCCTATGATAAATGGTGAGAATTCGGGCTTTGCTTTATATTCATTGCTTTTGCTTATGGCACATCCAGAAAACCACAGGGAACTTCCACAAATGACTAATGGAGCAATTAAATTATATCCAGCAACTAAAATTTCCCTTAAACAAAAGCACCTGAGCTTCTCTCTCCTGGAAAGAATTACACTTTCTACTTCACAACACTTTTATGAAGATTAATAAATTGATGTTTTCAAAGGTGGTTGAGAACTCTGGGTGGCAGTGTCTACACTGACTGTTTTAGAAATTTATGATAATTTGCATTACTACAGTACTTACTTTTAGACTCAAAAAAACCAGAGTCATGTCCTACGTGGTTAGCACCTTGCCACATGTGGCTATTGAGCACTTAAAATGTAGCTAGTCTGAGGAACTGAATTTTCAGTTTTATTTAATTTTAATTAATTAAAAGTTCAATAATAGCCCCATGGAGCCAGTGGCTACATATTATACAATGCAGCATTAGAACAATAACAAAATAGGAGCATTTAATATTTTAAGGGTCCAGCCCATGGTAAGGTTCTAGAAATAATCATTGCAATGACACGATTATTATACATATTTTAAACATCTAGACAGAGTTTCCCCCACTGATTTTGCAAATAGCACTTTTCCCTCAGGAAATATTAAGTTTAATACAACGTTTGATTAAACCAAATTAAGCAGGACTTGTCAGATCCTTTAATATTAATATGCATTATGCATATTATGCATATTTAAGCATAAGACATCATATGCAGGCTTTTTCAATGTTTCTTCCAAACTTATTTATTCCCAGAACCTCTTTTAGCCACAGAGGGCCTGTTAACATCTCCTGAAACTTGTGTTTTGAATGTCTTATGTCTTCTTAAAGACAGTTTGGGAAATGCTGGTGTGGAGAAAAGTGATGCAATAAAATTAAAATCTTGAACCTAACAGTACTACTTTAGAAATAAGCCTATGTCAGCATTAGGAGTTGATGCTATTCATTATTTTGTGGTTGATAACCTTTTTCTATCACTTTTTTTTTTTTTTTTTTTTTTTTTTTGAGACAGAGTCTGGCTCTGTCACCCAGGCTGGAGCACAGTGGCGCCATCTCGGTTCACTGCAACCTCCACCTCCAGGGTTCAAGCGATTCTCCTGCCTCACTCTCCTGAGTAGCTAGGATTACAGGTGTGTGCCACCATACCTGGCTAATTTTTTGTATTTTTAGTAGAGACGGGGTTTCACCGTGTTAGCCAGGATAGTCTCGATCTCCTGACCTCGTGATCTGCCTGCCTCGGCCTCCCAAAGTGCTGGGATTCCAGGCATGAGCCACCATGCCCAGCCTTTCTATCACTATTCTTACCCCATTCATTGAACCTAAACTGGCCTACATATATTCTGTTGTGGCAATCGCTAAGAAAAGTTTCCACAATAGTGTCTAAAACTGTTGTTTTTAACTTATTCTTAAGCATTGGAGCACATTTTAAAAATGTATTCTTACAGAAAATTTGACAATTTCTATACATAATAGATTATGACAGTTATAAGTGTATTTTAGACCTATATATTTACAATGACTTGTAATCACGGTAATTAATGAAAATAATAACAACAAAAATTTCAAGTTGGGGGCTATGGATATTAAAAGCCATCTTACATCTTTCTCAGCATATAATTGATTTGAGTGTTTTGTTTTAGTTGTAAAAGTATTAAAAGGTTACCACTTATATGTAGAAATAATTGAATGTGATAACAGGGCTTTTGTGTATTTTGTTTTGTTAGTAGCTGTTTTACAATTACAGGATACTCTTAGGTTACACATATTTAGCAGAAAAAAATTTTACCTAAAAACTAATTAAAGCTTTCCACTTCTAGCTAAGATACAGTAATATTGACCAGATTTATCCTTAGTAAACAACAACAAAACAGGCAAAGTATATGAAACAACATCTTTCAGATATTTGACATCAACCAGTACAGGAGAATGATACCTGAGAGGGGCTCCTACAGGTTGAGTCCTACAATCGTCCCAACTTACTGCCCGGAGAGCGTTCTCAGGGTACAACCCAGAGAAGGCAATATCAGTGGAGCCCAGCAGCCTCCCAGACATCAGGAGACAGAACTGGGAGTCCGGCATGCCAAGACAGTGACAATTCACAGGGCAGAATGCCAAGAAGAGAGAACTGAACAGAGAAAAAAATTGAGGAGATCTGCAGAGGATTCCCCCTCGATTGTTTAGCACAGTACTGATACTAATGAGCACATTTGTGTGAGAAAACTACCCAAGGAGTTCACATGGGGCTGGAACTTGTGTTTCCCCAGCCAGAATAGAAAAATCTCATAATTCATGGAACATTGGGTATATCAGTAGGAAAGTTTTGCCTCAATAGAGGGATAAAATTAGCCCTAAAGACTGCTCTGATGCCACCTAGTGAAAGCAAGCTTCACAAGAATCAATGTTTCTAACTAACTGTATCCAAGAACAAAGCCCAAAAATTTCATAGAAACACAAAAATATTCAGTGTAAAAAGGTAACAATTCAAAATGTTTAGCATCCAATCAAAAACTACCAGACATGCAAAATAGCAGGAAAGTACAACTTTTGAGGAGAAAAATTAATCAATAGAAATAGACCCCAAAATGGCAAAGATGATAGAATTGGTAGGCAATGCGTGTCAGAACAGTCATTAAAACTATTTTCCTATATTCAAAAAGGTAGAAGAAAGATGGAGCATGCTAAGTAGTCATGAAAGTTATAAAGATATGTCTTAAGAAGACCCAGATTGAGAGTACAAAATCTGAGATGAAAAATACCCTAGAGGGATTAATGACAGATTAGATATTGCAGAGGAAAGATTAGTCAACCTAAAGACATAGCAGTAGAAACTATGTAAAATGAAACACAGCGGGGAAATGACTTAAAAAATGAACACAGCATCAGGACAACTTTAAGGCGTCTGATATGTGTGTAATTAGAATCTTTAAGAGGTAAGTAGGAGTAATGAAATAAACATTGGAAGAAATAACCAAAATCTTTCCAAATTTAATGCAAACCATCAACTCACAAACCTAAGAAAGTAAAAAACAAAAAACAAAAACCTAACACCAGAAATGTAAAGAAAACTACACTAGTACACATCATAATCAAATTGCTTAAAACAGTGTTACAGAGAAAAATCTCTTGGGAGTCTGAGGCGGGTGGATCACGAGGTCAAGAGATGGAGACCATCCTGGTCAACATGGTGAAATCCTGTCTCTACTAAAAATACAAAAATTAGCTGGGTGTGGTGGTGCGTACCTGTAGTCCCAGATTTTTGGGAGGCTGAGGCAGGAGAATTGCTTGAACCTGGAAGGTGGAGGTTGCAGTGAGCTGAGACTGTGCCACTGCACTCCAGCCTGGCAACAGAGGGAGACTTCGTCTCAAAGAAAAAAAAAAAAAAAGAGAGAGACAAATCTTATCAGCAGCCTGTGAACCAGGAAGTGAAAGTCCAGCCCAAGCTCAAGATAGTGAAATCAGCATTGCTCCACCTAGCAAACCCCTCCTCTTCTCTGGAGACTCCAGAATTTGCTTCACCTCCTCAAAACTTTTCTTCTTACTTGGTTGGGAGGCATTTGACCATAGCAACTGTATCACTCAAGGTCAACCAGAAGCAGAAGTATTAAGAGATTTTTTAGAAGATAGAAATAGAGATATAGATACTGGTGTTAGAGATATAGAAATGATAGAGATAGATGAGAGAAACAAAGATGAGATTTTTTAGAAGATAGAAATATAGAGATGAGATGAAAACAGAGATAGAGATGGTAGAGGCAGAGATCATAGAGATAGAAATAGACATATACAGGGTTTTGTTAGAGGTGTGTAAGTTGTCAGAATCAAAATGGAGTCACTTATGTTAAGATAACCTTGACAAATAGCATCAGGGAAGGAAAAGAAGAGAGGATTCTCATGCTTACATGCCTGCTAACAGAAACGACCACCAAAAACAATAAAAACTACAACTTTGCACAAAGGCTGTCACAACCTTACATAAAAAATACTCCTGCAAGGACATCTGCCTAGTGACTGCCTGTACACTCTCGGACTGGCATCACCCTTGCTATTGTTCTTTGTAGCCCAGGATAATTATTTCAAAACAATTATGTAATCCTCCTTATTTTTTCCTGTAAAAATCTTTGTCTTCCTTTAACCTCCCTGAATACCAACATAGTTTACTGTTGCATGCATATTTCCATTGCAGTGCTTTATTCCCAAATAAGTATCTTTTAGAGAGCTTCTCTCTGTTATTTAGGTTGACAGAGGTATTTAACCTTAAGCAATTGTGGGAGCTGGTTAAGTCATCTCAGAAAAGCTGTTTTTGTGTCTGAGGGAAGTTGACGTCTATAGGGTAGGCAGTTGAGAAATGTGTTAGGCTGTTCTTGCATTGCTATAAAGAAATACCTAAGACTGGGTAATTTATAAAGAAAAGAGGTTTAAATGGTTCATGCTTCTGTAGGCTGCACAGGAAATACAGCTCCAGCATCGGCTTCTGGGGAGGCCTCTGGAAGCCTACAGTCATGGCAGACAAAACGGGAGCTTACATGGTGCATGGTGAAACTAGGAGCAAGAGGAAGGGGGGAAGTGCCACACACTTTTAACCAGATTTTGCAAGAACTCACTACGGTGAGAATAGCACCAAGGGGATGGTGCTAAACCATTCATGAGAATTCTACCCCCACCCCCATGATTCAGTCACCTCCCACCAGGCCCCACCTCCAATACCCGGGATTACAATGCAACATCACATTTGGGTGGGGCAAATATACAAACGATTAATATATCAGAACGGAAATATGGATATTAACAGAGAAAGAGCAGGCCAGGCACAGTGGCTCACACCTAATCCCAGCACTTTGGGAGGCTGAGGCAGGTGGATAGGGAGGTCAGGCATTCAAGACCAGCCTGGCCAAGATGGTGAAACCCCGTCTCTACTAAAAATACAAAAAAATTAGCCAGCCATGGTGGCAGGCACCTGTAATCCCAGCTACTCGGGATTACAGGAGAATCGCTTGAACCCGGGAGGCAGAGGTTGCAGTGAGCCAAGATAGCAGTACTGCACTCCAGCCTGGGTGACAGAGCGAGACTCCATCAAAAACAAAAACAAAAAAAAAGGAAGAGCAATGTAAAACCATAATTATGAGCTGAGCTGGAGCCCACAAAAGTGGACTGAAGCCCTTTTCAGTTCTTGTTGCATCTGACCTTGATGGTGACCTTGATGTCCTGCAGTAACCAACACCATCCCAGAGCTAAACACATACTCAGGAGTGGGAGAAGCTGAGGCAGGCTTGGGAGGGTGGAGCAGTTGCAGGCCTGACCCCTGCCTCATGTGAACACAAGGTGAGCCAGGAGATGAGTGACAAGGTGTGTGAGCTACACAATGGCTTCAACTTCCCTCGCTCCCCACAAATCTCCCGGAAGAATCGGTTTTGTGGCCCATCCCAACCAAAAACCAATAGGAAAGGTAATTTTGGGAAATGTAATTCAACCAAGCTATACCAACACATTAAAAAACCATCACAGCAACTGAAATAGCATTTGTGGGATAGCAGAGAATTTCCATTACCCATGTTCTTTCTTCTCCCAATTAGCATTGACAATCAAAAATGTGTCTGTGGGTGGTCTATCCAAGTTTATCACATAATGAATTGTTTTACAATCACCTTTCCCTGTATTTGGAAATCCTGCCAGAACACCATGATGAATTCTCCACATACACACAGCTCAAACTGCTTTTTAATGGAGAGGGAATAAAGAGACTTACAGGAGAATACAAACCCACTAAATAATGCTAAAGAAAGATTCCATCTGTAGAGAACTTCCCCTCAATATCCAAGGTCACGAGGAAAGAGGTGAGGGTATCCGCTCTAAGAAAGAACAAGGTTGACCAACTGCAGAATGAGCCAGAATAGAATGGGATAGTTAATGAATTTGAATTTTAGTTGCCTTAAAAGGATGATGATCCAAGCATGAGCTCTTGAGGTTAATGTAGTCTGATGCAGGAAAGACCTCAGTGGTAACACATTTTTTTCCTAGGGATGGCCCAGAGGTCATTTTCCATTGTGAGACAGGAAAGACCTAGAAACAGCTTAATTAGGACCCAAAGTGTTTTAGTGGTGCTCAAAACTGGTGAAAGCAGCGGCCAGAATCCTTCATAGACACAGTGGCAAAGAGACTCCATTTGTGAGAGCCAGACCAACTTCAATTGATCTCCAGTGGATGCACGTGTAGAGCCATGCCTGGTGGTCTGAAGGGAGAAAAGCAGCATCTGTCAATGGAACACCTGATGAAGACAGGCCCGCAGCGGAGAGCAGCTGGCAGCACAAAGGGCTGGGGGACTTCTCTTTAAGAGCTGGGTTTCTGGAAGCCAAGTAGGAAACAAACGCACCACCACCACCACCATCACCTTCGTTGAAGGGGTAGGCAGCACTGTAACAATAAGGGCTGCAAGTTCTAAGTGTTCAGAAAATTGTTTAGAAGCCATAAAGATGGAACAAAGGCTGGGTGCAGTGGCTCATACCTGCAATCCCAGCACTTTAGAGACTGAGGCAGGTGGATCACTTGAGCCCAGGAGTTTGAGACCAGCCTGAGCAACATAAGAAGATCCCCTCTATAAATATATATATATTTATATATGTAAATATATGTATATTTGCATACATCTATAAATATATAAATGTGTATATTTATATACATCTATATTTATGTATATTTGTATACATATTTATATAAATACATATAAATATGTGTATTATATTTTTATATATAAATATTATATGTATATACATATAATATTTATATATAAATATTAATATGTAAATATATATTTATATATTTATAAATATATAAATATATAAATCTATATATTATATATCTATTTATATATTTATATATTATATATTATATTATATATTATATAAATATATATTCACATATATAATTTATACATATAATTTACATCTATGTATAATTGCATATGTATATATGTAAATTATACGTGTATAATTTACATATATGGTATATATATTTTTTTATATATAAATTAGGCATGGTGGTACATGCCTGTAGTCCCTACAGGCTGAGGTGGTACACATCTGTAGTACCTGAACCTCCTGAGTAGCTGAGGGACTATAGGGAGTCCCATATTGCCCCAGTTGTTCATCCCTCCTTAAATCTATAATTTCTACTGTGTAAATTTGCAGTTCCTTCTACTCAAGATGTAAACTGCCCTCACTCATAACATCTGGCTTGGCCATGTAACTCCCTCCTACCTCAGCCTCCCGAGTAGCTGAGGGACTCCCTGCTGAGGTAGGAGGATCGCTTGAGCCCTGGAGGTTGAGGCTGCAATGAGCTGTGGTCACACCACTGCACCACAACCTGGGTGACAGAGAGAGACCCTATCTCAAAAAAAAAAAAAATAGGTGGACCAAGACATATATTGGGTCATTCAAGGGTCATTGAGTTCACAAGAGATGCAAGGAACATTGAGGATTTTGTGCTACTGGATTAAAGGAGAGTTCTACTTTCTCTACCTTAAATTCTGAATATACATGCATTTTCAATTTCTTATTTCCAAGGGATTCAGGGACTCAGATTTCTCCTCCGCTTCCTAATCCCTGTAATAATAACAGACATACCCTTTCCATCCTTGCAACAGTCCTCTGAAGTGATCAAGGAGGTGGGATTTTTGGAACACTCAAGCTGATAAAAGCAGCCTGGGGATGGAAGTGTGCTGAGGATCACTGTGTGATGGAATAGGCCTGGGTCATCACACGGCATCAATCAAGAATCACAGGCAGCCCGCGTCTTAAGTACCATTATGGACTAGAGACCTGCACTTAAGCTATGCAATGAGCTTTCTGCCTGTTCACATAATTGCCTTTGCCCAGAAAGGGCTAATGGTTTCTCAGGATGAAGAAACTGTAGTAAGATGTGCGATGCCTATTTATGGCTAATTGAAGATTAATGAGCTTTTAGTGCCATTTACCAAGTGTTAAATCGCAAACAGGTAATTTCTAGGCATAACCACATCCGGTCTCGGATTCCACTTCAGTTCTCCAGGGGAGGTGTGTGACTGTGGGCAGCCACAGCTTTTCACTGCTCACACAAATCCCACAGAGTTGCAAAACGTGAGGACTGAGTATTCTTTTGTTTACTTTCTATGTGTAAAACTACAACTGGCCTTCGATATTCTTATATTTGGCTTATGCAAGGTCAAATGTTACGAATTATCAAAAGCAGTCTTCATCAGCACAGAGAGCTGGTAGTAAGTATTATATGAAGCCTCCTAATGAATCTATGATGCTGGTAATTCACTGTCACCTTGAAACTGCCCTGCATCCCCATTTTCCCAATTCTGCCCTCCAGCAAGTATAAAAAGTTGCTTTTGATCATGAATTTACTAGCAGTGGTAGATTGGACTATTGCCCCCGATTTTTCATCCCTCCTTAAATCCATCATTTCTACCACATCAATTTGCAGTTCTGCTCAAGATGTAAACTGCCCCAACTCATAACATCAGGCTTGGCCGTGTCACTCCTCTGCCTAAGTGAATGGAGGCAAAAGTGATGGTTTAGCTGGTTCTGTGCATAAACTTTCAGAGGCTACAATGTATTTTCCTTCTCCCTCTTGGGCTTCTGCCATTTCCAGAAGAACATGCTCTAGCTGGCCTGCTAGTTCAAGGGCAACGCAAGACACGAGGAGCAGAGATGGACCCAACGCGTGGCTGACAGCTAACCTCAGCTGCACCAAGTATAGATCAGCCCATGCAGCTGGCTCACAGCTCCTGACCAATAGTAAGACAGCTGTTTTAAGCCACTGAATTTTGGAATGGGTCGTAAAGCAGAGCTAACTGATGATTGATTGAACCTCTGTGATACTCTAGCCATGGGTTAGGAGCAGGGCATACCGAGACGTGCAAAACGTAAGTCTTTGCCTCCAGGAAGGGCCAGTCTCAACGGGACATTGTGTGACTTCCCAATGGGGTACTTCTGACTGGAAGGAGGGTGCAGAGGGCCGGGCTTCCAGACTCGTTTCCAGCATCACTTTATTTCACGAGTTCAGCGTCAGTAACATAAATGATGACTGTCGTGGTGCCAATAGAGAAATCTAGTGAAGAGGTTATGGGAATTCTTACTAAATTTGAGCTTTTGTCCAAACTCCAGCAACTGCTTTTTCAAATATTTTTTTTTCATTTGCCAAAACAAAGTCATTGAAAGATCCCTATAAACCTGTGGTTCTCAAAAAGCTGCAAAAGAATCCCAGGGGGCAGTGAGTGACTTTATTTGGAAATTCAGAATCCTCAGGGATTCCGATTCGGTCTGTCTGGGATGCGACACTAGAATCGGCATTTTTTTCATGGTTCACTCTTCTCCCTTTAGCAAAATTGTGATTCTGTAAGTCTGCAGGCCACTGTTTGAGAAATCCTGCTCAAAATGGCAAGCTTCCTGGGGATGGTCACCATGGAAATGGACACGAATCTACGGGGACCTCATCCTGGATTTGTTGGCAGAGCTCTTTGGCTTGTCCCTTCATTTCTGCAACCTTGTTTCCTGATCCCTGCCTCTTGACTTGATCAGCCTGGACTCTAGATATTTCTCTGAACTTAGTAGGTGCCTGCTGTGGTTTGACTCTCTGTCGTCCCAAACCTCGTGTTGAAATTTGATCCCAGTGCTGGAGGTAGGGCCTTATGGGAGGTGTTTGGGTCATGAGGGCAGATCCGTCATGAAGAGATTGATGCCCAGGGTGGGGCATGGAGTGGAGTGAGCTCTGACTCCATTAGTTCCCAGGAGAACTAGTTATGAAAAAAGAGCCCAAACCAGGCATGGTGGCTCATGCCTGTAATCCCAGCACTTTGGGAGGCCAAGGCAGGTGGATCACGAGGTCCGGCGATCAAGACCATCTTGGCTAACACAGTGAAACGCCGTCTCTACTAAAAATACAAAAATTAGCCAGGCGTGATGGTGCGCACCTGTAGTCCCAGCTACTTGGAAGGCTGAGGCAGGAGAATTGCTTGAACCTGGGAGGTGGAGGTTGCAGCAAGCCAAGATCGTGCCACTGCACTCCTGCCTGGGCGATAGTGAATTAAATTTAAAAAAAAAAGCGCCTGGCACCTTCCTGCTCTCTCTTGCTTCCTGTCTTGCCATGTGATCTCTGCACACACCTGCTTCCCTTTGCTTTCCTCTATGAGTGGAAGCAGCCTGAGGCTTTCACCAGAAGCCCAGTCTTCCAGCCACCAGAATTGTGAGCCAGATAAACCACTTTTTAAAATAAATTACCCAGCCTCAAGTATTCCTTTATAGCCACACAAAAGGATTAAGACAATGCCCAACCGATGTTTTTTAATTGAATTAATGAGCTTGTCACCACCTGGATCCAGATGCCTGCCTGTCTGTCCTTGAGCACTGACTGCTCTAGATCTGAGCACTGGCCTGATGCTGTGAGCTGGCGGCCCTGGTCTGTCTCGAAGTTCTGGACCATCCTCATTTCTTCCTCCTCCACCCCACATCGACCCCGCTCGTCTTTCTCTGGTTCCCTAATACTCAGGTCTGACTTTCTGAGCTTCATGTTCATCGGGATCTATAGCCAGTGGGACATCAGCTGCCAGACCAGCATCTCTGCTATTATTGAGACTGGTCTGAACTCTCAAAGCTTCAATGTAAGGGGGAAGAAAGGTGGAAGGTTTCCATCTATAAATAAGAACTGGCCACCTGTGAATACACTGAGGCAAAACAGAATCAAATGCCATCCCAGAAATGTCACAGTCAGGGCGCAGCAGCCATGTTTACAATGCAGATCTAAATCATTTAGAATTATTGAAGTCTAGTCCAGAATATGGTGCTGCTGGCTTTTTAATAGGGATCAATAAATAATTTCAGCACATAGTGAAATTAAAACTCTGCATTGCCATCTGGAACTTGGTGTTCAGATGCTGATTAGAAACCAACTAGCTGATGTAATTCTATTTCTCACAATATCCCTGAGCACAAAGGAATTTTTTCAAAGAAGACACACAAGAGAGAATGAGGTTCAAGTCTGGTCTGCGTGTTTAGGAGCTGCTCTCAGAGAACAGGAATTCGTTTTGTTTTGTTTTGTTTTTCTAAATGGAAGTCTCTGTTTAGTGACCCCTCCAACCTTGGGATTCTGCCTTTTTTAGATGCTGCGTAACATTAATTATCACTTAAACTCATGGTAACTTGGGGACAAATAAAAGGAGGTTATGGAGTGACATCTTTTACCCAGTAAACACATGGCCAAAGGGCTGCATGTAAATTCATTTGCAGTAGGTCAAGTGACAGGTTTGGTTTTGTTTTTGAGACAGAATCTCGCTCTGTCACCCAGGTTGGAGTGCAGTGATGCAATCTTGGCTCACTGCAACCTCCACCTCCTAGGTTTAAGTGACTCTCTTGCCTGAGCCTCCCGAGTAACTGGCATTATAGGCACCCACCACCATGCCCTCCTAATTTTTGTATTTTTAGTAGAAACAGGGTTTCATCATGTTGGCCAGGCTGATCTCAAACCCCTGACCTCAGATGATCCACCTGTCTCGGCCTCCCAAAGTGCTGGGATTACAGGCATGAGCCACCTCGCCTGGCCTCATGCCAGTTTTAATTCAATCACAAAAGTTGTCATTTAGAAGAATCCTATGACAGATTCTTTTGTAAAATCAAAAATTGCCTTAAAATATATAGATGATGATAAAAGTTTCATATGGATGCACAGAACACATTCCTGTGCCTCTCTAAAGGCACATGTAAGTTTTTATTTGTTCTAGCATTTCTATGTAACCCTGTTATACCTCTGGCTAGTCTATTCACTCTTTTAGAATGGACCTTCCTGATCATTGAATTCTGTCAGCACCTATCTCATGCTGTGAACAAAGCAGGCACTTGTTTTTGTTAAATGAGTATCTGGAGGGTGCAATTTATTTTGTTTAATGTGGCAGCTAGGTGACATATGCCTCTCTTTGGTATCAAAAGATGACACCACCTGGAAACTTAAATCAACTTTTAAACAAGTGTAAACTTGTGTTCAAGAATGACAGATCCGTTGATGGTATTATCTAAAATGACATTGCCCAGAATTTTTTAGGACAGCTAGCATTGTCACATATATATATATATGTATGTATGTATGTGTGTGTATATATATATATATTTGGGTTTTTTTAGACAGAGTCTCACTTTGTCACCCAGGCTGGAGTGCAATGGTGCGATCTGGGCTCACTGCAACTTCCACCTCCCAGGTTCAAGTGATTCTCCTGCCTCAGCCCAGTAGCTGGGATTACAGGTACACACCACCATGCCTGGCTAATTTTTGTATTTTTAGTAGAGACAGGGTTTCACCATGTTAGACAGGCTGGTCTTGAACTCCTGACCTCAGGTGATCCACCAGCCTCAGCCTCCCAAAGTGTTGGGATTATAGGCGTGAGCCACCGCACTCGGCCTCTCTTATACATTAATCTCCCTCAATGCCGTTGTCGGAAAAGGAATTCAGTAGTACATAGACCAAGGGTAGGAGGGCAGAAGATGGGGAGAAGCCGTACTCCGACAGAGCTAATGGTCTGTCCTGGTGGGAATTGATCCACACAGTTAGTAACCATCCCCTAAGCCAGACTGGAAGTCAGGGCAAAGCCCCGATTTCATTAAAATCCCAGCCCCCAGGTGACAGTTACGGAAACAAAAAGTTAATGATTCCAAGTGGAGCTGTTTCTCCTACACGAACTTATTACTTCCAAAAAGCATTTCAAAATATTTTTGAGAACACAAAAACAAAAGAATTAGAATGAGTGGGTCTTTAAATGTGAAGTGACCTTGTTAACATAATTCATGCCTTCAGTGTACATTTTGAACACCTATCCTGAGCTCGTCAATAAATCATTCCCGATCTGGGCCCTGGTGAAGCTCACATCCTGGTCAGGAGGAGAATCAAGTGAAGCTCACACCCTGGTCAGGAGGAGAATCAAGTGAAGCTCACACCCTGGCCAGGAGGAGAATCAAGTGAAGCTCACACCCTGGCCAGGAGGAGAATCAAGTGAAGCTCACACCCTGGCCAGGAGGAGAATCAAGTGAAGCTCACACCCTGGCCAGGAGGAGAATCAAGTGAAGCTCACACCCTGGCCAGGAGGAGAATCAAGTGAAGCTCACACCCTGGCCAGGAGGAGAATCAAGTGAAGCTCACACCCTGGCCAGGAGGAGAATCAAGTGAAGCTCACACCCTGGCCAGGAGGAGAATCAAGTGAAGCTCACACCCTGGCCAGGAGGAGAATCAAGTGAAGCTCACACCCTGGCCAGGAGGAGAATCAAGTGAAGCTCACACCCTGGCCAGGAGGAGAATCAAGTGAAGCTCACACCCTGGCCAGGAGGAGAAGCAAGTGAAGCTCACACCCTGGCCAGGAGGAGAATCAAGTGAAGCTCACACCCTGGCCAGGAGGAGAAGCAAGTGAAGCTCACACCCTGGCCAGGAGGAGAATCAAGTGGACATGTAAATGCCCTGTGAGATAATACATCAGTAACATATGTGTACCAGTGCAAGGGCGTGGCAGGGAGGATGAAGCATGTTTTGCAGAATGTGGAGAAACAGCAGAAAGGAAGCAGTAGCTGATGTTGCTCTTGGTGGAGTGGACATGTCGGTGCCCATCTGTACCCCTCAGATCCCTTTGACCATGTCTAGCACCTCATTCTTGGGGTTCATATTTCTGCTTCTAATGCTCTAATGCTACATGTCTCTGGCTCTTTCAGAGCACCGTCCTCAGACTGTGCAGGCAAAGCAGCCCCAGCACAGACAGCTGCAAGTACCTGGGAGTTTTAGGATACCCTGCCTCCCCCCCCCCCCCATTGCAAGCCAGTGACTGATGGAGTACAAGGAGCATGAAGGTCCAGATCCCTGCCTCATGGTGGAACAACTCCAGGCCATCACTTACTCCAGAGCCCCTGCAGGATCAGGCTGCCACCATCCTTCATGGGCCTTCACCTAAAATGCTACCCTTGTTTGGCTCCTTTCCTTTCCCTGTCCTGACTCCTCCACTCTCTATTTTCTCCTAGGAGCATTTCCTTCTTCAATCCCTTGCACGTGCCTTCTCACCTCAGAGTATGTTGTGGGCCACTGGCCTAAGGCATATGAGGAGAGTTTTCAGGAGAACATGGAGAAAACAAGGGTGTTCCAGCCAGAAGGAGAAGCACTTGCAAAGGCTTGGGGGCATGAAAGAATTCGAAATGGTGGACTGTGGCCTGGGCATGCGTTGAGTTGGGGGGGCAGGTTAGATAAAATAAGAATAAGCAGAACCCTGTTGTGAAGAACCCTGTGTACCATGTTCAGAAGTTTCTACTCTAGCTCACAGGCAGTGGGAAGCCAAGGGGGTTTGTAAGCAGGAGACAGAAATAAGAAGGGATGAATTTAGATCTAAGATTTAGACAGATGTCTTTGGTCTGTTACAGACTCAATGTTTGTGTACCCCTAAATCTCTGTGTTGAAGCCCTAACCCCTAATGTGATGGTATTTGGACATGGGACCATTGAGAGGCAACTAGGGTTAAATGAGGTCACGAGGGTGGGCCCCTATGATGGGATTAGTGTCCTTTTAAGGAGAGACCCAAGAGGGCTTGCTCTTTTTCTCTCTCTGCCAAGTGAGACCACTGTAAGAAGGCAGCCATCTGCAAGCCAGGAAGAGAGCCCTCACCAGAATCCAACCATAATGGCACTCTGATCTCGAATTTCTAGCCTCCAGAACTGTGAGAAATACATGTCTGTTGTTTAAATCACCCAGTCTATGGCAGCCTGAGTTGACCAATATAGCCTTTTGCATCTAAACATGTTTTCCACGCCTACATTTTGAGATTTAAATAGTATAGCCATTATGTAAGTCAGTCTTGTATTTCCTCAAATCTAACATGCACTTTTAACCTTCAGATCTGACGGTTTCATGTGACTTATAACCCAAGTATAAAATGTGTGGGGTTTTTTTCCCCCAAAAAACCTATTTAATCAATAATGACTTGTGAGATGAGTCAGACACAAACTACAGATAAAATTTCAGCATAAGTGGCTCAGCTTGGATAGTGTGTGGATATGACTTATCCTAGAGACTACTTTATATTAGCTTTTAAGGCACTTTTCAGTCCTCATAGTAGATGGTTAACTGAATATACATTGTGGTGACTGAAGATTCCTTTTTCCTTTTCTGAGATGGAGTCTTGCTCTGTTGCCTAGGCTGGAGTGCAGTGGCGTGATCTCGGCTCATTGCAACCTCTGCCTCCTGAGTTCAAGCAATTCTCCTGCCTCAGCCTCCTGAGTAGCTGGAATTACAGGTGTACACCACCACACCTGGCTAGTTTTTGTATTTTTAGTAGAGAAGGGTTTCACCATGTTGACCAGGCTGGTCTCGAACTCCTGACCTCAGGTGATCCGCCCACCTCGGCCCCCCAAAGTGCTGGGATTATAGGCGTGAGCCACTGTGCCCAGGCGGGAAGATTCCTTTTTGTTGAAATTATTTTAAATCACAGACAGGAAAAAACTTCCCTAACCTTAAACCTCATACTATTCCTTGAGAAATGTATCCCGTTTAAAAGAAGGGTGAAATGAAGCATCGAGGACTTAAAAGGAGGTGAGGCTGTTAGTAGACTTTTCTCTAAATCACAGGCAAAACATTCTAACAAATACGGAAAGAAAGACACAAGCATTCTAACAAATACGGAAAGAAAGACACTAGTATTACGTGAAATATTTTTACTTAGCTGACCTTTCTAGTTGAATTTTCAGTGTGAGCAGTGGGGTTAGTTTGATTTTGGTTTTTTGTTTTTTTTTGAGGTGGAGTCTTGCTCTATCACCCAGGCTAGAGTGCAGTGGCGCGATCTCGGCTCACTGCAAGCTCCACCTCCCCAGTTGACGCCATTCTCCTGCCTCAGCCTCCCCAGTAGCTGGGACTACAGGCGCCCGCCACCACGCCCAGGTAATTTTTTGTATTTTTAGTAGAGACGGGGTTTCACCGTGTTAGCCAGGATGGTCTCAATCTCCTGACCTTATGATCCGCCCTCCTTAGCCTCCCAAAGTGCTGGGATTCTAGGCGTGAGCCACTGCGCCTGGCTGAGCAGTGGAGCTCTTAATAAAATGTTCACAATATGCACGCTATTTTTTTTTTTTTTTTTTTTTTTGAGGCGGAATCTTGCTCTGTTGCCAGGCTGGAGTGCAGTGGCACGATCTCAGCTCATTGCAACCTATGACGCCCTAGTTCAAGCGATTCTCCTGCCTCAGCCTCCCGAGTAGCTGGGATTACAGGCACACGCCACCACACCCAGCTAATGTTTGTATTTTTAGTAGAGACAGGGTTTCACCATGTTGGCCAGGATGGTCTATGATCTCCTGATGTCGTGATCTGCCTGCCTCGGCCTCCCAAAGTGCTGAGATTACAGGCACGAGACACTGTGCTGGGCCATGCATGCCAATTTTACACAACCCAAGATAAGGCTGAACAAGGAAGCTCTGGAAGCCAACCATTGCATAGCCCAAGCTTTTTCGTTAAATGAGTCAACTTTGGCATGAGGTGTGTCACTTGATATAAACACCAGCAAGTATAGGAGGAATCTGGGCTGCGGTCCCCCCTGAGGCCAAAGGGACCCCATGGCCATGATGAAAGTGAGGGAGAAGAGATCTGTCAAGACTTACTTCTCAAAAATGAATGATCACGAAGATTCCGAGGTCGTAAAAAGCAAGGAAAGACTAAGGAACTGTCAGAGGCCAGAGGGACCTGCAGAGACATGATGTCTACATGTAACGTGGCATCCTGGATCAGATCCTGGAACAAAAGAGGTTACAAATGGGAAAACTGGTAAAATCTAAATAAAGTCTATGGTTCAGTTAATAACAACGGACCAATGTCGGTTTCTTAATTTTGACAGCTGCATCGCCACGGTAATTCAGGATGTTAACAACAGAGAAAACTGGATGAGGGAGTATATAAGAATTCTCTGTACCATCTTCACACCATGTCTATACATCATAAGCTATTCTGAAATAATAAAAAGTCGACTTTGAAAACACTGATAAGTAACAGGAGAGAGAAAAGAGTACATGCCCTCATCCAACTGTTGGGAAACACAGAAACTTGTTCCATTCATTCATCTGTCTGTGCATTTATTTAATAACTTCCATGTGCTCGGTACTGTTATGGGACTGTAAAAACAGCCCTGAATAGGCCGGGCACGGTGACTCACACCTGTTATCCCAGCACTTTGGGAGGCCGAGGTGGGCAGATTACCTGAGGTCAGGAGTTCAAGACCAGCCTGGCCTACATAGTGAAACCCCATCTCTGCCAAATATACAAAAAATTAGCCGGGCGTGGTGGTGGGCGCCTGTAATCCCAGCTTCTCAGAAGGTTGATGCAGGAGACTGCTTGAACCCAGGAGGTAGAGGTTGCAGTGAGCCGAAATCGTGCTACCGCACTCCAGCCTGGGAGACAGAAAAAAACAAAAACAGAAAAAATCAGCACTGACTAAAGCACAACTTTTACTCTCTTGGAGTTCTAATTATTGTTATATTCACCTTGTTGTTCTATCAAAGATTGCTAATGATCACCTAGGCACTGATAACTGTAACTCCTGTCTTAAAATACTTCACCCTGCCCAGCTCTCTTTTTAAATCTCTGCCTTGGAAATATTTCTAATGCATAATATATAGAACATAATACATGCTAGTCAATGAGCTAAGGTTTTATTGCATTAACATTTTTTTTAAGAAAATTTGCTCTGTCATCCAGATTGGAATGCAGTGGTGCAATCATAGCTCACTGCAGCCTTGAACTCCCGGGCTCGAGTGATCATTCCACCTCAGCCTCCCGATGAGCTGGACTACACATGTGCACCACCATGCCCTGCTAATTTTTTCTTAATTTTGTTTTGAGACAGGATCTCACTATGTTGTCCAGGCTAGTCTCGAACTCTTGGCCTCCGGAATCAAACATAATGAAGTATTATTCAGCCTTAAAAAGAATGAGAATTTGATACCTCATAGATGAACACTGATAGATGACACTATGCTAAGTGAAATAGGCCAGTCACAAAAGGACAAAGATTGGATGATTCCACTGTTGTGATGGACCAAGAGTAGTCACATTTACAGGGAGAGAAGGTAGAATAAAGGTTACCGGGGGGCTAGGGAATTGTTTATTTTTCAGCATATCCATACTTTTTATTTTTTATTTATTTATTTATTTATTATTTATTTATTTATTTTTGAGACAGAGTCTTGCTCTGTTGCCCAGGCTGGGGTACAGTGGTGCAATCTCGGCTCACTGCAACCTCTACCTCCTAGGTTCAAGCAATTCTCCTACCTCAGCCTCCCAAGTAGCTGGGATTACAGGTGTGTGCTACCATGCCTAATTTTTGTATTTTTAGTAGAGATGGGGTTTCACCATATTGGCCAGGCTGGTCTTGAACTCGTGGCCTCAAATGATCTGCCAGCCTTGGCCTCCAAAAGTGCTGGGATTACAGGTATGAGCCACCACACCCGGCCCATATCCACACTTCGGAATACTGCTCAGCAATAAAAAAAGGAACAAAGTATTACTCAAAAGCATAGATGAGCTCAAAAACATTACTGCTAAGTGAAAGAAGTCGAAATCAAAAGACTCAGACTATATAATTCCATCTGTATGAACTTCTAGAAAGGCAAAAGTATAGAGACAGAAGATCAGTGGTTGCCCTTGGCTGGGGCTTGCAAAAGATTGATTGCAAAGAATTACAATGAAACTTTATAGGGAGAAGGAGCTCTTCGGTATTTTGATTGCAGTAGAAGTTACATGACTGCACACAAATATCAGAAGTCATCTAACTGGGCCGGGCACAGTGGCCTATGACTGTAATCCCACTACTTGGGGAGGCCGAGGTGGGTGGGTAGCTTGAGGACAGGAGTTCAAGACCAACCTGGCCAATATGGCAAAACCCTATCTCTACTAAAAATACAAAAAATTAGCTGGGTGTGGTGGCACAGCATGTAATCCTAGCTACTTGGGAGGCTGAGGCACAAGAACCACTTGAACCCGGGAGGCGGAGGTTGCAGTGAGCTGTGATGGCACCACTGCACTCCAGCCTAGGCCACAGAGCAAGTCTCTGTGTAAAAAAAAAAAAATAAATATATATATATATATATATATATTAAGGCATTGAACTGTATACCTGAAATTAGTAAATTTTATTTTATGTAAATTATATCTCAATAAAACTATTTTAAAATTATAAAATTTGGCCAGGCATGGTGGCTCACGCCTATAATCCCAGCACTTTGGGAGGTGAGGCGGGTGAATCACCTGAGGTCAGGAGTTTGAGACCAGCCTGGCCAACATGGTGAAACCCTTTCTCTACTAAAAAATACAAAAATTAGCTGGGCATGGTGGCACTCGCCTGTAATCCCAGCTACTCAGGAGACTGAGGCAGATGCGCCTGTAATCCCAGCTACTCGGGAGGTTGAGGCAGCAGAATGTCTTGAACCTGGGAGGCAGAGGTTGCAGTGAGCCGAGATCACGCCCCTACACTCCAACCTGGGCAACAGAGCAAGACTCTGTCTAAAAAAAAAAAAAAAAAAAAAAAAAAAATTATAAAACTTAAAAAAATAATGTTAATGATAACAGAAGTTTGAGAATCAGAGATAAATTGTGTAATGATTTTAAAAACAGGTGCCCAATTTTTTTTATGGTTCAGTTTCTAAAACAAGTTATTCACCTGTGAGTCATTTGACGAATGGAGAGAGAATTTTTTAGCACTCTTTCCAATTACTAGCGTGTGTTTTCTTTGTCCTAAATCATGTTTAACACATCATTTATACTAAAAAAGCTAATTAAAACAATTATGGCATACTTCTAATAATGTTAAAAATGAGTAACGGTACTTAACCTAAAAGGGTAAATTTACAATAGTACAATTTCAAGTTTCAGAAACCAGAGAGGGAAGGATATTTCAGGATTGGAAATATTCCTGCCATTCCTTAAATCACATTCCTCAGCATCCATTCATTTAACAAATATTAAAGACCTGCTACACTTCAAACGCTTTCTATATGCTTCTGATCCATCAATGAGCAGAAAACACAGATATGTATCAGTTAGGTTAGATGAACTATTGCACAATCTCAGCGGCTTCTAGCACAATAGTTCATTTCTGACCCATGGGACCTGATCATTGCTGGTTAACGACAGCTCTGCGACAGATTGTCATCCTTCTGGGACCCAGCCTGGTGGAGTAGCCATTGTCTGCAACTCTGAATAAACACATCGTAGTTCATTCACACTTCGGAATACTATTCAGCAATGAAAAGGAACAAGGTGTCAAACTCAAAAATGGGTGAACTCAAAAATACTACTGCTAAGTGACGTAAGTCAAATGCAGAAGGCATTATGGCAGGACAAAGAACATAGTAAACCACATGCTGGCTCCTGTAACTTCTGCCTACAAATGACAATGCTTTTGCTTCTATGTCAGCAATCAGACCCAGTCATGTGGCCATGTCCAAGGCCAGTGGGTGGGGAAAGAATATCCTACTGAGAGGGTCAGAGTATGCATTTCAATAATAGCACAGTTTACTGGTTTCCTATGTATAACAACATAGAAGGAAATAACAGTCATAGAAAAAAAGAATAGGGCATGCAGGATTAGAATGCAATGATATGCCGCAGGACATGGGGTTAAACAGTTCTCAGTTCTTCAAGCCCTGAGAAGATTTGAAGGAGGTGAGGGATTTGGCTAAGCAAAATATGAGGAAAGAGCATTTGAAGATGGAACATCGAGAGCAAAGGCCTTGGAATAAGATCGTGCCTGAGATATTGGAGGAACAGTAAGGAAGCCGGGTGGCTGGAGTAGATTGGGAGCACGTAGTAGCTACTCCTCCTATGGGAGGTAATCACAGCAATGGGGTGGAACAAACAAAGAGGACTTTGTCATTGTCATAAGAACTTTAGTTTTTACGCTGAGTGAAATGACCTAGTACAGGGGTCTGAGCAGAGGCTTATTATCTAAGTCACCTCTTAAAAGATCACTCTGGGATGGGTGCAGTGGCTCACACCTATAAGTAATCCCAGCACTTTGGGAGGCCAAGGCAGGCAGATCACAAGGTCAAGAGATCGAGACCATCCTGGCCAACATGGTGAAAACCCATCTGTACTAAAACTACAAAAATTAGCTGGGTGTGGTGGCGGGCGCCTGTAGTCCCAGCTACTCCGGAGACTGAGGCAGGAGAATCGCTTGAACCCGGGAGAGGGAGGTTGCAGTGAGATCTCGCCACTGCACTCCAGCCTAATGACAGAGTGAGACTCTGTCTCAAAAACAAACAAACAAAAAACATCAGCTTGGGCTGTGTGCGGTGGCTCACATCTGTAATCCCAACACTTTGGGAGGCCAAGGTGGGCAGATGCCTTGAGTCCAGGAGTTTGAGACCAGCCTAGCAACATGGTGAAACCCTGCCTCTACAAAAAATACGAAATAATTAGCTGAGCATGCTGGTGCCTGCCTCTGGTTCCAGCTACTCCAGAGGCTGAGGTGGGAGGATCGTTTGAGCCCAGGGAGGTGGGAGTTGCAGTGAGCAGAGATGGTGCCACTGCACTCCAGCCTGGGTGACAGAGGGAGACCCTGTCTAAAAAAAAAAGATAACTCTGGCTATTATACTGGGGACAAAGGGAAGAAGCACGGAGACCAATTAGGAGGCCATCACAAGAATCCATGCAAATGTCAACGGTGATTCAGACCAGGGAGACAGCTGAGAGGGTGGTGAGAAGTGGTCAAATTCTGGATATTTTTAAAGGTCAAGTCCATGGCATTTCATGACAAATCAGATGTGGGTGTGAGAGAAAAATAGAGACAACGATGACTCTAAGGATTTTGTTTGTTCGTTTATTTGCTTACTTGGGTAACTGAGAAAACAAAGTTGGCTTAAGGACCTGAAAATATTTCTCAGAGACAACACCAAAATGTCCCATAAGTACATGAAAAGATGCTGAACATCACGAACCTTCAGGGAAATGCAAATCAAAACCACAATGAGATAGCACCTTATATATGTCAGGATGGCTATTATAAAAGACAAGCCATAACAAGGGTTGGTGAGGATGTGGAGAAAAGCGAACACTTGTAAGCTGTTAGATGAAACAAACTCGTACCCCATTATGGAAAACAATATGGAGCTTCCTCCAAAAATTACCAATAGAACTATCATAAGATCCACCAATCCCACTCTTGAAATACATCCACAGGAAACAACATCAATATCTCAAAGAAATATCTGCACTCCTGTGTCCATGGCAGCACTATTCACAATAGCCAAGGTGTAGAATCAACTTGTCTGTCAACAGATTAATACAGAAAGTGGAGTATATATACTCAACAGAATAATATTCAGCCTTAAAAGAAGAAAATCCTATCATTTGACACAACATAGATGAGCCTGGAGCACAGTATGCTCAGTGAAATAAAGAGAGAAAGACAAATACTGGGTGACCTCACTCATTTGGAATCTAAAAAGTCACAGTCAGAAGCAGAGATTAGAGGTGTGGTTGCCAGGGGCTGGGGAGTGAGAGAAATGGAGAGAGGTTGGTCAAGTGGTACAAACTTTCAGATAGAAGATGAATTAAGTTCTGGAAATCTAACGTACAGCATGGTGTCTATGGTTACTGATTATTGTATACTTGAGATTTGCTAAGAGAGAGTACATCTTAAATGTTCTCACCACACACAGACACACACACAAGGTATTCGTACACCAAAAAGTATCTGAGACAGGCCTCAATCAATTTAGAGGTTCATTTTGCCAAGGTTGAGGATGCACTGGGAAAAAGAAACACAAGTTACCGTACAATCTGTGGTCCATGTATTTTCCAAAGAGAGTTTTGAAGATTTCAATATTTAAAGGGGAAAGAACAGCAGGAGGGGAAAAAGGAAAGAAAAGAGTGGGTAGATAGCGAGACAAGTGGTTACATTCTTGTGAAACTTTCATTAGTGCTTACTGAATTCACGTGTTTCATGTGAAAGGAGGGTGTAGAGGAACAGTCAATTACGCATTCTTGTCACCCTCAGTAAATCTGCATTTTACATAAGATAAAAATATACAAAGAGAAAGAAGTCAAATATGCATTTGTTTCAGGGTGGGCAGAGGGATGATTTCTAGTCTTGTCTTTGTTCCATACCTGTAAAGATAAACTGTTATTTATTTTACATTGTCAAGGTGATCTGCTTTGGCTGTGTCCCCACCTAAATCTCATCTTGAATTCCCACAGGTTGTGGGAGGGAGCTGGTGGAAGGTGATTGAATCATGGGGGCAGGTCTTTCCCATGCTGTTATCCTGATAGTGAATAAGTCTCAAGAGATCTGATGGTTTTAAAAAGAGGATTTCCCCTGCACAAATTTTCTCTTAGCCTGCTGCCATCCATGTAAGACATGACTTGCTCCTCCTTGCCTTCTGCCATGATTGTGAGGCTTCCCCAGCCACGTGGAACTGTAAGTCCAATTAAACCTCTTTCTTTTGTAAATTGCCCAGTCTCAGGTGTGTCTTTATCAGCAGCATGAAAGTGAACTAATACACAGGGTGAGGGAAGCCACCTGGAGAGGTATGTGGCCTTCTATCCTGCAGCTATGAGTTTAGGAACAAAAGGAACGCAGGTTTTGTTTTTTGCTGTTGTTGTAGTTGTTTTTTGCATGACTCAGCTCCCAAACTTAACTTTTGCCTTCGGCCTAGGGGGTTTGAGATCCCAGAGATTTTATCTTCCTTTCACATAACCATAGAAGGCAAGGGATATCTTAACTCACTTGATTATGGTGATCATTTCACAATATATAAACATATCAAATCATCACATTGTACCCCTTAAATGTATATAATTGTATTTGCCAGTTACAGCTCAATAAAGCTGGGGGAGAAGATATTTATCAAAAACACATTAACAAAAGGCATTGCTGTAACTGAGGTGGGGAAGGCTCCAGGTAAAGTGGGCTTGGTGTAAGATGGGAGATCAGGGGTTGAATTTAAAACATTGTAAGCCTGAAGTCTGTGGGATACATAGGCAGATTCCCAGTGCACCCTGGATGAAGTCCGTCTCATCTCCGCTTCTCCTGTGTCACAGAATGTCCTCTGGAGCCAGAGTCAGCAGATCCAGGTGGTGATGCTGGCCTTACCACAAAGAAGCTCTTTGACTGCGGGGAGGTCACTAGTGCACTCCATCTCTCCTCATCTGTGCAGTGGGTCAGTAAAACACGCCAACAGAGTTATTCGGAGCATTCTGTGATGTAAGTATATGGTAGAGCTTTGCCAGTTAAAACACAGGATAGACAATGGCCTGGCCGCTGCTGCTGCAGTTCACAGTAATGGTCTCATCAAAGAGGTCAGCTGGCTGCTTTGGGATAAACCACAACAAAAAAGTGGATCACATTTTCCTAGAGTCTCATGATCCCAGGTATCCAGAAACACAATTTGGAAACACTGAAGTTATTTAATTTTTCTTCCTTTGGTGTGCTAATTTTTCATTCCAGCCTACTCCACTCTGGGCAATTCCCTGTAGAATTCCTTGAGCAACATGAGCTCTTTTGCTGACTCAGATAAAATTGGACATTACGTAAGGTCCTATGACCCTTACCTGGAAGCTATCCCAGCTGGCTGCTGGGGTTGAGTCAGACCCTTAGGACCAGGCTGACCCTGAGGCCTGGCGACTGCCCAGCTCCCTGTTCAATGTCTGGAGAGCAGCGAGTACAGGTGGGAGCCAGACCCTGCGTGGTTTGGAGCAGCAGGACACTCACTTTGAGACAGACCTGGAAGTGAGCAGCCACTTTCCACTTCACTATGTGGCACATGATGGATGTTCAGCAACAAATATCAGCCTCCCGTCTTCTCCGGGCCCCGCCCCTGGCTCAGGCCAGTGGTGAGTTTCCGCCAATCCTCTCTGATTTTGAGCTCACGGGAGTATAGTGCGGAGCAGCACGTGATTGCCTTCCAGATGTCAGCCCCAACACACCCCAAATCCTCTTCATTTCTCTCGCAAAACATTTTGACTCTGTCATGCATGGGTTACCTGGATTCTTTTTCAAGCAATTCAGCAGGATTTCATAAAGCCTCTTGGTGAGGGGATGCCCATACATTTCCTATTGAAGCATCAAATAATTCTGCCCACTGTTTTATTTAAAAACCACCTAACTCAAGGCTCCTGGGATTTCCTTTCCTCCCGGTAGCCTGGGGTTTGGTGAACTCCTCAGGCTACCCACACTTTGGGCTGTGTTCTTCCTCAGTTTCCCTAGATGTGCAGCCAACAGTTATAACTGGACAGTTGCAGACACGGCCTGTGTATTGATACTGGCATTTCTAGCAGGTTATTGCAGGTGTTTGTAAGACAGCCTTAACTATAAGCTTCTCATTAGGATCTTAGCGTCTAAGAGAAAAAATATTTTCATGTATTTTTTTTTTCTTTCTCCAAATCCAGTGAGGATGAATCATGGCTACTTAGAGAATCCAAAGTTGAAAATCGAGAAAAATATTGCAGTTTAGACCAGGCATGGTGGCTCACGCCTGTAATCCCAGCGCTTTGGGAGGCCGAAGAGGGTGGATCACCTGAGGTCGGGAGTTTGAGACCAGCATGGGCAACATGGCAAGACCCAGTTTCTACCAGAAGTATAAACAATTAGCTGGGTGTGGTGGTGCATGCCAGTAATCTCAGCTACTTGGGAGGCTGAGGTGAGAGAATCACCTGAGTGAGCCTGGGGAAGTCAAGGCTGCAGTGAGCCATGTTCATGCCACTGCACTCCAGCCTGGGTGATGGGAGTGAGATCCTGTCTCAAAAAAAAAGATGCAGTTTAGGCAACATATTGTCCTAATGAAGCCCTTGCATCATCATTATCCTTATAATGCACACTTACAAAATTGTAAAAGGGGAAAATGCCTCCTTTTTGCTTATTCCATTAAGGATGTAATAACCCTAATGGCTTTTCACAAACAGCATGTTCTCCAAATGCATCGCATCTGGACACTCCCGAGGGGCTCTGGAATGGATTTACTGCTTTCTCTGAAAACTAGGACATGGCCTATTTCATACAATATTATTTGATTCAAACACATAAGAATAAAAAATAACTTCTAGTGCTAAAAGTCAGCTACCCTGATGTACGGTTTTGCTCCCCGAGTGACGAGATGGGAACAACACATGGATTTGCCTTCTCTTGTGTGATTGAAGAAGGGTAGAGCTGTAGGTTTTTATTTCACACAACCCAGGAGATGGCTATTTTCACAGGATCGACCTGGATGGCACAAAACTTATGGCCTGGCTCCTATCCTTGGTCCATCTCTTACTCTAGCCACTGCTACAGCAAGCAACTTTGAGCAGATGGAACCTTCCCACACCGCCCCCCTGCTGCAGCATCTCTCTTGCTTTTTGACACCACAGCATGAACACCTGCAGCAACCAGCCCAGCATTCACACAAGCATCATCCCAACGCACAAGAGAATGAGTGCCCCAAGAGCACCCCTTGAAGAACTGGAGCTGGAAACTGATGAATCAAGGCTCCCTCTGTCTTTCAGGCGCACAGGCAGTCCATTCTGAGGTGCATTCCGTGGCTCATTAGGAGCCCCTGGGCAGTCATGCCCCAGCTGCCTACAGGAGTGACCAAGCTGAGACTGTACTCTTATTATCTTCCTTCCTTCCCTGTGCCACCCTTGCCAATCCTTCAATCTTGTTTTCTGGGAACACTTTCCCGACTTAGAAAATTCTGGAGGCCAGTTAAGGCAGTAAGCCAGGGAAATGTGTTATATAACCCTGTGGTGAACTCACAAGGGATACTTGGATACTTGGAGAAGTCCATACCCTGTGTCTAGGTGAGACCGCAGCTGAGTCACTGACCGAAGAAACTTTGTATTAAAAAAGAAAAAAAACTTAGAAAAATGAAATTCCAATATCACCATTAGTAATTCTATTAGGTATTCAGATATTCATTGATATATATTCATCTAAATTTTCCTGAATGCAAAGCAGGAGATACAGAGGTCTGAATGTTGGATTAAGAACTCACGTCTGCAATTGCAGGAGCCAAAGAATAAGCTTAATGGATCTAGATTCTGTGATTTTATTCTTTTCAGAAGTGCTAGTTCAGTTTCAGAAAAGTTCAGTGCCATTTTTTTCTTTTTACATTTGTCTCCATCAAGTTTATGACAAGTAGATCCAACGATTTACTCTCGATCAGAAATACTGGAAATTTACTCTCAATTTCAGTCCTTTAGCTGATTGGTATTCTTTAAACATAATGAAGGGGAAAAGGAAATATATCTTAAAACATTTTTTTTAAAGTGAAACAATTCAGGTCTTACAAAAAACACAGAAAATGATAAATTCTGTGGTATACCACCAAGATCAAACAGCTATTAATTAATATTTTATCTTATTTGCTTCAAACCCATCTTTTCAGTAAACAAACATGCTATTTATTTAATAAACAAAATATTACAGTCCAGCTCCTGCCTCACCCAGTGTGCATCACCCTCTCTTTCCCCCCATCCCTGGACATAACTCTATTCAAAAATTAGTGTGTACCAGCTGGGCGTGGTGGCTCACACCTGAATTCCCAGCACTTTGGGAGGCCAAGGTGGGTGATCACCTGAGGTCAGGAGTTCGAGTGGCCAACATGGTGAAACCCCGTCTCTACTAAAAATACAAAAACTAGCTGGGTGTGGTGGTGGGTGCCTCTAATCCCAGCTACTGGAGAAGCTGAGGCAGGAGAATTGTTTGAACATGGGAGTCGGAGGTTACAGTGAGCCGAGATTGCGCCACTGCACTCCAGCCTGGGTGACAGGGTGAGACTCCATCTCGAAAAAAAAAAAAAAATTAGTGTGTATCATCCCCACATCTACTTTCATACTTCTTCTGCATAAATATACACACCCATAAACAATATATGTTAGTCCTCTGCATTCTAGCTTTTTTTTTGTTGCTGTTAAGAAGTCTAGTTGAAGTTCTTGGTAAATAACCTTTCAATGATCTGACATATAATATTGTAAAGAGAGAGGCAGATTTTTATTAATGCCTCATCAAAAGTAAGTTTTTCACCAGGAATATGCTTGTGAATGCAACATAAACATTTATAAATGTACCATTCGTCGGTTTTCTTTCCTGATGGGAATAGCGAAAAAAAAAAAAAATAGAATTCATCAGAACTCCTGTGCTTCTTTGGCACAGACTTATAGCAATACAAAAAATAGCAAGCGCACCTATGTGTGAAGTCTTATTTTGTACACCTCAACTATCAAAAACAAACTTGATCAACTATGCTGGAGGAAAGACCGAGCATCTTTCTCTTCTCTCCATGGAAAGTGATATTACAAAATTGTCATCACATATTGAGGCCAGCAAAGAGAATATAGCCCGATGACACAGGAAATGACATTTCTCAAAAGAAGACATACAAATGGCCAATAGGTATATATTAAAAAAAAAGTTCTACATCACTAGTCATCGAAGAAAGGCAAATTAAAACCGCAATACTATATCACCACGTACCTGTTAGAATGGCTATTATCCAAAAGACGAAAGATAGCAAGTGTTGGAGAGGATATGGAGACAATTTTTATTTATAAGTTTATATAGTTATTTATATTTCAACACTATTGCTAGAAATATAAACGACTATGGAAAACAGTATGGGGATACCTCAAAAAATTAAAAATAGAACTGCCATGATACAATCATCCCATTACTGGGTATCTACCCAAAGGAAATGAAATCAGTATGTTGAAGAGATATCTGCATTCCCATGCTCATTGCAGCACTATTCACAATAGCCAAGATATGGAAGCAACGTAAGTGTCCAGCAACAAATGAGTGGATAAAGACAATGTGGGATGTACAGCATATATACACAGTGGAATGCTATTCAGCCTTAAAAAAAAAAAAAGGGAAATTGTCATTTGTGACAACATGGATGAACCTGGAGGATTTTATGCTAACTCAGATAAGCCAAGCACTGAAAGACAAATACCGCATGATCTCATTTATGTGTTGTAACCAAACCCAGGTTCAGGTACTCACCAAAAGTCAAACATGAGATACAAGAGTTGGTGGGACAGGCTGGGTGTAGTGACTCATGCCTGTAATCCCAGCGCTTTGGGAGGCTGAGGCGGGTGGATCACTTGAGGTCAGGAGTTCGAGACCAGCCTGACCAACATGATGAAACCCCATCTCCACTAAAAATACAAAATTAGTCAGGCATGGTTGCACGTGCCTGTAATCCCAGATGCTTGGGAGGCTGAGGTAGGAGAATTGCTTGAACCTGGGAGGTGGAGGTTGCAGCAAGCCAAGAGATCAGATCTCGCCATTGCACTCCAGCCTGGGCAGCAACAAGAGCTAAACTCCATCTCCCAAAAAAAAAAAAAAAAAAAAAAAAAAAAAAAAAAAAAAAAAAAAAAGGCGTTGGTGGGACAAAAGCCAGGTTTATTCACAGAGCCAGTAAACCAAGAAGACACTAGCATCCTAAAGTGCTGTCTTAAGTCAGGACAAATTTCAGTCTCTTTTTATGTTAAGGGTAGAGGGAAGAGGAGGGGCTTGGGATCAATAGGTGACTGTTGACTACAGACATCTGGGTGCCAGTAAGGGTCCTAGAAGATGGGGAAAGTCTTAGCTTTTAGTCAGGTCACATGCTTCTATAAGTCTTTTTATTTTATTTTTTAAATAGGATCTTGGTCTGTCACTCAGGCTGGAATGCAGTGGCATGATCAGAGCTCACTGCAGCCTCAGGTTCCTGGGCTCAAGCAAATCCTCCTGCCTCAGTCCCAGTGGCTGGGACTATAGTTACACACCACCTTGTGTGGCTAATTTTTCCATTTTTTTTTTGTAAATATGGGGTCTCACTATGTTGCCCAGACTCGTCTTGAACTGAACTCAAGTGATACTCCCACACAAAGTGCTGGGAGTATAGGTGTGACCCACTGTGCCCCACTCCTATAAATCTTTAAAAGAAACATAGTTTACATACTTCTCCTTTAATCTCAGATGGTTGTTTTTGTGTTTTATCTCAGTGCTCTAAAATTATCCCAGCCTATGTGCCAGAATGGGTGAAGACCACTTAAACAAAAATGGAGTTAGTTATGTTCTTTTGCTGTTTTGCTGTTATATAATTGAAATCTAAAAATGTCGATTGCATGGAAACAGAGTAGAGTGGTGGTTACCAGGGGCTGGGTGGTTGGGGAGATGTTGGTTAACGAATACAAAATTTCAGTGAAATAGAAAAAATAAGTTCAAGAAGTCTATCGTAAAGCATGGTGGCTCTGGTTAATAACAATATATTGGGCTGGGCACGGTGGCTCACACCTGTAATCCCAGCACTTTGGGAGGCCAAGGAGGGCAGATCACCTGAGGTCAGGAGTTCGAGACCAACCTGGCCAACACAGCAAAACCAGGTCTCTACTAAGAAAAAAAAAAAAATACAAAAATTATCCAGGCATGATAGCACATGTCTGTAATCCCCATTACTCGGGAGGCTGAGGCAAGAGAATCGCTTGAACTTGGGAGGTGGAGGTTGTAGTGAGCCGAGATCGGGCCACTGCACTCCTGCCTGGGTGACAGAGTAAGACTCCGTCTCAAAAAAAAAAAAAAAAAAAAAGCCAACATACCGTATTCTTAAAAATTGCTAAGAGAGTAGATTTTAAATGTTTGAACTACAAAAACATGAAAAGTATGTGAGGCAAGGCATATGTTAATTAGCTCGATTTAATAACCATTCTACTATGTATACATATTTCAAAACAACATGTTGTCAACAATATGCATAATTTTAATTTGTCCGTTGAAAATAAATTTTTTTAAATGCAGGAAAAATTGTAGAGGTTTATATTTCCTGGATTTGGTGATGTTGTGGCTTTTCTCCCCCCAGCTTTTTGAAACTTTTGGTTTGTTGTGATTTCTTGTCTCTTTCTAAATAAATATTCACTTTACTGACAAATTTTGTTCCATACTTTTGTATTCTTTGTCTTTTAAATGGCTTCCTAAATGGTAAACATCATCAGGCCCTCAAGATGTGCTCCACCCGCTTTGAACCGTAAAACCCCTGGGGACCCTAACCCAAACAGCTCCCACCCTCCCCAGCACTCTCCAGCTGGCTGTGCCCGCAAGCTTTCTGCAAACGCCCCAGGCACGGAAAGGAAGGAAACCAAAGGATCCACGCTGTTGGGTGTCTGACTCCTGGAGCCGCAGCTCCCATGACTTTGCAAAGGGCATGCGCCACGCAGGGCATGTGCCCCAAGCACCAGGCGTTACTCGCTGCTCTCTTGGCTTTCGAAAACGAGACAGCAGGAAGTGATGGCAAGCACTGTGGTCATCGAATGTGGATGAACTGAAAATTTGTTAACCAAATAGAAACACCTCAGGGAGTGAAAGTGGAGGCACTTTTTTTTTTTTTTAAGTCAGGATCTCACTCTGTGGCTTCAGCTGGGATTTAATGATGTGATCAGGGCTCATCGCAGCCTGGACCTCCCAGCTCAGGTGATTCTCCCACTTCAGCCTCCTAAGTAGCTGGGACTGCAGGTGCGTAACACCATACCCAGCTAATTTTTTGTATTTTTTGTAGAGACAGGGTTTCAACTATGTTGCCCAGACTAGTCTCAAGCTCCTAGACTCAAGTGATCTGGATGCCTAGACCCCCCCGCCAAAATGTTGGGGTTACCAGCGTGAGCCACGTTGCCTTGCCTTCATTTGCCAGATTGTCCCAGGGAAGTGACCTTGGCTGATACCCTGGCTCTGCTTCTTCTGGCCGTGGGGCCAGAAGTGAATAACCAAATCTGCCTGGGCTTGTGTCCTCACCCCAAAAAATGGCAATAAGAACTACCTCACAGGCCAGGTACGGTGGTGCACACCTGTAATCCCAGCAATTTGGGAGGCCAAGGCATGAGGATTGCTTGAGCTCAGGAGTTTGCGACCAGCCTGGGCAACATAGTGAGACCCCACCTCTACAAAAATCAAATTAGATGGGCATGGTGTCTCATGCCTATAGTCCCAGATACTTGGGAAGCTGAGATGGGAGGATCATTTGTGCCCAGGAAGGTGGAGGCTACAGTGAGCTATGATCACTCCACTATACTCCAGCCTGGGTGACAGAGCCAGATCCTGTCTCTGAAGAAAAAGAAAAAAAGAAAAGAAAAAGAACTACGTCAGTATTTTGTTAAAGGTTAAGGTTAGATTACCTAGATATAGCCTCTCTTTCTCTCCACATATATCTGTGTATCTATCTATATACACATATATATTTAGAGCTATGTATATATACACAGATAGGTATAGCTGTAGCTAGATCTATATAAATATATATATATAGATATAGAGCTATCTCTTTACGTATGGATATGTATGTTTATGTATCAATCCGTAATTCATAAACTTGGATATGCACAAAATATCACATTTTCTCTAAACCAGCTTAATTTTTATTTCAAACGCCCCTTCACAGGAGGCTGGGAGGATGTTTGAACTCAGTCTTTTTGAGGTATCTCACTGCCCCCTCCAAGATACACTACAAACTCCCACACTCTGTCAAGCTCTGCACAGGAGTTACCTTGGAGAGCCTGTTGTCCCGGGAGCCTGACCCGGGAGTCCTAGGGGTCCCTGCTGCTTCCATGTGGACATCAAGTCAAGGGGCCTCTTTCCCAGGCTGCCCAGACACACTATGCTGCAGCTTTTCCTCGGGATGTTGTCTCCCCAGTGACTCTGCGGTGACCTGTCTGGGGACCTAGGATCTTCATTTTTTTAGTGTGGAAGAAATCCTTTCTTCACATTCAGCTAAGACATTCTATCAAAGCCTGAGAATCTGCTTCCTTTTCATTTCTCTTAAAAAATCATATACATTCTAGGTTGGGCACGGTGGCTCACGCCTGTAATCCCAGCACTTTGGGAGGCCGAGGCGGGAGGATCACAAGGTCAGAAGATCGAGACCATCTTGGCCAACATGGTGAAACTCTGTCTCTACTAAAATACAAAAAATTAGCCTGGTGTGGTGGTGCATGCCCGTAGTCCCAGTTACTTGGGAAACTGAGGCAAGGGAATTGCTTGAACCCTGGAGGTGGAGGTTGCAGTGAGCTGAGACCATGCCACTGCGCTCCAGTCTGGCGACAATGTGACAGTTCACCTCAAAATAAATAAATAAATAAATTCATATCATTCTACTAAGGGCTTTGGTCCTGAAAATCTCAAAACCAGTGAGAACTGCAGTTGAGTTTTGCTTTCTACCCTGCCACATCTCTCCTCGCAGTGCATGAGCAATTGGGTTGGCCAAAGGGAGAAACATGGGGAAAACAAACTTTCACAATACTGCACTGGCCATACAGCACCTGCCATAAAGAAGAGGTTCGGTAAGTGCTTGGCCCTTTTCCTGGAAATGATACCATAATCACCAGGATATACTGATCCAGCCCGAACCACTGGCAGTCTTTACATGGGCAGAAGTGAAATGAGCAAAACATTACGGTGAAGCAGTAAGACTGAACATTTCTGGGAGAAGCAGTTGAAAGAAGAATAACTTCTGGACAAAACAGTGAACACCTGGTAAGTCACCCATTAAGCAGGACAGGAAGAGAGGCAGAATTACTGACAAATAAAGAGCTAACAAAACGTTTCTTCCAGAAATCTGGGGGAAGAGAGTAAAGAGAATAGCTGAAGTCCACAGAATAGCCACTAATAGCAAAGAAGATAACTTAGAGCTCAACTACTCAACATCATCCCCACCCCATTTTACAAGTAATGAGGCTACAGCTGAAAGCACTTGCACAAAACCAGTAACATATTAAGTTTAGCTGCAAGATTCCTAACTCCACCAATTGGTTTTTTACTCTAATTACAATATGTTGTCTTTTTATGCCTGAAAATAGAGGATTGAAAAAGTCAGTTGGACCAGGGTTAAGATTTTGACTCTCTCACTTACTCTGTAACCTAGAGTCTCTTCTTTAGCTCTAGCCTCTACTTCTTCTGTAACATAGGACTAAGAATTCTTGTGTAAGAGTCTGGGTTGTTGTGAAGATTAAATGAGGTACTGAAGGACCCAGTACAGTGTCAGCACATTGTAGCTGCTTGTTTTAGAGTGGCAATATTAAGATTCTTTCCAGTTCTTCCAGTATGATTCATTTTGATCAACTAAAAGTCTTCATGAGAAATATCCCATTTGCTTTTTTTTTTAAAAGAACACATATCCAAGATTTTATTTAACCTTTAATTAATGAGGGAACCAATAATATGTTAAAACCAACACAAAGGAAAATCTAGAGGACACGTAGGCAAGGAGGAATGCAAATAAATGCAAAACTGGCCACTTTCATGGCACCGTAATTGGTTGCATCTTCACCTGACATGTATCCATTCCCACAGTGTTATAAAGAAATACCTGAGACTGGGTAATTTTTAAGAAAAGAGGCTTAATTGACTCACAGTTATGCATGGCTGGGGAAGCCTCAGGAAACTTACAATCGTGGCAGAAGGCGCCTCTTCACAGGGCAGCAGGAAAGCGAGAATGAGTGCAAGCAGGGGGATTGCCAGACACTTATAAAACCATCCGATCTTGTGAGACCCACCCACTATCACGAAACAGCTTAGGGGAACTGCCCTCATGATCCGATGACCTCCACCTGGTCCTGCCCTTGACACGTGGGGATAATGGGGATTAGAATTCAAAGTGAGATTTGGGTGGGGACGCAGAGCTAAACCATATCAAGATGCATCATTCATTATTTTCTTTTATTGTTAACAGCTTTATTGAGAGATAATTCACATACCTGTTATAAATATATATGCAATAATTTACCTGTTGTAATTGTACAATTAAATGGGTTTTTTTGGTGTGTCTTTGAGACGGAGTCTTGCTCTGTCACCCCGGCTGGAGTGCGGTGGCACGATCTCAGCTCACTGCAACCTCTGCATCCCGGGTTCAAGGGATTCTCCTACCCCAGCCTCCTGAGTAGCTGGGACTACAGGCACGTGCCACCACGCCTGGCTAATTTTTGTATTTTTAGAAGAGATGGAGTTTCACCATGTTGGTCAGGCTGGTCTCAAACTCCTGACCTCATGATCCACCCACCTCGGCCTCTCAAAGTGCTAGGATTACAGGCGTGAGCCACCATAGCCAGCCAATTCAATGGTTTTTAATGTATTTACACAGCAGTGCAACCATCACCACAATCAATTTTGAATCTTTTCATGACGCCAAAAGGAAACTCTGCCTTTTAACCATAACTCTTAACCTCCCACTTCTACTCTCACCTCCAGCCATAGTCAGCCCCTAGTCTATTTCCTGTTTCTGTAGATTTTCCCTCCTGGACATTACATGTAAATGGAATTGTACAATATGTGGTCTTTTGTGGCTGGCTTCTTTCACTTGGCATACTGTTTTCAAGGTTCGTACTTGTTGGAGCATGTATCAGTGCTTCATTTCTTTTTATATTTGAGTGATATTCTACTATGTGGTTCATTTTAAAATACTGACTGTGCATTTAGTGGGCTTTCATGAGAAACAAAATATGGAGAACTCTTTTTTTTTTTTTTTTCTGAGACGGGGTCTGGCTCTGTTGCCCAGGCTGTGGAGTACAGTGGCGTGACCTCAGCTCACTGCAAGCTCCACCTCTCAGGTTCACGCCATTCTCCTGCCTCAGCTTTCCGTGTAGCTGGGATTACAGGCACCCACCACCACGCCCGGCTAATCTTTTTGTATTTTTAGTAGAGACAGGCTTTCACGTGTTCACCAGGATGGTCTCGATCTCCTGACCTCGTGATCCACCCACCTCGGCTTCCCACAGTGCTGGGATTACAGGCATGAGCCACCGCACCCAGTCAAAATATGGAGAACTCTGAGATCTAATACATTAGAGCTTTCCGTTTCTCTCCAGGAGAGCAGATTCCTGATACAAATATCGGTTTCTGCATCCAAGCCATGAGGTTCAGTATGTTTGTCTTCTGGCTCTTTGTTTGAAATTTATATTTGCTTTCATACAGCTTAGCACAACCCAGCTAAAAGTAAATCCCACTCAGGCCATTGGCCAGTTTTCCATGGTGGCAGGCACCGTGGACTCTTCTAGGAACTGCATGTCTGGAAAAACAACATAAAACAAAGGAGTCTCTAGAGAACATCAGTCAAATATTATAGTTTGATATGGTGACCTGAGGTCTGATCTGGGGGCATGTGCTTAGAAATATCAAAAAAAAAGTAGGCAGCTTCAGTTCCTCTCACCCTCTCGGCTGTTCCCAGCAAGCTGTGGATGAGTTAAGTTTGCCTCCCCACCTTCCCACTCACCCATTGTCTGCCCTTTTACCTGCTAGCACTTGGTGTCCTTCAGGGCTGTTGCCACTCCTTCCAATGAGGGAACATCTGACCAAACTACTGAATTAATAAGAAATTGCTGATTCGGCAGGAACTTTATATTTCCAGAGAGGAGGCCAAGGAATGGGCCATATGATTTGTAGACAGAATCTCTAACAGAATCTCTGAAGCCTTTTCCTTCAAAAATAAGTGCATAATCTTTTTTTCTTTTTTTCTTTTTTCTTTTTTGGAGACAGAGACTCACCCTATTGCCCAGTCCAGGCTGGAGTCCAGAGGCAGGATTTCGGCTCACCACAACCTCTGCCTCCCAAGTTCAAGTGATTGTCCTGCCTCAGGATCCTGAGTAGCTGGGATTACAGGCGCCCACCATCACGTCGTGCTAATTTTTGTATTTTCAGTAGAGATGGGGTTTCACCATGTTGGCCAGGCTGGTCTCAAATTCCTGACCTCAAGTGATCCACCTGCCTCAGCCTCCCAAAGTGCTGGGATTACAGGTGTGAACCACTGTGCCCAGCCCCAAGTGCATAATCTTAGTTCAGACACAACTGAGATCAGAATTCTGCTTGCTCCTTTTAATTCACCCATTCATCCATCCATGCATGCATCCATCCATCCATCCATCCATGCATGCATCCATCCATCCATCCATCCATGCATCCATCCATCCATCCATCCATGCATCCATCCATCCATCCATCCATCCATCCATGCATCCATCCATCCATCCATCCATCCATCCATCCATCCATTCATCCATTGAACATTTATTCAATACCAGTTTGGTCAGTCTTTAAGCCTAGTGTTAGGTAGAAGGGAGCAATCTGGGATGAAAACTTTTTCACAAATTATATTTAAATTATGTATTTGCGTCTTGTGGTAGTGTTTGGACTTCTTCCTTAAGGACAAGGACTGTATTCATTCCTATGAATATACAGATGATGATTACATAATATTCTTGATCATAGAGATACTTGAATAAATGACCACATATATGTTTGGCAGTCAGCCTCGTGCTCGTCTGTTGGTGGTGTGGATGAGGAAGGCTCACTGGGAACCAGGGATCTCTCCAAGTGGTAATAGACTATAGAAGCCAAGCTGACCACAGTCTGTTAGCACACTTTATTACACCTGCTGGAGCTAAATGAAAAGGAATACAGTTCAACGATGGCCCTTCACGATGATCGTTGTTTGCTTTTGTCCTGTGAAAGTCAACTTCTTCCCTCTGAAGGCTGCTTGATTCCTAGACTGACCCTGGAGAGGAAAGCAGTAACTTTGGAAAAGTCACAGTGACACTTCCTAGTAATGGGATGCTTTGGAGAGCTAAGAATCAGTACAGCAATGCAGGAGAAAGAGGTGACGTGCTCCCCAAAAAGCAGTTCCAGGAAGTAATTATGTGCATCAGTTATAGACAACTATCCGTGCCATTTTAACATGGATCAACTTTATTGAGAAATAGTTTACATTTGATACAAAGTATCATTTTAAATGTACCTGGTGAGTTTCAGGACATGTACTCACTCCTGTCAATAACTGTTGCCATGCCCAAAAAACTCGCTTGTGGCCGGGCGAGGTGACTCAAGCCTGTAATCCCAGCACTTTGGGAGGCCGAGATGGGTGGATCACGAGGTCAGGAGATCCAGACCATCCTGGCTAACACGGTGAAACCCCGTCTCTACTAAAAAAATACAAAAAACTAGCCGGGCGTGGTGGTGGGCGCCTGTAGTACCAGCTACTTGGGAGGCTGAGGCAGGAGAATGGCGTGAACCCGGGAGGCGGAGCTTGTAGTGAGTGGAGATTGCGCCACTGCACTCCAGCCTGGGCGACAGAGTGAGACTCTATTTCAAAACAAAACAACAACAACAACAAAAAACTCGCTTGTGATTTTTTTGTAGGCAATTTCCTCTCACCTCCCATCCCCAGTAGCACTGATCTCAGTCACTATCAGTGTTTTGTCTTTTCTAGAATTTCACATAAATGGAATCATCAAGCATGCCCTTTTCTGGGTCGGTTGCTTTAGCTCAGCATGTTTTTGAAATTGGTCCATGTTACC
The DNA here is from genome assembly GCF_047675955.1 of Chlorocebus sabaeus. NCBI lineage: Eukaryota > Metazoa > Chordata > Mammalia > Primates > Cercopithecidae > Chlorocebus > Chlorocebus sabaeus. The sequence continues at coordinate 81,021,690 of NC_132928.1, forward strand.
GTGTGTGTCAGTAGCGTGTTCGTTTCTATTGCCGAACAGGATCTCATTTTATGAATGTTTCACTATTTGTGATGCATCCTATTTGGGATCCATTCACTTGTTGGTGAACATTGGAATGCCCAGTTTCTGGCTATACCAAATATGGCTTCTATAAGCATTGTGTACGGGTGGTTTTGTGGACATATGATTTTATTTCACTTGGGTAAAATACCTAGGAGTGGAATGGCAGGGTTGTGTGGTAGGTGTACATTAATGAGGAATTTCTAGTTTTCCAAAGTGGTTGGACCATTTTTTCTTTGTGCCTTTTTGAAAACGCTGTTCATATTATGAAGTCTTATAGGGCAATTAAAAATTTAGGATAATTTTTTTTTTTTTTTCTCTTGAAGGGAAGACTCTGGACTATAACCACAGACAGACTGGTAACAGGCAGCAGACGTGGCAAAGGTCACAGATTCTCCATATGCTGGACATAATGGTCTTTGCCAAACAGCTGAAAGTCTTGGCCATGAAATGCTGCTTTTCACCACTGAGTAGACACTACTGGAAAAGCAAGCGGAAAGCCAGAGCTCCAGAGACTTGCGTGCAAACATTACCATGAAAATAGCACAAAGAGACTTTGTGTGTTTATTTCGTGTCAAATTTGGTGGAAATTTTTCTCATTCAAGAAAAATCCAACTGTCACTACCCTTGCTCATTATTGCAAATTGGTGTAGGAGCCCCCTACACTTTTTACTGTTTTATCTCTAAGTGTCAGGTTAAGACCATGCTGCTTTCTGCCTTGCTACACTCCAGCCACTGTTTGTCCTGAGAGATTTCCATGGTCATGTTCTGTTAGTCCAAGGGGTGGTTTTTTACTCCATTTTATTTGGCCTTGCTCAGAGACAAGTGTTGTAATAAATAGCTTGGGAGGCAGCTCACTGGTCACATAGCCCTGATGTGGACTCACCAGAGTCTCTATTGGCAGCCCTGGGTTTTCATCTCTTTAAAACAAGTGGAGAGTACAGTCAGCTCATAAGCTGACGTGGTTCTTCATAGCATTCTTCCGGAAGCACCCAACATCCAGCTTTCAAGGAGACAGTTCATTATCTCTTTCAAAGAATCTGTTTCACATAACAGACATTCCTAGCATTTGGTCATTGCCTGTCATCAGTAGAGAAGTTTACTAGGAGAAATGTCAGGATACCCAGCTCTAGAAGTTCTACTCAAAAGCAGAGGAAGGGCCTGGTGACCTCTTCGGGTCTGTGGTCACGAGACAGAGCTGTAAAGGGTGAATACAAGTCACTTGGTTTGTCCAGGCTCTACCAGTTGTTTGCTGGGTGATAGCCCGTGGAGAATGGTTATAAAGAGTTTGGATTTCCAAGTCAAATACATGTTGATCAAATCCCAAGTGGGCCACTGGCTCCGTTCCTTCATCTCTAATGTAGGAATAGCAGCTTATTAATGAGTTGTGAGCATTGAAAGCGACAGTACATGTAAAGCATTTATTATACTGCCTAGAAAAACAGCCCCTCCCTCCTTGTTATATTTGTTTCAATTACCCTAAATATGACATTGCTCAACTAGTGTTGAGCATTTCTAGAGCTAATGTACTCTGCCTCAACATTTACAGAATTTTTCATCTTTCAGTTCAAGGTTAGACCTCACAGTAGCAGTAGTAAATTATAGTGGTAATAACTTTAAAATATTTTAATTAACAAAATCTACAAAATGTTTGTTGTACCTTGCAGGATGTATAAGAGTTAAAGAGAATAAGTTAAACATTCAACAAGAATCAGTTCCAGGTGATGAGGTGTTGTGAGAGACAGAATGTGGCTGACGGAGAACTTTTCCTTATGGTCAAGATTCAGGAAAAGAAGCAACAAGTGTTAACAGTGAAACAGCAAAAGGACTAACGTAACTAATTCCATTTCCGTTTAAGAGGCCTTGCCCCATTTCTGCACGCAGGTTAGGATGCTTTTAGAGCACTGGGGTGAAACACAAAGCAGCAACCATGTAGTTTTTGAAACTAACTGCGATTAAAGCATGGAAACAACCACGTTCTGTTAAAGACTTACAGGAGCAAGCAGGCTTGGCTGCTGTCACACGGGAGACCATTACTCAAAGACGAAGATGTCTCATAAACCTCCCCCAAACCCTTCCTGGCAGCACATGTCTGCGGTTGTTGGCCACCCAGCCTGTCCCCCTTACCTAAACCTAGAAGACCAAAAAAAAAAAAAAAAAAAAAAAAAAAAGCCTGCCTTTGTCTCCTATGTGTAGAGATCCCATTCTACCTCACCTTAGAGTGAATTGTTTACACAGCTATCTCCCAATAGACTGTTTCTTGAAAGTAAGTACATACATCTCAATTAATGCCGATTCAATTAAATACATTTTTATTTTGGTTTCTAAGAACTTTCTGTGTTATGCAAACACAAAGGGGTTATGCAAACACAATGAAAGGAAGATCATGACAAAGAATCAGAAAAAGCTTTTTGAAGGAGAACATTTCATACAGTCATAGACAACTTAGGCTAAAAGGGACTTGGATAATAACATTGATGTCCTAATTTTGCAGATAAGAGGGAGGAACACACTGATAGCTAGGAGGGAGTGGGTCTGGATCTCAGACTTCCAGGTTTGGTTTCCTTTCCAAGTCTGAATCCTTTCAGGCAGAGACGTGGCAAGCAAACCCAAGGAGATGAAGGAGGCAAAATGGCACAGATGTTTCAAAGCAAAGGGACTATCTAGGAAATGAAGATTACTTTAGTTACCAGGGAAGAAACGTGTATATGTCATGGGGGAAGGGAAGAGAAAATGCACGCGTGTGGCACAGCCCTATGTGGTGCGGTCACGTGTAGGAAGCTGTATGAAGAACTTGGTGGGACCCTGAAGAATGAAAGGGCTATGGGTGAGCAGGAAGGAAGGGGAGGAAGATACAGGGTACAGAAGGATGAAAAGCTCATGGTGGTCAAGAAAGTTGTAAATGGTGGTAGATACTATAATGGGTCACACATATATGCACATAAGAAAAGGCCAGAACACACGAAGTCTCAAAAGGTTACGCTGTGAAATTTATAATTTTGAATAATACTGAGACATTCAAGATTCTTGAGCTTGAGTGATAGGATAAAAAAGAAACAGTATAAATTGATAGTTATCAAATTTAAGATGACAAAGGTATTTTAAATTTCTACTTTATTCCCAATATAGATCATTGTCATAAAGCTTTCTGATGATCTAAAGCTGGTTAAAAATGAAGACCTTGTATAGGCACATTACTTTAGGACATTAAGCTAAGTGAATTATATTGATCATAATCTGCTAAGAAAATTTTTTTCTTTAAATAGTCAAACTAATAAGAGATTTCACAGTAACCACGTATTAACAGAACTGGAGGATTCCTGCTTTTGCTAAGCCTTGGGAAATGGTTTATAATCATTTGATAAGTTGATGAAGTATTAGCAAGCAAGATGGTAAAAGAAATAAAATATACAATCATTGTATAAAGTTCCAGAAACACTTTATTTAAAAATGGAATTGTAAATGCATAACAAAATAACATAAGTAATAAATGTAACAAAAATAAATAAGGAGGATAATGTATTCATACAAAATAAAAATAACATAGTAAAAGGCCAAATGTTTATAATTGAACCAAACTGTGTAAACACTTAAACAAGAATGTAAGCAGAGTAGATTCTAATATTTTCCTAAACTCCTTACCTTCTACTTCCATGTGGATATAATCAGTACCCAAATATTAAATAAAAGAGGGAGCAATGCTGATTATTTTGTCCAACTTTTTCTTCAAATGGATTGACCCTGTTTTAACGTTTCGTTTATTCCTTCAAAGCATTTGTATCTTTCCATTTATGTTCTTTAAAACCTTTTTTCAGTCTTCCTTTATTAGACAGAATGGGGAATTTAGCTTTACAAGGAGAATAGTTCATTTACTTTTTTTTTTTTTGAATTTAAAGAAAAATAGGGGATCCATTATACTTTTGTTTTTACATCTCTATAAAAAGTTTTTTGCATCTTTATTAATTGATCCAACAATACAGGATTTTAAAAATCCTGTAAAGTCTTGAAGTGTATAGAGTTACTTTGTTTCTTAAAACAAATATAGCACAGGATTATTGTGGAAATATTAAAGACCATTTCATAAAAGTTGCAGTTTAACCTTAATAGACTGCTAGGGTCAAGGGGGAAAATCCAGGTCTACTAATAATATTTAACTGAATTAAGATACACCCCAATTATAGTGTTCTGGAAACACAAAGGTAATTACTTTTCTTTTTTTTTTTTTTTGAAGTTATCCAAATGTCAACTTACTGGAAAGAGAAAAAACAAGTTTAAAGAAGAAATTTTTCATAGGCTTCTTGTTTAGTAGCACAGGCCAAAGGCCTCTGTCGTCGTCGTCTTGCAGGGTCCTTATAAATGTGTAAGACAGACAGGATTTACTATTGAGTCCTACAGGGAAACACACAGAAGCAATTCATTGCTTGGGAGTGAAACTATCAACTAATCTTATGACTACTGGTTCTCCAAGTCCCCTAATGAAGAAAATTTTAACCTCATGATCATTTCAAGGGAATTTTTTTTTCAACTGTCACATATAAACTTGGTAACACAGGACATATACATGTTCTGAGTTTTAAAAATATACTCCACCTAAACTATCTGTCTAGTTTAATCTTTCTAGTTATCATTTAACCTAAAATGAGAGACCAAATCTTATTTCCATTAAAAAAATGAAAAAAAGTGCCAAATTGATCTTTTTGAAAGTGGAGTAAAACACTGTGGGGTTAAAACAAATACAGTATTATCAATCTCCTATGTACAAAAAAGACGGTTAGTCCTTATTGATATATAGATATGTCCACCTACCACTCCCAGCAAATCTTAGTGCAAACATAATAGTTAATTTCCGTAAACCCCAAGACAATTTATGTATCAACAAAGTTATATAAATCACATCTATGTTGGAAAATTTTAGGACACAGAGTGACTGTTGTGGAAGGTCTGCTTTACTGTGGAGAGTACTTCTGTCATTGTGTCCAATGGTAATGAGTACTAATATAAATCCTATTATTAAGAAGCAAATAGAATGGTTTAACAAATCTGTACAGATGAAGAAGTCCATTTCAGGGAGCAGCTTGGCACAGGAGACACAGGGGTTCAGAAATGTTGGCTATTTAGTTTGCTTGTAGGTCACAGCATGGCTTTAAAAAAAGAAAAAAGATCTATGAAGGGAAAGGGTGTAATCATAAAATTCAATTTGAAAATCATAAAACCACAAAAGGTGACACTGTCACAATCTGCTTTTTCCTATTTGTGCATCAAGTGGTTATCTAAATGGTTTGAAAGGATTGATATACTACATTGTAAGTCAAAAATAAATAAATAAAATTAAGAAGACAGGGATTCCAAGATTGTAGCTGACCAAGCTGTCTTGTTTTGTGTACATCAACACTATGCTGCTTCCAATATTCCTAGTCATTCCACAGGTAATGATTTTTCAACACTCAAGAGAAAGTCATTCATGTACTGTAACATCTTCCTCTTCCCCATCGGGGTTGAATCTATTGAAATGTATACTGAAATCAGCCTCAGATTCAGCATTCTCAAATTCAGCTGAGACTGAAATAGCAGCAGGATGAAGAGCCCTAGCTTCTGGTTGGCCAAGTGTTGGTGTCTGACCCGGGCTGCTATGGTTATTCACAGGGCTGGACTTCTGTTTTGGTGGAGATGGCAACATAGCACTGGGAAATCCCATGTTGTTCAGAGCCTCCAAAGTTCCATCAGGATCAATCATAGCGTTGATTGCTAAAGGGAGGGAAAAGGGAATAATTCTAGATGCAGTTACATTCATGTATAAACACTGTTGATGATTTGGATAATACTTAAACTATCAGCGCGTATGTGATCTTAAATGTGGCTAATCTTCCAATATTATATTTAAAACTCCATTCTTAGTTATTCTGTAGTTGTACTGTAAATTACCCAGCCCTGAATACTTTCTCTGGGTCCTTTGATGTGTCACTTACGGGCATTTCAGAGACTTGTAAGTCTGGTATTTGAAGATGTAGAATTCAAGAAAAATCTTGTTGAAATTTGTCTTCATTATTGTGAGAGGATAGAGAAAATACGGAATATGATTTTTAATAAATATCTGAACCCTATTTATCACTCAGATAACTGAGGAATTAGCTGCTAAGTCAGGGTTCAGAGTAACCTCAAGGCTAGAGAGGCCAGAAGAACATCAGCATACTTTGAATGCTACCACAGAATATGTCATTTAGCCTGGCCAGAGTGCTAGGGTATCAGCTGTATATACCACTGAGATACAGGGGTTCCCTCAGAGCCTACAGACTAATATTGCAGGGCAGCTTGTAAAGCCAAACAGACTTGCTGCCTGTATGGGAGGGGTCAGTTAAAGATCAGCTTTCAATCCAAAAGATCTTTGGGTTGACATGGAAAGTTCACAGGCTGTGATTTTCAGTTTGGCACTGGGCAGAGTAGGGAGCTGGGAGAAGGAAGTTTAAGAATCATGTCGAAGGTAGTTTTAAAAGTATACCCCCAGTCTACCAGCTAAGAAGCACTGTGTTAGCAAGCCGCTTTTACTCATGGGGTGTATCATAACCCTTAGGTATGCTGAATAAAGGTTAAAAATCATTTTGATAGGATCCACATATGTACCTATGATTATTCAATAGATAAAGACTCAGTAGAATCAGCAGTTGACTATGGAACCTGCTTGTTGTACCACTGGGGACTTCTAGGTCAAGACATACACAGGCATTAATGCACAATCCAGCTCCGACACAAACCAAACAATGTCCCTTTCAAAGTTTAGAGGGCAGTCTCTTTCATTTTCTCCTCTCCTTTCTCTTCTGGTCTCTATGGCCTATATGTACTCATTTCTTTTAACTAAGCAACTATTATTTCTATTAGAATGTAAGTTTGTTTCAGGTTACACCACCAACAGAATTTAAGAATTGTCAAATCACACAAATAATGCTAATTAACACAACTTTATTATATATTTTTCACGTATTATTTAATACATAAAAAATGTCGATTAGTTTATGACATCTAGCCTATTGTCAAACCTATGAACTAAAATATGCCCCACATATATCTTTATTATATTTTTAATTTTTACACTGGGTTTAAAAAATTCCTTTTTATGAGTAATGTGAATGTATAGAACTCTATATTTTATGTATGTCATTACATTTAATCAAATAATATGCTAACAATAAGAATATTTTAAGAAATACCACTTAGAAGGCACTTACTCTAAATTATTAGCTCTTTATACTTAATTCAGTAGTCAATTTACCTTGTAGCTGTTTTTCTACTCTTTTCAGTTCCTGTAAGATAGAAGAAATCTCCTGCAGGGAAAGCAATAACAAAAATTAGCCTCTACTTTAGCTAAATGGTATCCCTTTACAAGCAATGAATTTCACTCTCATTTTATTTGGAACACTTAATATTATCTACATGGTACTTACTACATTAATAGCAACATGATATGAAATAATTATATCTACTAAACAAGATTCAAACTAAAATATTTAAATTACAATGAAATAGAATGATTTTTTTCAGTGAGATGATTGTAGCAGATGAAAAGTTTAAAGTCATTTACTACTATTTAAGCAAAGTTTTTTTTTTTTGGAGACTGAGTCTCACTCTGTTGCCCAGACTGGAGTGCAATGGTGCAATCTTGGCTCACTGTAACCTCCTCCTCCCAGGTTCAAGTAATTCTCTTGCCTCAGTCCCCCAAGGAGCTGGGATGATAGGCGCCCGCCACAATGCCTGGCTAATTTTTGCACTTTTAGTAGACACAGGGTTTTGCCATATTGGTCAGGCTGGTCTTGAACTCCTGACCTCAAGTGATCCACCCTCCTTGGCCTGACAGAGTGCTGGGATTACAGGCGTGAGCCACTCTGCCCGGCCGCAAAGATTTTTAAAAATTCTTATTAATCAACCTTGCAGTGACTATGTAAAAATGCCTTCAAATTATCTTTGTAAAAACATATAAACTGCAATCTCAATATTATAATTATATTCTGAGCAATGAAAATCTATACAAATTCTTTTAAAAAGATAAGTATTACATTAAGTAAACGGAAACAACTTATGTCAACTTAATATTTTCAAGTTAAATTTGGTTCTCTTTAAAAATTTCATGTTTCTAATGTTTAATTATTACAAGAACAATATATACTAGTAAGAAACACAAAAGGCTCCTCCTTCATACCCTCTGCAACTCTGAAACAATCAACATTTTAAACCTGTGAGTCAGTAGAACCAATAAAATTTCCCAAAAGTTTGCATTTATATATTCTTTTGAAAAAGCAAAATCAACGAATAGCTCAAAAATAAGGGTATTTTCCTTAAAATAAAACTCTATTAAAATGTTTTAATCTTCAAGAAAAATTACTATACCATGCTTGAGGTTTTCACAATAGGGACTTCACTTTCGGCTCTTAATTTGCTTTCTATGTCATCCCAATTCCGATCTTTGTCTTTAAATAATATTCTATAAATCAAAAAACATAAGCATATAACTTTTTATATTTTAAAAACTTATTACTTTTTTGTTAATGATACCAAAACAACGTATCTTTTCAAAGGTACATGAAGAAAAGAAACCCAACCATTGCATAAACTGAGAATTAAAATACTAAGCCAACAATACCAATTAATTCATGTGTATGAGCTCCAATTGAATGCTTATTAATACATGAATACATTTTTTACTGTTTATCTTATTCTTTATTGAAAACAAAATATAAAACAAATGTAAAGATGTTATGACCTCAAAACTTTAATATTTATAATTTACAATACAGTAATGCCCTCTTATCTTCGGTTTCTCTTTCCAAGGTTTTAGTTAGTGGCAGTCAAGCGTGGTCCGAAACTATTACAGTATTTTGGGAGAGGCAGAGGAGAGAGAGAAAAAGACCACATTCACATAACTTTTTTTTACAGTATACTGTTATAAATCTTCTATTTTATTATTAGTTACCATTGTTAATCTCTTAATGTGCCTAATTTATAAATTAAACTTTATCATAGGCATGTATGTGTAGGAAAAAACACAGTATATTAGGTTTTAGAACTATCTGTGGTGTCAGGCATCCATTGGGTGTCTTGGAACAACATGTATCACCTGATTATAAGGAGAAACGACTGTGTGACTGTCACTTATAAAGAAAATGCAATTTTGTTCAGAGAGAATATATGAAGTACAGTGAGAATAAGTGAGATGAAATAAGTATAAGTGAGAATAAGAATAAGTGAGAATAAGTGAGATGAAAATAGATTGAATTAGGTATAAACAATTGTGTCTGTAAAGACTTCTTTATATAGGAATAAGCACCTTATTGATCAAGAAAAGTGTGTATATTATTTTAAAGACTGAAAATTAGGAGTACTTACTGTGCTTTTCTTTAAAAATTGTTAATTTGTGTTAGTATATTTGTACATAATAACCTATTAGGAATTAGGATGCTATCCTTTTGATAAAAACAATTGCCAATAAAGATAATTATTCTATCATTACCCTAACATCAAATAACTTATAAAATAAAGGACCACAACATTTTGATGTGTCTTCCAAATGTGGGACATTTTTCTCTCTAACACTTTAGAATCTATCAGACATGATTCAGCAGTTTTAGAAAGATGTAAAATACTAGCTACTTTTTTGGTTTCTTTTAAAATTTCTTCAGTATGCCTGGAAATCTAGTGTAAACACTATAAACCTCATGTAAATTTATTACTACTGGAAGCTGAACAGCATTTAAGCAGTAAACTAAGTGAATATTTGTGCTGGTATTTCTTCAAAGATCAACGTACCAGACTTACCTTATCTAAAATCACGAAATTCATTCACATCACACCGAGTCTGGAACATTTGCTTAAGGTAACAATGGGTCTAGAATCTGGTATAAGAATATTCTTATTGCCTACTTATTAAATTTTCTAAACTCAAAAAAAATAAACACCCTTGCCAGCCATCTTTTCTAAACTATTATGTTCTTATAAAAGAGTCCTTGCAGCATTAGGACTGATGGAAAATAAGGAAATAATGACTATTTCATGGACCAACTTAGAACTTTAATGGACTTACACAATAAAGAAAGTCTCTGTTTAGCCACACAGTGCTAAAAATTCAGTGAGTTTTTCCAGAGGATGGCCACTGAGTATAGTGTTTGTGGATCTAACACTGTTAAACCATAGACATTTCACCTTTGGTGAAAATGGGTTAGAATAGTTACCTATGGTCCCTGAAAAAAAAATGCACCACTGAAGAAATAAAAGGTTTATTTTAAAATACAGTTTGTTGGCCAGGCACAGTGGCTCATGCCTGTAATCCTAGCACTTTAGGAAGGCAAAGTGGGTGGATCACTTGCAGCCAGGAGTTCGAGACCAGCCTGGGCAACATGGCGAGACTTCGTCTCTATAAAAAATACAAAAAAAATAGCCAGGTGTGGTGCAGATGCCTGTAATCCTAGCTTCTAAGAAGGCTAAGGTGGGAGGATCACTTGTGCCCAGGGAGGTCGAGGCTGCACTGAGTGAGTGGGCTGTGATCATGCCACTGTACTCTAGCCTATCTCAAAAAAAAACCAAAAACCAAAAACAACAACAAAAAAAAACACAAAAAACAATTTGTAAATATAATGGTACAGAACTAAGAAGTCAAACTTGCCTTTTTTTTTTTTTTTGAGACGGAATCTCGCTTTGTCCACCAGGCTGGAGTGCAGTGGGTGTGATCTCGGCTCACTGCAAGCTCCGCCTCCCGGGTTCACGCCATTCTCCTGCCTCAGCCTCCTGAGTAGCTGGGACTATAGGCGCCTGCCACCGCGCCCGGCTAATTTTTTGTATTTTTAGTAGAGACGGGGTTTCACCGTGGTCTCGATCTCCTGACCTTGTGATCCGCCTGCCTTGGCCTCCCAAAGTGCTGGGATTACAGGCGTGAGCCACCATGCCCAGCCCAAACTTGCCATTTTGACATTATAAAATAAACTTTAATGTAATATTTAAATACTAGAGAATCAGAAAATTAGACCAAGAAATTAGTTTAGACCAGGCTATAATGATCAGAACTTGTTTTTGTTCAAAGGTCTTTATCAATTTTAAACTGAAAAATCATAGCATTCAAAGTCATATTCAGATTACATTATAGATTTAAAATAAGCTAAATTTCAGCATGAACATACATAAAATTTCAAAGCTCATTTCATTCAATAATTTAAGAATTAAGTTAGAATACTTTTTGATAAAGCCATTGGTTTTAGGGAAAGAAACAAACAGAAGTCTCAGGCTCCTATCCTACGAGCCAGAACCAATTCTCTAGTACTAGCCACTAAAACATGCAAACGCGGAGTTGCGAACTGACGGCCTACCAATGCAAGGCTGTGCGACACAACCTAAGGGCTGCGAATTGACGGCCTACCAATGCAAGGCTGTGCAACACAACCTAAGGGCTGCGAACTGACGGCCTACCAATGCAAGGCTGTGCGACACAACCTAAGGGCTGCGAACTGACGGCCTACCAATGCAAGGCTGTGCGACACAACCTAAGGGTTGCGAATTGACGGCCTACCAATGCAAGGCTGTGCGACACAACCTAAGGGTTGCGAACTGACGGCCTACCAATGCAAGGCTGTGCGACACAACCTAAGGGTTGCGAATTGATGGCCTACCAATGCAAGGCTGTGCGACACAACCTAAGGGGGTCATTTTCACATGGAATGCGACGAGAATGCTGTACATACAACAGGAGTTCCTGTATAAATATTTAAAAATTGATTCAACAGTGTTCATACAATGTAAATACGCATGCCTCTAGGATGAACCCCAGTAGACATCTGAGGTTATAACTCCTGACACAAAGCTTAAAGACCAGCTGATGCTCAAACTACCCTGGCACTTTTCATGCAGAAGGCCCAGGTCTCTACCCCTCAGGTTTGGTTATCACAACTCAGGTCTACCTTTGAACAATATCTTCTTCCTAAAGCCTTCCCTAATCATCCTAGGTGAAAGTGATCCTTCCTTTGCCTCTATATATCTAACTGAGCACTCATCTGTTTTATGCTATCTTGTACGATAGTTGATTTTATATGTGCCTCACCTTGCCAACTATACTGGAAACGCTTTAATAATAGAAATGGCTTTATCCTCATTACCTTCCATAAAGCCTGCCATAGTGTCCAAACTCAACGCTCAAACTGAAGGCAATTCAATACATCAAACATTCGGTATTTATGTATAACTTTATTGAGGCATTTTTATGCATCTTTTTTTAAACTTTATAAATTCTGTCACTTTCTGAGACAATATAGTTTATCAATCCATCAGCAATATGTTCTTTGTTTTCAATTTTAGTTCAATGTCAAAGCTATAAAAAATATTTTTCTTTGGGGGAAGACTACAGAATGTAGGAAAGCTGCTCTGTGGTAAGGAAGAGAATGGTACAGGGCAGGTAGTCTGTGAACATCTGCTGAATAAATGAATGAGTGGTTAAGAATCCAGTTATCAGGGACGAAGACCTGTATTTCAGTAGGTAGGATGAAAAAAACATGGTGTACTTGTTTATAGGTAAGGAGACTCCAGGGTTTTCCAGGTGCAAGCCACATGACCATACAAGACTCTCATGATATTTTTATGGGTAACACTGGTGTATCAAGAGGACCCATATTGGATATATTAGCTTCCTATGGTTTTTAATGATAAAATCCAAACTACTTAACAAATTCTGCCAAAACAGATTCATCCTCATCTCTCTAGTGTCATCTCTCACCATACTCTGGCCCTTTCACTTCACGTAGTTTTTGACTAACTCCTCTCCTCATCATTCAGGACTTAAACTGCATGGCAATTTCTCTAAGAGCCCTTCTCTGAATTTCCAAAGTGCCCTTGCTATGGGCTTCCATAGTAACCATCACGTATTTCCCTTAACACATTGAACTGTAATTACCTGTTTACCTGCCTTCTACACTAAAATGTGAGGACATCAAAAACAGTGCTAGACAAATAACATATAATCAAAAATCATTCAATGAATGAATGAGTCTGGAGACTTTATTCCCACATAATATGATCTTAACCAATGTTTATTTCATTTATTTATTTCTTTGGTTAATAATCCTTCCATAATGCCCCAGCTCTAGAAAATAATTTTAGTGGAACTAAAATAAAAATGATAACAATTATATATTACATTTAACTACAATGAATGCTTGAGCCAAATCTGAGGCATGAACCATGGTATTAATAAGCAGCTGTGTGATTGAGGCCTACAGATTTGTTATTCATGTGTAATAACTAATAAGTTAAGCTTAAAATTTTTTTTCCCTACAAATTTCAGTTAGGCTTTACCCCACGGAATGGTGGACTTCATTTGTCTCTGGTCATAGGATATATTAGCAAATCATAGGTGAATGAGTTGCACGGTGAAGGAGATTCTCTTACTTGTGAAAGAAGTAAACCTGGGAATGATGGAGTCACAAGGGGAAAACATGTACTATATCTTACATAAGACAATAATAGGGTGCTAATTACTTAATCACTGAGTGAGAGTAAAACAAAAACAATGGACTCATTTATAAGTCCTATCAGGATTTATAAAATGTGGTATTTATAAACAGCATGCAACTACTTTAATTTCTCTAAAATCAATTATAACCCTTAAAATTTCTTAGTTAATAAGGTTCCAGTTTATACCTGAAATTAATATTGTTACTATACTTTTTATCTCATCAATATAAGCAGTGATTTTAGTATTAAGAAAAAGTTGATCCAGGTAATTGGGCTTCAAGTGAAAACAGAAAATGTGAGTAGTAAAATACAGGGAAAATCAAGTGAAATAACGAAATTAAGTCAAATCGTGTCGATAGCAGAAATAGCTAACTTAATACAAGCTGATTGGTTTACACGGTATAGAATGTAAATTTCATGAGAACAGGGGTCTTTGTTTTGTCAATGTCTAATTATAAAGTGACTAGAATGTACTTAATACTTATTTGTTAATAAGTAAATATTAAAATATTATTCTGTAAAAATTAAGTCTGTTTAAAATTCATAAGAATATATAGGATTTGATAAAGGTAAATTCTCTTCAAAAAAAAAAACACAATGGATAGGTACGTAATGGCAGTCATTAAAAACACTTTCGACATTACTTATATGTACAAGGTACTCCTTATGAAAAGCCAAACATTAAATGTTCTATTGCTTTTTTTTTGAGATAGGGTCTTGCTCTGTTGCCCAGGCTGCGGTGCACTGGCATGATCACAGCTCACTGTAACTCTGAACTCATGAGCTCCAGTGATCCTCCCATTTCAGCCTCTCAAGTAGCTGGGACTACAGGCATGTGCCACCATGCCCAGCCAATTTTTTTTTTTTTTTTTCATCTCACTATATTGCCCAGGTTGGTCTCCAAGTCCTAGGCTCAAGTGATCCATCTGCCTTGGTCTCCCAAAGTGCTAGGATTACCAAGCATGAGCCACTGCACCCAGACTCAGCTGTTTTTTCACTAGGCAGCACGCCTCATATTCTAATCAAATATGGAGGGGTCTGTCAATACATTTCACTCATACTCTTTGGGAAAAGTAAAGATCTAATTAAGACAAAAGATCAAGGTACAAAAGTAAATAAAATATGATCATATTTGTATAAACCTTTGAGAAATGAACCCAGAGTGGGGAAACACACCACTATTAGATATAATATACATTTTTCTGGAAGATTTATATTTTTTAACCATGTTCATGTATTACTTTTGCTAAAAAGACACACATTTTAAAATAAATAGAAAAACGGGACAAGACAGTGCAGAGTACATTATTTTTAACATAAGGAATTTTAAATTAATATTCTTTTAGGAGGCAATAAAGTAAAGAGAAGTTCTCGTACACCTTTAAGAATTTTTTTTTTTTGAGACAGAGTCTTGCTCTGTTGCCCAGGCTGGAGTGCAGTGGTATGATCTCGGCTCACTGCAAGCTCTGCCTCCCGGGTTCATGCCATTCTCCTGCCTCAGCCTCCCGAGTAGCTGGGACTACAGGTGCCTGCCACCTCGCCTGGCTAGTTTTTTTGTATTTTTAGTAGAGACAGGGTTTCACCATGTGAGCCAGGATGGTCTCGATCTCCTGACCTCGTGATCCACCCATCTCGGCCTCCCAAAGTGCTGGGATTACAGGCGTGAGGCACCACGCCCGGCCGCCTTTAAGACATTTTTAAGATACAGGCTCAAGATAACTTAAAACACATTGTTTTAAGCTAAACAGACTGTTTTTAAGAATACTTTAAGTTTTAAATGGTGTTTTTGAAATTATTTTTGAAAAAATTTAATGGCTTCTTGGTACTCATCAAATGCTGATAAAATATATTACTTCAATATATAAGCAATATAGAATTATATTTGTGTGGAATATTACAATTCACAAACCATGTTCAAATACTGTTTCATTACATTTTAAATTTTAATTATAGGAATCAGAAATAAGCAATAGCAGCACAGATTTCTGAAGTACTGTTAAATAAAATCTGTAGGTCTATTTATGTTTTGAATTAGTAATAAATTTAAAGTTATAAAGTAGTACTGGATAGATTTTTACTTTGGGACAAATTTTTCCAAAGGTAAACACATTCATTCTGATGATACATTTTTAGCCTTGAGAAAAAGCAACAAAAAGCAAAGTGAGGTGATATTAAAGTTAAAAAAACATAAGCTATATGTATATGTACCTGATCTTTCCAGCTGTCTTATCTATAGATTGTCTTATCTTCTTAGAGAACTGAAAGACAGATGACAGCAGCAGATTATCTCCCATGACCTGCAACAGCCAAAGAAAAAAGTAGATATTAAAATATTACCCCTGTATTGTATAACTACTGGGATCACCAGTCGCAAGTCACTATAGTTAGGGGCAGTTAGTATTCTGCTTATTTTAATTATAAACCAATGAAGAATATAATTAATACGTAACTAAAATGAGAAAGTGAAAAAAACACTATTAACAAAGGAGTTCTTTTATTAAATAACTTGTCAAGTTTCCATGTTATTTTGGTCTTATCAGTTTCCAAACACAATCCATTTTATCCTCAGTTTATCTTCAATTACTATCATGATCCTGTCTTTCTTACTTCCAACTGAAGTATAAAAGAGAAGATACAAGTAACTTAGAGTACTAAATTTATTATTTATTCTTTCACCAAGTAATGTGAATACGGAAATCAAGAAGAGTATAATCCTTGTTCTCCAGCAAAGAGTCTAGTGGGAAAGATACATTTTAAAAAATTTACTCAAAATAGTAAGTTTTTATACGGGGTGTTGGTATTACTCCAGCTTAGATGCATGGGCAAAACCAGGGGTCACCAACCTCTGTAAAGAGCCAGAGGGTGAAGGTTTAGTCTTTGAGGGACATAGGGTCTCGCCACAATTCCTCAAGTCTGCCTTTGCAGTGTGAAAGCAGCCATAGATAATGAGCAAATCATGCATGTGGACATAGCTGTGTTGGAACAAAAATTTTACAAAACAAGTGACAGGCTGGATTTGGCCTATGGGCTGAAGTTTGCCAAGCCCTAGGCCAAATCATGAAAGGCAAAGCTAATGAAGCATGGTAGAAAAAGGACAAAATTTGAGTCTAGATCTGGTTTTCAAAATCAGCTCCTTATATTGTCAGTACTGTATCTAGCGTCTGAAAGAAAACAGAAGATAAGGCCCTAGATGGCAAAAAGGTTTAAAGATCACTGGGGGAGATGATGGTAATATACAGGGAATACGATTACATGTTTTATCAGAAAGCCTAGGGTCTACAAAACAAGAAGAGACGTTCAGATACATTTTGAGATTCGGTGCGGTAAGAATTCTAATGAGGCCGGGCACAGAGACTCACGCCTGTAATACCAGCACTCTGGGAGGCTGGGGCGGATGGATCACAAGGTCAGGAGATCAAGACCATCCTGGCAAACATGGTGAAACCCCATCTCTACTCAAAATACAAAAATTAGCTGCCCATGGTGGTAGGTGCCTGTAGTTCCAGCTACTTGGGAGGCTGAGGCAGGAGTATTGCCGGAACCTGGGAGGCAGAGGTTGCAGTGGGTGGAGAGAGCGCCACTACCCTCCGGCCTGGTGACAAAGCAAGACTCCCTCTCAAAAAAAAAAAAAAAATAAATAATTCTAATGAAAGAGATTTCATTGATGAGTGGCATAAATAAGGAAGTGATCATGGAAAAATGTGAACTAACTTCAGTATGACAATGATTTGAATTTAGTGGGCAATAAAAGGTTATTTAGGTTGTGAAAAGTAACATTGTCAAGGAAAGGATAAATAAGCAAAATGGTTTTTGTGGGCCTTAAGAAAACAATCAAATAAAGGTGGAAGACATATACAAATTAGGAAGGCATGAGAAAGGGCAGGAGAGTCTAAGGAAAGATTGCAACACAGAATAGGATATTTCTCTTTTCTTTGCTCATGAAGTTTAGCTTGTTGTCACAAAGCATTAAATAAATTCCTGATATCAACCTTGAGATAACTATCAATCTAGATGTTTCCATTCTCTTTAAAAACATAAACTTCTTCCACATAGTTTTATTACGTTTGGAGAAATTTGTCTTCCTAGACATCAGGACAGAATGAGTAGAATAAGATTAGAGAATGGGCCCTTTTCCTGACACCAAGAACAAATCAACTATTAGGCCAGGACAGATCAAGTATGCTTTAAAACTTTTTAGTATACTTCAATTTAACTTTCAGGCTAGTTGCATACTTTTCCACCAGGTAGATCTTTTTCTACTCAGTACCATGAGAAACATACATATTCTTACATAATAATCTCAAGATCCTATTCCTAAATCCAGGGATCCACAAATATTAATCTATCATCAATCTCTTCTTGTCAACTGTTTCTTTCTACACTATTCCTGTACCTAGCCCTTAAGCATATACCACCTCTGTGTGTTGTTCCTAAAATCACCTCTTTCCATAGTAGCATTTGAAAGAACCACTCTTTGATGAAGGAACTCCTTTATATCCTTAAATTTTTTTTTACTCTATAATTGTTCAATTTGGGAATATACCAGTTTATACATTCACTTTTCAGCTGATGTAAACAGTTTCCAAGTTTTTGATATTGTCAACAATGTTACTATAAATGTAACTTCTACTGTCAATAGGAAGGGGTTTTTCTTGTACATACACTAGCAAGAAAATGGCTAGGTCATGTGATGTCTTTATTTTCAACTTTAGGAGATAGTGTCAAATTGTTTTCCAAAGCCACGGCACCAACTTAACCTCCACCAACCACACATAAGAAAGCCTATGTATCTACATTTCCTCCAGTACTTAACATTTTAAGACTTTTTAACGTGCCAACAATTGAATGATTATAATCTCACTGTAGTCTTGACATGCATTTTTCTGAACACTCGTTAAGTTAAACATCCCTTTATGTTTTCTAGGCCTTCAATATTTTCTCTTTTTTTGGTCTTTTTTTTTTTTCCCCGGAGACAGAGTCTCTCCCTGTCACCCAGGCTGGAGTGCAGTGGTGTGGGTTCAGCTCACTGCAACCTCTGCCTCCCAGGTTCAAGCAATTCTCCTGCTTCACCCTCCTGAGTAGCTGGGATTACAGGCACGTGCCACCATGCCTGGCTAATTTTCGTAGTTTTAGTAGAGAGGGAGTTTCCCCATGTTGGCCAGGCTGGTCTGAAACTCCTGACCTCAAGTGATCTGCCCGCCTCGGTATTTTCTCTTTGGTGAAATGTTGTTCATGTCTTTTGCAGATTTTTCTATTGTGTTTTTTAACTGATTGGAGGGAGTTCTTTATATATACTGTATACTAATCCTTCATCGGCTTTATGTTTTGCAAAAGTTTGTAACTTGTATTTCTACCTTCTTTATTATTTAATAAAGAAAAAGTCCTTAATTTTAATATACTCAAATGTATCAATTTTCTAAGGCCAAAACTTTTTGTTTCTCTTAAGAAATCATTCCCTACTACAATATTGAAAGAAATTTGTCTGTATTTTTTAAGTAAAAGTTTTACAGTTTTTCTTGCATTATTTAATAACTAAATTCATTTGGAGTTAATTATTTGTATATAATGTGATGTCATGGTGAAATTTCATTGCATTTATTAAGGAGAATCACTTTTCCCCCAGCTCTACTTACTGAATGGTTCCTCCTATTCTCGCTTACGGAACATGCTTCTTCTGCTGTATGTTAAAATTTATAGTTTACTTACTTCATCCCTGCTCCAGGTCCTCCGCCTTGTAATTGTTAAGTGATCAGGAGGCTCTGCTGCTTGAGGTCTTGGATCACCAGATCGACCGTTGTTTCCTTCTGGTGTTTTAGAATGAACTAATGGAGGAATCTTTCGGAAGTTGAGGCTTTCATCAAAAACACGATCAACCAACTAACGGGACAAAAGCAAACCTTTATGAGAACACAGTAATTTGAAAAAGTGCCAATACTGGCATTACAATTTTTATGATTAGACAGAAGTTATTCCATTCTCAAGTAGTAACAGAGGCATGACATCTTCAATAAACCAATTACTCTTTCTTTTTATAAGCACTTCAAAGGTACTTCCTTTATAAAATCGAGGTTCATCTACATAGGTTTTATTTTCAAAATCCAAAATATGTAACTATGTTAAATTTAATTCTTCCATGGATAAGATTTTCTCCAAATGGAAAACAGACGGTAAATAGAAAAAAGGCTGAGCCACGTAGATGGACAATGAGTTTCATTTTACTCACATTGCCTTACCAGTATAAAATAATGTTTCTTTTTCTTTTAGTTTCCTATCTTGTTTTTCCTTTTTTCCTCCCCAAATCCAGGTGTCAAATTTCTTCACAAGATACATAAATTGCAAATTCCAATTAAGTTTACAAAAGGAAAATATTTTTTTAAACCACAAAATAAATATTTTGGTCTCAGTCAAATAAACTTTTAACAATGCTACAGAAATTCACATTCTAATAAAAATGATATACTGCCATCTACAGTGCAAATCACAGACATACAATACTAAGTAACTCGGGTTTACTGAAGAGGGAATCAACCTAGTACAATATTCTGAAATTAAAAAAAAAAAAATGAAATTTATTCAATGGAATGTTTAAGTAATTTTACTGGGTCTGAGTGAATGTATAATCATGTTAGGTAAAATTTAGTTAGAAAGCTGAGAAAATAATATCTTCATCATTTTAAATGTACCAGAAGAATTGTGTATGTCTTGCCACCAGGACGATCCTTAAGGTTTTCATCAATAACGATGATTTCATATACAATTACATTTGATCAATGTGGTAACAAAACTCTACACAGATTGATGAAGTATCATTTAATAAGTTAAACAACACATTGAAGGAAAACAAACAAAAAAGTGACCATTAAAGAATCAGATTAAAGAATAAATGTGACAAAAAGCAAATGAAGAAAATATTATTAGCACAGTTTACCACAATTAAATTTGTCAGAAAGGCTAGCCATTTTTGCCTACTATTTAGGATTATCTTGTAAAACTGAAGAAACAGAACAATTAGTATCAGGGGCTGGCAAACTTTTATGCATAAAGAGACAGATAATAAAAGTTCAGGCTTTGTAGCCATACAATCTTTCTCTCAACTACTCAGTTCTGCCCCTGTAGCAAAGAAACAGCCATAGATGAGAGTTAAACAAATGAGTGTGGCTGTGTTCTCATAAAACTATTTATGAACACCAAAAATTGAATTTCATGTAATTTTCATGTGGCAAACTAGTATTCTTTAGATATTTTTTCCTGCCATTCAAAAATGTAAAAATCATTCCTAGTTCTTTGGTCTGTATTAAAACTGGCAGCAAGGCCAGTCTGCCAATCTCCAAACACAGAAGTTCATTCTTTTAAATGCCAATCCTTTGCTTACATATCTGTCCCAGATCAAAACAGCCAACATGGCCAAAGAGTACCACTAATTTTGTATTATATGTTAAAGGCGCTGTCTGGAGCAATGTTATGCAAATGGTGCCTCCTGGAGTTGTACTGTAAGAGGCCCTGATATTGATATTGGATGGGTAATAGTCT